>NW_012267224.1:8810494-8827489 GCF_000151885.1 Dipodomys ordii
TTTTAACCCCTCTGTACAGTATGTTCACAAATAAAATAAAAAAAAAATAGGGTTGGGATGTAGTGTAGTGGCAAAGCACTTGCCCAGCAAGTGCAATGTCCGGGACTAAAAAAGAAAATACAACAAAAGGAAAAAGAAAAAAAAAAGACAGCAGAGCTGGGAGGGGCTCAGTGGTAGAGTGCTTGCCTTGTATGCATGAGGCCCTGGCTTCAATTCCTCAGCACCACATAAGCAGAAAAGGCCAGAAGTGGCACTGTGGCTCAAGTGGTAGAGTGTTAGCCTTGAGCTGAAGAGCTGAGGGACATTGTTGTTCAATGTTGGCCTCCTTGAGCCAAGGAGAGCTTCATAAAAGTAGCAACCATAACTCCATCTTTCTTTTCACTCCTTTATTTGAAGTGCAGTTGAAACATAATATAAACCCAATGGATATTTGTAGTAAAACTCATCAATCACTAATTACTTCATTTTCAAAACACTATCCTTTCAACCTTCATTGCATCAAAGATGCCTAACTCTTTGAGATGCTCCAACACAAAGGCAAATGAAAGTTTGTTTGTCCTAGGAAAGGTGAATTTGAGGCCCAAATAGAAGTATAGAGGAGTTACATGTTTGCATGTCTTCACTCATAAAAATTACCTCTGGAAATCAGAGGTGGACACCACTGGAAAAGCTGATAAAACACAAACTCCTCAGATTACAAACTGACCAGAGGAACACAGCAGACAGACCAGGTGACCAATGGGACTTACATGTAGATTGTGTGTGTCAATCAAAGGCTGTACCTGGGATGTTTCAGAACCCTGTGCGGCCTGCCAGGCAGGAGATAGAAATGGATGGGTGAGGCTCCGGCTGGAGCAGCTCTGCACACGTTAGCAAGGGAATCATAACACCGCATTCCATTCTATTTACGCACCCAGCTTTGGCCCAACTGCCAAATGTGATGGCACTGTTATCTAAACTTAAACTTCCTGGCGCCTGCTTGCACGGGTGTTCTGGCTTTATTTTTTAAATGAGCCTTTTAGGAAAGTTACTACTGTATAGAGTGAAAGGAGAGGGAATCGTAGACGAGAAGAAAAGAAATTGAGCTGTAGAAAAGAAATTGCTCAGCTGCCATTATGGGAATACACACAGCCTATGTATTCAAGGAAATTTGAAGTTAAAGCTAAAATCAACCATATGTACACCCATATGCAGACATATCGGGACAGTTTCTGAATTGCCTCTTTGTACCATGTTGAGTGCAACAATAATCCCACAAAAAGGAGATAAACCACAAGACCTTTGATAATGGATACTGATATGTTCTTTACTAAAAAGAAGATGTAACCTAGGAGGAAGAAATGGGGAATCAAAAGCCTGTTCCATAATTGCTTAAATTACTTTTTATTCTACCATCTCCTTTTATGAAATACAGCAATGGGTCATGTCCTGCTCCCTTACAAAGGGTGAGGATTGAACACATGGGAAATTCTCAATGGAGAAAACCATTGAAGTGCTTTGTTTTCCAAACGCTAAAAATGAAAATAGAAAATATCTGAGGGTCTAGAAGCAAAGACAAAACTTTCCAAGATTACCCATGATGTCTGGCAAAGAAACAGTTCTTTTTAACATATTAGACAGATGAATAGATTTCATCTCTCTTAAAAAAAAACCCTTAACACTTGTAGCCAATTTTTCAAGACATTAATTTCTAAACAGGAGATGAAAGGAAAAGAAATCAAAATGCTTAATAACATTTCCAACTTCTTAAAGGCTTGAAGGAACTTGAAACCTTTGGAAGAAAAGCTCCTTGAAAAATGATTTTTCAGACCAGTTTTCACTATTGAGGAGGACGGAACATTTATCAAATAACTTTTAGCTTCAATTTTCACAAAAGCTCAGTTACTGATGGGGTGGATAATAAAATTGAAGAGTTATGTCGCATTAATGGCCACAGTAAATCCTCGTTATATCAAAACATAGAACATAAATAAAGGAAAATAAACCTGACTGAATTAACTGACTTTGTATTACCAAGTCTTTATCAAAAGATTATATGCTCCCAGTTAGCTGGGGAAAAGGAAACTATCGTTGGGTCTTACCAAATCATAAACTATACTCAATAAGAGAGCCTTGACTAAGAAATCACAGAAAGCTGCAGGGGAAGTAACACTGAACTCTAGGCAGGTCTACTCCTGTGTTTGATGATCTTATGGAGTATCTCACTAAAATGTCTTAGAATTGTAGATATTAAGAAGAAAGAGCCTGGTATAATGCAGATTTGGGTTTCAAGAACATTTAATCTATTATCCCAAGTCAGAGTAATATACAAGTTCTTTCTTAGTTTCTAAGAAAACAATATACCAACCTTACCAATGATATACTTGATCTCATTTCTAGAATAGGTTCAATATGACTTTTTTCAAAATTTCCCAAGTTAAGGCTTGGGGTATAGATCAGTGGTAGAGCACCTGGTTAGCATATATTAGACCCTAGGTTCAATCCCCAGCAATGTTGCAGGTGTGGGTACACGCCCTGTACCCGTACACACACACACACACACACACACACACTTTTGAAGATACTATAAATACCAAGGATGAGTTAATGCTGTTACAAGGGTTTTTCTAAAAGTAAAAGCATATAGAGGGGCATGGAAAGATATGGATAGGGTGAAAGACCAAAATTTTCTTTGAAAGTCTTTTCCCTCTGCTCTTCATATTAAATATACTCATATCTAATTCAGCCGTCATTTCCTAAGTGCCTGCTAGAGGAGGATGTTCTTTTTATTTTTGTGCCAGTCCTGGGGTTTGAACTCAGGGCTGGGGCACTGTTCCTGAGATTTTATACTCAAAGCTGGTTCTCTACCACTTGGAGCCAGAGCTCCACTTCTTGTTTTTTATTTTGGAGAGAGAGAGAGAGAATACTCAATGTGAAATCTATCATATTAACATTTATCAAGGTACACATTCCCATGTTCTCAAACATAGGAAGACTGTTGTGCAGCAGATCTCTAGAATTTGTTCATCTTGCCATGAAATTAAAATTTCTAAATACTGAACTTAAAAGTCAATCACACAACCTCTCTTCAACCATCTGAAATAACTGCTTTAAAGGACTAAATACTCCAGCAGCACAAGAAAAGGCTTGAATGAGAAATGGATTTATTTTCTCAAAAGAGAAAGAGAGAGAGCAAGGAAGCAGGAAGGAAGGAAGGAAGGAAGGAAGGAAGGAAGGAAGGAAGGAAGGAGGGAGGGAGGGAGGGAGGGAGGAGGAAAGGGAGAAAGGAAGGAAAGAAAGAAGAAAGAAAGAAAGAAGAAAGAAAGAAAGAAAGGAAGGAAGGAAGGAAGGAAGGAAGGAAGGAAGGAAAGGAAGGAAGGAAAGAAAGAAAGAAAGAAAGAAAGAAAGAAAGAAAGAAAGAAAGAAAGAAAGAAAGAAAGAAAGAAAAAGAAAGAAAGAAAGTGAGCAACTGACAAATCAGACAACTTTTGTTTTCCTTTGGAAGAAGCCTCTAGTCATGGGTGATGATTTACTGTTTCTGGCTCCTGGGCTTTGTGCTGACCAACAGAGAAGAGGAAGGAAATGATATAGTCATTGCCCAAACACATCTGGGTTTGGTTCTAAGCACTAAGCCATATCATAATGTCTACATTTGTCCTTTAAATGTACACCCCATTATCATGTGGTCTGGCAGGAAACTACAGAATGCGAATGGAGGTGGGTATCAAATTCCACCAGATATTAAAGCAGTCTGTTTAGACACCAAGTATGAAACGCTGCCTGCCAGGGTCCCAATGTACCCTGCACTATTTCAGGCTCAGGGGACAGACAAAGGCAGAAGGTGGCTTGGTTTGGGGAGAAGTGTTTAGATGGGGAGTCACGTGAAAGCAGCTACTGAAATGATGGTGAGAGTCAACCACAATCCATGATTCTGTGTTAGGAATTGCTTGTGAGTAGTACTCTTTAGCTTTCTGATTCGGGACATATATTCAAATTGGACTTGACTGAGACTTTTAGAGAAGGCATAGGCTATGAGAAGTTTATACAGTTCCTTAACTATCTCCATGGAACTCAAAATCAATGTTTTGCAGCCCACAAGACAAAGACCAAAGACAGTAATTCTGTAAAAATATCCAAAGATCATGGTTCAAAGCTAACCCTAGCAGAAAAGTTCATGAGACTCTTATTTGCAATTAACCAGCAAAAGGCCAGAAGTGGAGGTATAGGGTGCCAATCTTGGAAAAAAAAAACAGTGGAGTCATGAGACACTAAGTTCAAAGCCTAACAAAAGTCTATCATATGCTTTATCATACTGCATTACCTGTTTATACACCATTACCTGCCTAGAACCTCTCTGGAGACAGAGACAAGTCTTACTTAAATTTACATCGTAAGCACCAGGCAAATGATTGTCAGAATCATGAAATTTCATTTAGTTAGCATATAACTCCGCAAGTGAGAAATGCTTCAACAAAAAGTCCAATATCTGTATTTAGCATTTATTACCTATAGTCATTGTGTAAAGAATTTCTCTGTCCTAATTTGCTTTGTGAAATCTCTTTTTCAAAACTAAAGACAAAACAAACCCTCAAGCCAAACTTCACATCAGTATATAGTTAATGTATAATGATTTCATATAAGCCAATTTGACACTGGTACTATGACAAATCCTCTTTCAAAGAGAACTGATATTGTCTTAGTTAAAGAATTAACTAAGATCTGCTAGTCCTGTCCACTGTGTTCTTGCTGTCCTGTCTTGACATCTTGTGTTGTACAGACACCATTAAAACATTTTCATAGTGAAAAAAAATAATTAACTAAGAAACTAGCCAACATTTGAGTCACACAAAAGGAAGGCAGGGTAGTAGCAATTTACAAGCTGAAAATGGTATTCCAAAGAATACTTTTTACATATCTAGACCAATTAAACACTCTATTCAGAAATACCCCAAGTAGTAAAAGAGATCTCTCCCTCCCTTTCCTTTCCTGAAGTAAACACATACCATTTATCTACATATTTTTAATTAAAATAATAATTTGTTTTGCTTAGAACTAGATTGTTTTTTGCTCAAATGAGAAAAATATACGATGAAACTATTAGTCTCTCTCTCTTTAGGCCCTATTTTTGAGAGAAACATCAAGAATTTCATATGAATTTGTGAATGCTATTTTCTTACTATATACTTGCCCAACATGGTTCTCTTATGTAATCATTAACACTAATGTGTCATGTTAAAAGGCTTTGTAAACTATATGGCATTATATAAATGTGCATTATTAGTATTATCAAGTAGCCCATTAATTAAATACAGCAAAATTAGAAAAATGGAAATTTTCATTTTCATTAGTCTTCGTAAGTATTAACTAATTATACTCTGGTAAATGTTAATATTGTAGTCCATTTAAAAGTTGAATAAAATTAGGAAAAGAGTTGTTATTTGTACAAGGTCTTTGATTCAGCTGTGGGTACATTCCAAATTAAATGGGAGCAAACGCCCCAGAACTTTAACCTGACCAATTACTTCTCATTTCCTTTGCCTCAAGTGACTGTGATTAACAAACCTCTCATTTAGCATTTTCCCCCAAGTTGGTAACTGTTGGTTAATGCTTCATTTTTTACTCTAAGCTCTTTTATAATGGTTTCTTAAAAATGCATTGATAATCCTGGATTTTCTTAAAGGTACCATAGAAACCCAAACTTTATAGTTAAAACTCATTTCCCTAAGCTTTCGTTAACTTAAATGAAAGATATGTGAAATAGTGATTTTTTGAAGCCTCCTGAGCTGATAGCACAGACAGGCAGCAGGTGCAATAAGCCAAAGCAATGTTATAGCTTATTGATTAGCCATGGCTTCCCTGGAGGACCATATTGGGTAAGACCCAAGGCTCTGTGGGAGTTCAGAGGAAGAATTCTGAGATCAATTAGGAATGTCTGTCTTTGGCATGTCCTGGATGTGGACAACTGGAGTGTAGTATTTTTACTGTCCCAGGTCTAGGTTGATAAACAGCAGCAGGGAGCTGGGGTAAAGTCTACTTATTAGCCACTGCTGAGAAAGCATATCGACATTCTGAGAAAAAGCAAGTTTAAGGAATCACGGGTCTTCACACAGAAGACTTGGCTTTATATAAATGTCAAGTGAACATATCACCCTATTATAAGTGGTTATGTAACCCCTAACGGCTTACTGAGAAGTCATTCATAAGAAAGGTGTATGAATCCCCTACTCCCTTAAGTGTTGGACCACTACAAGTAAGAAATGACCACTTTCTTAACAAGTTTTCCTCCACATTCACCTTTAAATCCAACACAAATCCAGTTACTTTATGGTCAACCTGATCTTCAGATCTGCCCCCTCCAGATGAAAGCTGGACTCAACCAGCCATACCTCCTCCTGACTCTCACAGAGAAAAGAAGCAACAGGCAGCACCAAGAAAAACCCATTCCTCCAACTAGTTTTCCCAAGAAAAACTTGGAAACTACAATGAACCTAAAAATAACTATTATCATGAGAAATGAATGGACTTTAGCTGTGTTAAGAGGGACTAAACATCCCCTGATCTGTTCACAAAACCTTAGCTTTAGCTGATTTTCTAATCTACCCCCAAAATAATTTTTTTAAAAAAAAGCACATTAGGGAGTGAGGTGGGTGGGGGAGGGAGAAAATTCGTTCCAAGCTGCTTACGATTGCCTTCTGCCTCTGCCTCTCTCTCTGTTTGGACCTTTCTGATTCCCGCTTCTCATGTTCTTTGCGATATTCCTCCCTCTTCAGCCGTTCATGTTGATACGCCTCGTAACTGTCATACCTGGAAAACATAACTTCATCATCAAACCAACCGCCTCCCTTGACACGACGACATGAATCATAATTTGGGTAGGGGAGAAAGGCTTTGGATAATCTCTTGTCATTGAAAGGAGGGGGAGAAGAAAAGCAGTGATAACTAAAGGACATGCTTCATTACCTGGGTCTCCGGCTGTAGGGTGATCTTGAACGTGATCTCACATACAAGGGAGAATTTCGGTGTGTGCGGTATCTGCAGTGGCTTGACTCATAATAGTAGCAGGACCTGAGAGAGAGGAGGAAAATAAAAGGGACATTTGCAACTGTCACCCCCCAGTTTATTGGCATTAGTGAACATTCTCCAGAACACTGTCCTACATAAACTGGCTTTTCCTTCCTACCTACTAGTGAGACATTGCAATGGCAGTTTGGATCAGCTGGTCAGCTCTAAGGGCCTGCAGCCACATCCTCCTTCTCTGGGCCCCTTAATGGTACTAACCCTGAGCAACCAGGCCCAGCCCATTGCCAGCTGTATCTGGGATGGATTTCAAGTTTCCTGGCACAGGACAGCTCTCCCAATAATGAGAAATATTTGATGAGCAAGTCTTTTACCAATTGCTGTCTCTATTCTTATGGCTCAAAGTGAGAGATGTAAGAGAAAATAGGAAGGAAGAAGTGGATAAAAACATTACTAATTCTAGCAACCCTGGGAATGCTGAGGGTAAGGGGCTGAATGGGTTGTGGGGTCAGAAGGGTTCTTTGACTTCCTGGGAAACACCGAAGGCATTGGCTGGGTTTGGACAAGGTTTACCTGGAAGAGGATCTACTGCCTGGGGACCTTGATCTTGACCTGGAATACGGTGATCGTGAACACGATCTGTGTCGAGAAAAGGACCTTGAACGAGAGCGCATCCTTTGGGGTCTCTGAGAAAATAAGGATTTGGGTGGTGATACTGAATCTCTACACGGAGAGTTAAAAGAAGAGCAAGAAGGCGACACATCGAACAACGAGTAGGATCGCGTGCCCTCCCACGGGTAGCTCAGTTTATCACTTTCATCTTCACTGTCATCAAACAGGCCGTCCATGGCTAGTCCTGAATTTATAAACATAGGTAGTTTGGAGAATTGTTCATTACTGAAGTCACTGTCCCTCAGTTCACTGGTCTTGTCTGCTTCGTCGTCGAAAACAGCTTGACTGGGATGGCCGAAGTGCTTGTTCAGCTCGGCCCGAATTTCCTGGTCTTGGAGCTGTTTTCTGGTACTGCAGGGTGAGACCTGCTTGCTGGCCTCCAAAGTCTCTCTCAAGTAGCACTGGTCTGAATCCGTGGAAGAACAAATGTGCCTCTGCCAGTCAGAGGAGGCATCTTTGTAGGTTAGTTGTCTGGAGTCTTGGAGCTCCTGTGATATATTGATGAGTATTTCCGTTTTGGAATTAATCGACTGACAATAGTCATGGTCACCAAACAGCCGTAGGCTGGGTCGTTTGGGTTTCCTTTCCTCGTGTCCACTGCTGAGCACAGAGGACTTACTGAGCTGTGCATACAGCTCAGATTGCTCCGGCCCTTTCTTGGTGGAGTGATTGTTTTGGGTAGCAGAAGACTCACTGTACCGGGGTTTCTTTGATGGTGGTGGCACTGCAGTCTTGCAAGAGGACTTCAGCTTGGGAGAAGCCCTGAAAGGGCTATCTTGGTTGGCTTTATGAGGAGGAGTGGTAGGTGGAGTTAGGCCTAAGGTTAAACACAAAACAAAACAAAAACAAAAACAGAAAAAGAAAGAAAAATAATAATAGAGAGAGATGAAGGAAAGAGACGGAGAGATAATGTTCTTAAATGATAAGACTCATTTCTTTTTAAACTTGCCAAGATTTCAGACCAGGTTTAAAACTCAGTTAAAGAAGAAGAAAGAAATTCACACGATCTGAAAAACTATGTCTTCTCTTAAGCCTCTGTCACCCAGAAAAGATGGATGGACAAGGCCAAACAGCACAGTGAGGGCTGTGATATTTTGTATCTCAAGACACCAATCAATGTTAAGACATCTGGCTTCTCAGAAAACACGAACGAACGTGCCACCGCTGCCCGGATGGTG
This sequence comes from Dipodomys ordii, assembly GCF_000151885.1. Classification (NCBI taxonomy): domain Eukaryota; kingdom Metazoa; phylum Chordata; class Mammalia; order Rodentia; family Heteromyidae; genus Dipodomys; species Dipodomys ordii. Next base: position 8,819,341 of record NW_012267224.1, read on the forward strand.
CCAGGCATTACCCAGGCTCACATTCTCAAAGGTTCAACATAGGCTGACTAATGGAAAATCAACAGGAATCAGAAGAGAGAGAGAGAGCCTTGCAGGCATTTGTCAGCAAACAACATTTCAGAGGATGTCTTGGTTCAAAGGTCTTTGCCCAATCCAGAAAAATCTATCCTTGGCGCCAAGGAATTTAGCATTAAAAAAAAAATGGAGTGGCAGTGAGCATCACTTGAGATGGGACTAACCTAGACAAGTTTGAAGTTACGTTCAGTCCAACAGACGAGACAACCACAGACGAATTCGGGGAAATGGCTTGACGGTAATGATTCTTTGCCTCCACAGTTCATTAACTTAGTAAACCATGGCTAATGTAGGTATAATACATTCTTGTAAGCATAACTAATACATTCTGTCGAAAATATGGTCCTGCGACAGAAACCAAAGTGCCCGGTGGTGTAAATACCACTGTGCCGGGGACCATTTTGTATAGTGCACACGTCACACAGAATGATGAGACAGAGAGACTGAAACAAATTCAGACTTCAGCAACTAATTAAATTAGGAAGAAGTAAAAGGAGCAATGGAGTCACTTCTCAGCGGTGGCCCATTTCATTGTGTCTCAAAAGGGCAGAGCCTTCTACCAGACACTATGGTCAAGAAGTCAGAGGCAAAGTAGTTGCCTCTAAGTTTCACCCCTGAGTAAATATGACTCATGCCTGTATGCTGAAGAAGTACTGTGAACTGGCTGGTTCCAGAGTCCAGGGAACTTTGAAGAAGAGCAGGCTGGAGTTCAAATGACTTTTTGCTTACAAGGGAACATTTTAGTTTACAACACACTTTCTATTTAGGAGCAATGGAGGATTGGCGAATGCCACTCAGCAAAAAGAACTTGAAGTCTGTTAACAAGCCTGGGGTTAGACTTAAGGCAACTGCACATTTCAAGGGAAAAAAGTTCTACCTTGCTGTATGTATGTATATGTATATATAATATATATATAAATATAAAACCAAGTAGGTCACAGTAATCCACATGAAATTTTGATATAAAGCAGAAAGATGCTGCTGCCTTACTCTTCTATTTTCCAATAAAGAAGTGGAAGAAATAAATTATTTTCCCCCCTCAAAATAAAATATCTGACATCAATATTTGGGAACTTTTAGCATTCCTAGCTAATTCTCTCTGTGTAAGGAAAGGTATAACAATGTCAAGGGTTTGGACTTTGGAATTCCAGCCCAGAAAAGTTGATGTCACACCAGTGCAAATATGAGAGCCTCACAAGTGCTTTTGTGTCGCAGAAAGTCATGTGTCCTTTTCCCAAATGAAAGTCTGCATCATTCCTCTTACGTTTCCCTTTTCACAGATGAATGTGTCTTCTAGTCCATATAAAACCTTCTACTACATTCCATTTTCTCCTCTCTCTCTGTTTCTCTCTCTCTCTTTCCCCACAACATGCTCCCTCTTGTCTGGTTTATCATCTCCACGGCCCTCATTCATACCACAGGCTACATTCAATTTACCAACACAATACATTAAAAAGTATTAAAGCCCAGGAAAGAAATGGCAAGTTCTCAACCACTGTTCACAAGAACCAGAGGAGAACTAATGACAATGAACCTCTCTTGGCTGAGTAAATACCAGTCAAATATACAAAAAGCTACAACCCTGAATTAGAGAAAATGACATTCAACTTCCAAAAATCCAGCTTCATAATTTGTTTATGATCACTTTATTTTAGAATGATTTATACCCAAATAATTAATCTATGGTCAGTATCCCTCACTACACATCTATAAAATATTTCTGTATTTTCTTGTTACCATCTTCAACTTCAAATTATTGTCTAGTCTCTCCAAAGACAAGCAAGTACTTTGTGAGATAATGCTTGGATTAATTAATTGCAACATTTGTGTGTGTGTGTGTGTGTGTGTGCGCGCGCGTGCACGCGCATGTGCACGTGCACGCTGCTTCTGGGACTTATTCTTAGCACCTGGGCACTATATCTGAGCTTTTTGTGCTCAAAGTTGGTACTCTACTGCTTGAACCACACCTCTACTTCAGTTTTTGCTGATTACTTGGAGATAAGAGTTTCACAGACTTTTCTGCCCAGGCTGGCATTGAACTGTGATCATCAGCTCTCAGCCTCCTGATCATTGTAACATTTGAACATTTATTTTTATTTTCCTTTTAGATGACTCAGAAATGAGAGTACTTCTCATTTCCTAGGAAATCCAGGTTTTACACATCTCCATAACCCAGTACCTTCTACTCCCAAATGTATGTGTTTTGACAGATATTCTAGATGTATAAAAAGAAACCTAAATTTCAGAAATGCCAAATTAGGCCACTGTTAAAGAGAGACAAGTTCTAAAATTAGCTCAGCTATCTAGGGATTTTAAATATAGAAATTCTTTTCCATCTAGAAAATCTGAAACCTTTGTCCTAGTACCTAAGCTCATTATTGCTTAAATAACTGGTTCTCAAGTTGCTCCTGGGAGTGATGACATACTAATTGTATTTCCTTTGAGGTAAAAGAACAACAACAAATTTTCCTAACTTGCTCACGTGTGAGTCACTTCTGGCTACTGAGCAGACATTTACTGTGAACTTGCTATGTGGCATCTACTTCTGGAACTTCAAAGACTCAGTTCCCAAGAACTTCATCCTTCATTTTAATAAAGAGGTAATTCTTTCAAATTTGAAATATTTATATTTTTCTGACCAATGTATGCAGAAAAACTAGAAACACTGAGATGCAACCAACTGCATCCTATGGAGGAAAACCCCAGGAGGTTAAAGTTTTGTTGCCCTCACTTGTTCAACTAAATCAACAACACTTGATTATTGAATGAGAAATTCATACATTTAGGGGTAGCAGAAAACAATTTCAATAGTTCCCTAAACTTTTCACACTTTTCCTATCTTGGATCAGAAAAATACCTCGGCCTTAGACACAAGTCTCCGGGATGGCAAGATGTTGTATAACCAAGTGCCTAATTGTCAATCTAGTTTCAGATATATAGATGGGACCCATGGCAAAGCAAAATAAAATACAAGTGCAAGGATCACTTTAAAAATTCCTTTGAAGATAGTAGCAAACTTTGAAGAACTGTTGATGGGACAGACTACCCCTGTAACTGGTATTTCATTGGTTAGATTTTTCTAACCTGGCCTTCTCTACCCACAATCCCTTCCCTCCAGTAGGAAGAAGGTCACTACTCAAATCCTTATTGCTGCTACCTTTACTCATCTTCCTACTAATTGCCAGACTCTCAATTTCATGCCCCACGACTAAATCAACAATGTCAATGTCTGCTATAACCTCTGGATTATTTCCTGTGTGTTGATTTTTCTGGGGAACGTGTACATTTTTGGTGTTGACAGTACAAGGTATATTCCATGCTCTCTCTTGAACTTAGCAGGTTTTGACAGATTTATGTGAGGACAGATGGCCATTACAGGCTGAAGGCTGACAAGAGGCAGTTCAGAGCATTGTTAACACACTTGCACCAACTCTCAGCAGTGCAGCTCTGTGCAGAATGTAATTCAGACTATAGCTTTTTTATTGCTGCCTATTTTCTTTTGTCAAAAGAGCCTGCTGTGCAGAGCAACAAATGGCTGCTATTACCCAGAATGTAATGGGTGTCAGACAAATCACGTAACACAAACAATCAAGAGTATGTAGGTCATATTTCAACAGAGCACAACCTTAGCAATATTTATGATTACTGCATTGAAATGTGCTCTATAATAAACAAGTACCTCTACATCACTCACACTTATGCACTTTGGCATGGCAAATCTCGAAGAAGTGGCACACAATCTTTTTAAACAGTCCTTTTATTTAATATATATATATACATGTATATTAAAGTCAGACAAGTTTGGTTTGGTTTGGTTTTTCATTATGTGCTCTGGGGGGGCGAGATTTCCTTGGAGGACTTCTCTTTGGGGTTTGTTTGTTTAATTGAATGACTCTGATAAATGAGAAAGCAGGCCTCCACTCTGTTTCTTGTGCGCCAGTATCCATTCAACAACTTCAGCAGGACTTTCCTCCCTTTGTGTAGCTTAGGTTTTACTATTGTACAGAACAGACTGCTAACTCTATAACAAACTTCTGGATTCATTTTACAGTAAGATTGTGCTTGGGTGGCATGCCAAGCCAGGTATTTAAAGAAAAGCATGTATGGTACTGGCACCTCATGCCTGTAATCCTAGTTAGTTAGGAGGCTGAGATCTGAGGATTGAGGTTAAAAGCCAGCCCATGCAGAAAAGCCTATGAGGAGACCATATAGCCAATTTAAAGCCAGAAGTGGAGATACAGTTCAAGTAATAGAGTACAAACCTTGAATAGAAAAGCCAGAGAGTGCTTCGGAACCTGAGTTTAAGCCCCAATGTGGCATAAAACACAAACAAAAGCAGGTAAGTTTCTAATTTGCTTAAATAATTACTAAGAGAGGAAAACTGGGCAAAGGAAAGGGTGTCACTTGTTCTCACCAACTCTAGGCCTCTAGAACTTGGAGTAAGTGTGGAGAGAAAACAGAGGAGACTCACATTCTGTGGGTCCTCCTGGGCTACTCCAGTGGTTTACAAGATTTGGCCAATAGAAGCTTCTCTAATGCCCCTGTTCCCACTTTCCCAGCCTTCTTCTTGGCTCCACGAAATATATTCACACACCATAGGAGGGCTTTCGTCTCCCTACTCAGGTACTGTGTCTATGCTGATTTGGAGTGTGTGTGTGTGTGTGTGTGTGTGTGTGTGTGTGTGTGTGTGTACTGGGACTTGGACTCAAGGCCTCACACTCTTAACTTGGCTTTTTTTTTTTTTTTTGCAGTTCTGGCTTTTTTGCTGGTTAATTGGAGATGAGAGATGCATAGAATAGGAACTTTTCTACCCAGACTGGCTTTGAACCATGATCCTCAAATCCTGAATAGCTAGGATTACAGACATGAGGCACCAACACCTGGTGGCGTAAAGATGTTTTAAAAATAGCATCTTGCCATACAAAAACACTTTAGAACATTCTTAAGAAAGGGGTCTAATTCCTCAATTGCTCATGGGAGACAAGTAGGAAACCAGGCTCCTACAGATATCTACCATTAAGGCCAAAGCTGGTGCAGGGCAGGAAACTTCTGTGTTATCCCTGTCTTAAAGAAAACAGGAGAATACCACTTTCAGAAAACTGAGGAAGAAAGAAATAAGCATTATAGACACTGGGTCAAGAAGAATGGGATTGACAATGAAAAAGGAAGCTCTGGTTGAAATATGGAAGACCTTCCCAACAGAGAGAGTTGCCAAACATTGTAGTAAAAAGAATTTGTTGGGTCTCCCCCCACTTTTTTTTGATTTTTTGCTTGAGAGGAATGGATTATACAACCTGTCAAAATAACTTTCCAGTTTTCTGTCACTGTGCTTTTCCTTTTAAAGTACTCAAGACTGCCCATATTTTGCTGTAGTTTGATTTGCTCGAGATGTATAACATATAAAGAAACAGAAATAAAAAAGGTTCTCCAAATGCATGCTACTGTCAATATTTATTCCAGATAAAATGAATTTTCAAATGGAAAGTCTAAATGGCTACTATAATAATCCTTATTTTAAAAAGTTTGAAATTAATTGGTAAATGAGTTCCATGATTTTTGTTGGTTTGTTTGTTTGGGATGCATGTATAGTCTGATTTCAAGAATGAAATAAATAAATGTACCACACTAGGTGCTGGTTGCTCATGCCTTTAATCCTAGCTAATCAGGTTGAGATCTGAGTAGCTAGTTCTATGGTTCAAAGATAGCCCAGGAAGAAAAGTCTATGAGCCTCTCACCTGCAATTAACCAGTAAAATAAGCCAGAAGTAGAGGTGTGGCTCAAGTGGTATAGCACCACCTTTGATCAAAAATCCAAGTGAGAGACTCTAAGTTCAAGCCATAGTACTAGCCCATAAACAAAAATGAAACAACAAAAAACACTGACCAACAGAGAAAACAAATTGCCAAGATCCAGTAGTATTAATGTAATTAGACTGCTGATTATCTTGTTTACATTTTCTTAATTAATTATATAATAGCATCAGTGTCTGTACAATGTTTTTAGTAATGACAAACAAAACAGTTTATACTTGAACATGAAATTTTGGTGCAAGTCATTTTGGTCCCTAACCAAATTCCTTTATATCTCCTGGTTAAAACCACCACCTTGGGCAGCTGACATTGCCTTGCCATTTCCATTTCAGAAACAAACAACACAAAAAAGATGGTAGCAGCCTGAAAATCTCCATATGCAATAGATTTAAATGCCTTCTGCCAAAAGAGCATTCTCTTTTCTCTCAGCTTGCTTTACTAACAGCTATTTTGAAATCAAATTAGTTTCTACACCTGTAAAAGAGAAGAGTTGTTGTTGTTTTTTTATCAGCCAAAATGAGCTAGTTTAGGACAATCACGAAGAAGTCAGACCAGCTGGCAATACCTAATAAAGCAAACTTCCTATCTTATCCCTCCTGTCTCCCAAAGACACCGCAGATGGGGCACAGACATTATTCTAGAGGTCTTAGAATTTTGTTGACTCTTTACATTTTTTTTCTTAAATGTTTGGAAAAATTCACTAAAATCTGCGAGAGTGAAAACAAAAAGAAAGAAAAGACACCAGAAAACCTAGGTAACAGCTTGGTTACTTTCAGTGCCTCAACCAAAAACAGATGAAGCATATAGAACTAGAATGAACAAATCAACAGTATGAAATGCCATTTCCATCCTCTCTACCCACTGTGCCTCTATGGCAGACATCACTAATTGATCAGGACATTCCCACTGAGTAGAGAATTGGCCTTAGAATCTTCTACAATACAATGCTCCTGGCAGCCAACCCCTATCAGTGATACTTGGCACATGCAATGAAACCTACTTAACATAACACATGTCAACTACAATCTTTAAGATTCAAGATTTTGGGAAAGAGACACACTCTCTAGTGAGCTGGATCTACTTCGAATCCCAAGTCCAGCATATAACTGTTGTCCACATACAACATTTTTCTCAATGATGAAATACACAGGGTATCAAAAACATAGCAGAAGTGGGTGGTGGTGGTTCATGCCTGTAGTCCTAATGAATCCATAAGCGAGATATGAAGACTGCAGTTTGAAGCCAGTTCAGTTAGGTAAGTCTGTGAGACCCTTCTCTCCAATGCACCACAACAAAGCAGAAATGGGACTACGGCTTAAGTGATAGAGCAGTAGCTTTAGGTAAAAAGAAAATTAGGGAGAGTGTCCAAGCCCCAAGTTCAAACCCAGTACCAGTACACACACACACACACACACACACACACACACACACACACACTCACACACACTCACACGTGCGCCAAAAGAAGTTATACTATGTAGTGACAAATATTCCTGATTAATCATGAGAATTTCTGGTAATAGAAATAGATGTTGAGACTATGAAAGAGCTGTTTCAGTCTTGATGGCTAAGTCACACACACACACACACACACCTTAAGAGTAGTATCTGTTCAGTGTTTAGAGACGTAGGTATGGATGTGCCACAAAACAGAATAAAGAAATTCACATATGATGGTTCTAAAGAAGCTAGTAGCATGATTGAGGATGTTGGTGAGCAGAGATCATTAAAATATTAGAGGAGACAATTGTACTAGTCAAGAAGAAATAATGTCCATTGGACTCAGCAGATTAAGTGAACTGAGAATTAGTTAATGGAGAAGCAGCTAATATTTATTGGATATTTGTATAATATGCTAGGATTTGTGATTAATCTTATTTAATCCTCATAGTGACCCATGAGGCAGGTAATGTTATGGTCTTCATCTGATGGATCAGGACCCTGAATTTTATGAATATTGAGGACATTGATCCGGGTCATATTCTAGATGAGGGTAGATCCACATTTTGAACGTGGGTTTGTCTAAAAGCAAAGCAAAGTTTCTTCCTAACTTCACTAAGACATATCATTATCCCTTAAAAAATTCATTCTACACTATGGAACATTTTCATTTAAAAACATGTTGACAACCCAGATGCCCCTCAGTAGATGAATGGATCAAGAAATTGTGGTATATATACACAATGGAATTCTATGCCTCCATCAGAAAGAATGACATTGCCCCATTTGTTAGGAAATGGAAAAACTTGGAAAACATTATATTA
>NW_012267224.1:8827874-8900043 GCF_000151885.1 Dipodomys ordii
CTGCAATGCTTTGTAAGAAATGTACGCATTATCCTGCCCATGTAATTGTAACCCCTCTGTACAGTATGTTCACAAATAAAATAAAATTAAATTAAAAAAGATAAATAAAAAATAAAAACATGTTGAACTCCACGCCATTGTCATGTATGTAAGTTGAGAATGGTTGAATATTGGTAATAGAGCTCAAGCTATATTTTTGTTATTTTGAAGCTAATAGTATTTGAATTTAGTAGTTATGAATATGACTTTAAAATTGAAGGAACTGAGGCCAAGAAAATATCAAGGAGAGAGAAAAGGAGTCTTAGCAACCGGATGTGATGGAGAGAAGTGAGCGCTCTAACTAATCTTCCCTATTTTCAATTCCACATCAAGCTCATGTCATCTGAGCATCTGCCTCTTTTTCCATCCTTATGTCAATATCTCCTCTCCACTTCACGCAGTACTTTAAGCTCAGATGCAAATACGTTCCTTCCTTAAGACTTCCCAAGTCAGTTTCACCTGTTGAGAGTTCAATTTCCATCACGCATCACTACATCATTCACTGAGATAATGGGCCTTAACATTACTTTCTGTTCCTTCAACTGTCCTCAAGGTTCTTGTAAATCTTTCCCATAATCATGGTCTTTAACTTTGAAGCTATGTTATTATATTATTCCCCTTGGACAGTCCCTTTTTTATCCCTTCCTGATTCTCTTGAGATGTAGTCAATGTTTGTCTCCTCCAAACACAAGTAATACATTTTCCTGATGAGCTTTAAAGGAGATAGTGACCCAAAGACATCATATGCTCCGTCTCTTCCTTCTACCACCAGACTTCACCTTTCAGACCCCTACTACATCCTTTGCATCCTTCCTCATGTCTGTTTTCCCATAGCTCTAAATTCCTTCTCTGCCATCACCACAAACGGGCTCTACCTCAGCTTTCCAGCCTTCTATCTTCCTATTATTGCCATCATGCTCAACAAACTAAAAGTCATTATCTGGTCCCACCTTTTTCTAGAAAGTAGCAAAACGTTATATATCACAAATATTCTTCCTTTCCTGCTGCTTATCTGTAGGTAGTGTATTCTGGAGATTAACCCCATGGGTGAAGCCTGAGAATATTTATTTAATGTACATTATGGACAAGCATTATGTTTCATGCTTCTCATACATGTGTCTCCAAGTCTTACATTTGCTACATACCAACCAGGACCTGAAATATATAGAGCAAGTATTAAAAATATGTAGATAAACCAGACTCATGCCTGTAAATTTAGCCACTCAGGAGACTGAAGTCTGAGGATTGTGATTCAAACTACCCAGGGAAAACAAGTCTGTGATAAGGTGAAAAGTCTGATCTCTAATCAACCACCACAAAGGCAGAAATGTGGCACAAGTGGTAGAATGCCAGACTTGAGCAAAAAAGTTAAGGGATAGTACTTAGGCCCTGAGTTCAAGCATCAGTATTAACACACACACATACACACACACACACACACACACACACACAGAGTCAGAAAATTAGTTTGCATTGCTCCCAATAACTTTTCAACAGTGCCAGAATAAAGTATTAAAATGACATGATAGTGAATCATTAAGTAGACTATATAAAAATTTTTATGGATTTCTAGTATTAAAAAACTTTTTTTAATATAAATCTCTACCTGAAGCCGGGCACCGGTGGCTCACGCCTGTAATCCTAGCAGCTCAGGAGGCTAAGATCTGAGGATCATGGTTCCAAGCCAGCCTGGGCAGGAAAGTCCTTGAAACTCTTATCTCCAATAAACCACACAGAAAACTGGAAGTGGCAGAGTGGCTCAAGTGGTACAGCGCTAGCCTTGGGCTGAAGAGCTGAGGGACAGCGTTCAGGCCCAGAGTTCAAGCCCCATGTGTAACAACAAAAAAAATCTCTACCTGTAATTCAATTGAGTGGGTTATAGAGTTCTCAAAGGATAAATAAACTGCTTAAAATTGCATTCCTGGGCTACTCATGTAGCCCAGTGGTAGAGTGAACATCAAACATATGTAAGACACTGAGCTTCATTCTTAGCACCACAAACATAAAGAAATCTGTCAATAAGAATAAATATTCAAATTTCTTTGTAAATACTACTGTCTTACAGTTGAGATGTAAGTAAATAATACATTTACAAATTAGAAAAATACTTTAACAATGAGGATGCCCAATGTCAGTAAAGTTACAGTACAGCAAGGATGTGTATTCAATACGAATAGGGCTACATGTAGAAACATCCTTTTGAAAAACAGGTGACAGTATATACATCAGATTTTTTCAGATATTTATGAGCTTATTTTTGGCATTAATAACTGTTAGAAACCTATTTAAGAAAAATAAGATTAAAAAAATTTATGGACAAGTTGGGTGCCTGTATTTTATGCCTGTATTCCTAGCTACTCAAGAAGGCTGAGATCTGAGGATTGCAGTTTGAAGCCAGCCCAGGCAGGAAAGCCTGGGAGACTCTCATCTCAAATTACCTGCACGAGTAGTTAGACACACAGCTGTAGCTCAAGTGGTAGAGCATTAGCCTAGAGCAAAAAGCTCAGGGACAGCACGTGGGCCTCAGGGCCCCAGACCTGGTATGCATACACTATACTACACACACACACACACACACACACACACACACACTCACACACTCACACACACACACACACGCAATATATATATATATATATATATACATGTATATACACTTTTTCTCTGTCATTCCCTCTCTCTCTATATAATATTCCACTGTAGTGCTAGTTCAAAAAGATACATTATAAAGCAATCTAAATATATGATAATAGAAGTATGCTTAAATAAATCTTGATCGGCCTAATCAAACTAATATAGCCCAACAGTAAAGAGTTTAGGATGATTAAAAAATTATTAAAATGGTCATCGAAAAATCAGTATATGCAAAATTTTATATACATGCTCTTACAGATATACAAAATTATTACAAGCAAATGAGAATAGCCATAAAAAACATTGCTATGGATGTTTCTATGTTTTAAGACTGTAAAGAATTTTTCAACGTTTATTTTTTTACATTTTTTACAGTAAGCTTACATTTGTAATCATAGAATTAACAAAAGTGTTTCTTTAATGAAAAGCTTGGAATTAGTACACATACGGAAGCGCTTTTACCCTTCTCTAAAAGCGAGTCACTGACTAACTCCAGGAATAACGATGAAAAGATTCTTCTGAGCTGAATTATCACTCAGAGCCAAAGCAGTATATTTTCCCAAATGTGTTCATGTTCATGGTACCAGTGACTGGCGTTACATTAGTTGACAAAAATATTACATAAATGAAATAGGAGTTGACAAATTGTTTCTCTAAGAGGATATAGTAAAGGTAAGTTGCTAAAAGAAAAATACTATTAATTTGTTTGGAGTTGGTGTTATCATGCAACAATGGGGGGAAATCATTTAAAAAATATAGAAAAACTTCACACTCAAATTGCTGTTATAAATGTATTCAATTCTTGCCAAAAACTGGTGGCTCATGGCTGAAATCCTAGCTACTCAGGAGACTGAGATGTGAGGATCGTGGTCTGAAGTCCATGAGACTATTTTCTCTAATAAACTACAAAGAAAACAGCTGGGAATGGTGCTGTGGCCCAAGTGGTACAGCACTAGCCTTAAGCAAAAGAAGCTCAGAGACAGTGCCCAGGTCCTGACTTTAGCCCTAGAACTGGTGTGCACAGGAATGTGCACATGACTTCAGCCCTAGAACTGGTGTGCACAGGAGGGTACAGGTGAGTGCAAGCACACACACACGTGCACCACATGTATTTAATTATTTTCCTTCAAAGAACAGAAAAAATAGGGCATACTATCTAGGACATGGCACATGGTATTCATGTGATTGAAGGCAGAAAGACAAATGGATCCCTAGTTGCCACATTTAAGCCAAAATATCAATTTGATATTTTAATGTGTGTTTAAATGTTTCAAGCAAAAGCACACTGATATGTTAAAAGTTCAGAGTTGCTTGAATCAACTTTATAAAGGAACCTGCCAACTGCTTGTCCTCTCTGGTCACTGTATATAATACATACTAAAAAAAGTTACTTCTAACCATACCTGTGTTATAATTTTTTAAAAAAATAATGTTATGCATATGCTTAAAGAAGTGAATTTATGTGTGCAATATAAAACAGATATAAAACTAATACATATATATATATATACGCCTGTATATACATACTATTCATATACCATGAAATTAACTACTCTACTGCTTGACCAAATCATGCAATCATGCAGTGGACCTTTCATAAGGAGGTAATTTAGCAAATTCAAAGTGTGAAATTAAACTTAGTGACAATGACTGTGGTGCATGTAGGCACCATAGTTCTGGTTGAAAGCATCTTGTTTAACTTACTGTTTCTTTATCCTTATCAGCAATGGCCAGAGCCAAAGAACTTCTTGTTCTGACATCCTAAGATTCACTTTCTGGTAGAATTCAAGTACCTAAACCTAAAGCACTTAGCAAGCAGAGAAGCACCATTGACAACCAACTCAGAAGTTTGCTTAGGAACTCTTCAGCGAGTCCAACGGTTCAAGCTCTTTTCTCTTCACATGAAGCAAAGACTGGCTAAAGAAGTTCAGAGATCCCAAAGGTCCAAGGAAATTACTCTTGTTGGAAAACACATAAGAACATTTTGTTTTGATGAATGGATATATTTTCAGTTTTCTCTTTTGCTGGAAAGATACAAAAATAGTGACATACTTTGGATAGCATTATGCTGCTAAATATAGGAGAGTGTGAAAATATTCCAAGTGAAGTATTGATCTCCGAAAAAGAAAGGGAATTCAAGGATTTGTCCTTTGTTCTTCAGCTCAACAATCCTCTGCAAGTTCCTAAATATCTCTAAATCTCATTTCCTCAAATTAAACCTAAGAAACAACAACAACAAAACCCTACCAATATCCTCCTGAGGTCACTGTGAAATTTAGTAGAACCATTTCTATACCTGATATAGTTATTAGATAGGCAATCCAATATGTTAACTTCTCCTCCTACTCAAGTTTCTACATCTTTATCTGAAATAGGATTCTTCAGAATCCAAAACAAAAATATACAGCAGAAGGTTCTGAATACAATAAATGTCTTCTGTGTAAAACACTTTTTAACTCCACTTGTCAGCATAAGCAACTGAAGGTATTTGTTGATGACTTTGCTAACTTTGTTGGCACTCTTTAATTAATTGCATAGAGAATATACGTTGTAGGAACTAAGAACATCTTTCCCATACACACAACATTTTCAGGTGGAATAGGAGGCTTACCTGCAGTTCCAGAGAGTTCCACACTTAAGGTTCGTTCAATAGTCTTGTTCTCAAATGGGGAACTCTTGGGGTCACTGGAAGATATGGCACATTTATAAAAACAAACTGAAATGGAGTTGCTGTAGCCAAACGTATTAGAATCCCCTTCCCTTTCTGAAAATGGTTGCATTTCTTAATACTTACTTTGGTGACTCTGGGGTCAGAGGAAGAGATAAAGTTGTTGGTTTGGCTAAAGGGAGGGGGAGAGAAAGAAACTAGTTATAAAATATTGAGTGTTCTGCAGATTTATTTTCTGTCTACTGCACTCAAGTTGGAAAGAGAGCCAGGAAACTAAACTAAGGAAATCCTTGGATATTGGATCAAAGTCAGACAACAGTCCGTTATGCTAAAACAAATTCCAAACAACATTTGCATCAGTAAACTACCATTTGAAAACACGTACCCAAACAGAATTTTCCCCCAAAATGTATCATCCTGTTAAGGATACAAAATTTGCAGCATACCATCAGAGAGAAATAATGTTTTCTGTTTTAATTTGGAATATAGTGCACAGTTTGTTCAGACAAGAAAACAGCAGAGTAACTACAAGGCGACAGAACGTTATGAATATTCAGTTGATTTTACTCCTAAAATGTATAATTTTATATCTAGCCTCGAGAATAGGTTATGTCTATGAGGCCAAAGCTCAAGCAATAACCATTCCGTTCACTGGAAATTAATTGAGAGATGACAGCAAATGGTGGACATTGACCCAGATGGCTTGAATGGGGTTCACATTGACAAATCCAACAGACAACTGAAATAAGAGACTATGTCAATCAGTTAAGAGTTCCATAGACATGCAATAAAGAACTTATTACTTCCTTTCAGCCTTTCCTAAATCTAACTTTCTACAGGAAGCAGTTCCTAGTAATAAAGGACAGTGATGATTAAAAAAATCTTTTCACCTATGTTTTAGCTACATCTTCATGTGAGTCTTTCATTCTGAACAGAAAGAAGGGACTAAATGATAAGAAATATACTTAAGGCAGACATCCTTATCATGTGTACATATCCATAAGCATATATGCATGTTTGTGGAGATGTATGTATGTAGGTGTATGTCAAATTTTTCTCATTAAATAACCACTTTTAGAAGGTCAAGATATAGTTATTTATGTAATAAAACTGATGGAGTCGAAATCAAAAGGGTCTTTGGAATAAATTTCTTTATGGATGAAAAGATAGAGACCTAAAGGAGCCAAATGATCTTAGCAGAGCTATAAAACTGGTTATAGGGGGCTGGGAAGGTGGCTCAGTGGTAGAGCGCTTGCCTTGCATGCCTGGGGCCCTGGGTTCGATTCCCCAGCACCACATAAGCAAAAAGAAAAAAAGCCAGGAGTGGCGCTGTGGCTCAAGTGGTAAAGCGCTAACCTTGAGATGAAGAGCTGAGGGACAGCGTCTAGGCTCAGAGTTCAGGCCCCACAAATGGACCCAAAAAACAAAAACAAAATAAAACAAAAAAACTGGTTATTGGCAGAATTGGCCAAAATGGTGTTTTCTTTCTCCCATTATCAAAAGGAATTTTATTCAACAGATTTTAATGTAAATTAATCAATCCCACTAATTAAGGTGTTTTAAAATATGAAAATATTATTTATGTCCAATTAGCCTGAGATTAGGTACTTTACTTGGATATATAGTATTTTATATTTAATTTGTAGGTTTAGATTTGGTTTTTAAACAGTTGAGTGCTATATGATCTATCTAATGTACAACCAGAAATACGAAAACCATGCTAGCTTCTGCATATTAGGCACATCAATTAATTGTTTTTCATATATATACAGATAAATTAGCTGGCTGTACATTAATTTTTGAGTTTGTCTAATTTAATGAGCCTTCCAAAAGAATGAGTTTCTCCTCAGAAACTTTAGTCACTTTTATGTTCAGTGCATAATTAGGATAATATGTACAAGTTCTATAGAAAATACCTGAGATGTAATTATGTTCTATATCATACAATAAATGTACATTAAAAAGCAGAATCTGAAAATCCAGGTTTTGAGATGTAGAGAAGGCATTTGAAATGGTCAAAGGAAGGCTCTTAAAATTTTGGTGTCTGGATGCAAGTAAAGACAAAGCCAATGGAGGAAGAAGAATTGGCAGCTGCCATATTTAAATGGTACCAAAGGCAAACAGAAAGTGTAACCACAGGGAGAATGCAGTACCCAAAGTAGAAAGTCACTAGAGGATGCTGACTTGGTTTAGGGAAAGGTGCATCCACCTTGTTCCGAGGACCAGCAGACCAGAGAGTATGAAGGTGGTCTCTGTGGGGCTGAAATTTCTTTGTCATGCAGACTATATTGATTTTAGTTAAATGCACTTGTGAATGAATGAATGAGTAGATGAATAAATGTGCTACCCATATACAACAAGTCTAGACCATCATCCTAAGGAAACAAAATGAGCACAAAAGAACGATACTACAGAGGACTCAGGCAAAGTTTGTTGAGAACAAAATTCCAATGCATGAAGAAAGGTGACATCACAGCATCTGCTGTCATTGCCTCTAACTGTTCATGTACTTCCTCCTTTCTCATTCTGAATACGAATGTCAGTAATCTCTGAGACAGCTTTGATTATTAATAGCCAGCCATGTTTCATTTCTTTTAGGCCTTTAATAGTGACAGGATTTATTTATTTATTTTTTATTTTTCCTTAATCAGCAAGCTTTGTTCTGGGATAAGCCTTTCATGCTTTACCAGAGATATATACCTTAAAATAATGCACGTGTAGCTGGTCTCATCTAGAAAATGTATCCCCCAGAGGGCTCTTTAATTTTTCACTACCAGGATTTGTAAAAGTTTACAGCAAAAATGAAAGATAAGTGAACTTAAAAACACACTCAAATTCAAAAGGGGTGAGAGACAGAGAGAGAGAGACAGAGAGACAGAAAGAGAGGCGGGGGAAGGAGGGAGTGTGTTGCCATGTGTACCTGGTCTGGGTTTCTGTTCAGAGTTTCACCAAGCTCAAAACAAAACGTCAGCTCCAGGATAAGTATCTATGAGCACAGTAAGGCTGAGAGGAACACAGCGAATGTTCTCTTCCCTCACATGAGCCAGCCCAACCAGCTTCCTTGTACCAGGCCTCAGCCCAGGCACCCCCTCAGAATGGAGGTCCTCGGTTTCTTAAAATACTATGACACATGGGGCTGGGAAGGTGGCTCCTTGGTAGAGTGCTTGCCATGCATACATGGGGCCCTGGGTTTTATTCCTCAGTACCACATAAGCAGAAAAAGCCAGAAGTGGCGTTGTGGCTTAAGTGACAGAGAGCTCACCTTGAGCTGAAGAGCTGAGGGACAATGCCCAACCCAAAGTTCAAGCCCCATGACTGACCCTCCCCCCCCAAAAAAAACATACTATGACACATTTGGCAATAGGTAGTCAACAGGGACAAAGGGAGCTATTGAAAGGAATTTGGGCCCATTAAATACAATTTCCCAAACTGACACAGAGAGGTAGGCAGTAAATTTGCCTCTCTAACAGGGAAACCAATTGAGAGCAGGAAGCCAGGCACCAGTGACTGATGCCTGTAATCCTAGCTGGTCAGGAGGCTGAGATTTGCAGATCAAGGATCAAGGTTCAGTCAGCTCAGGCAAGAAAGACTATGAGCCTCTTGTCTCCAATTAACCAGCAGAAAGCTGGACACTCTGGAGGGCATATCCTGATTTGTCTCAGAAACATCAGCCTCCTCATGATACATAACCCTAGATGTTGTAATATAGGCAATAATTTTTGAAAAAAATTTTTTGAAAAATGTCTGAATCCTTACCTACAAAATAAAATCTGTGGCTGGGCACTTGAAGCTCATAGTTGTAATTCTAACTATTCAACAGTTTGACATCTAAGGATCCTGGTTCAAAACCAGCCAGAGCAGTGGAGTCCATATCACTCTTATCTCCAAGTAACTACCAAAAGGCTAGAAATAGAGGTGTGGCTCAAGTGATGGGGCAACCAGCTTTGAGCAAAAAAAAAAAAAAAAGTAAG
This sequence comes from Dipodomys ordii, assembly GCF_000151885.1. Lineage (NCBI taxonomy): Eukaryota > Metazoa > Chordata > Mammalia > Rodentia > Heteromyidae > Dipodomys > Dipodomys ordii. Next base: position 8,837,187 of record NW_012267224.1, read on the forward strand.
AGCACAAGGCTCTGAGTTCAAGCCCTAGTCCCAGAACAGAAAATAAATTAATTAATCTGTGAGCATATCAGGTGTCCAAGAGAAGGAGGAGGAGGAAGGGGAGGAGGGAAAAGGGGGGAAGAGGAGGAGACAGAGGGGGCATGGGGAGGAGGAGAAGAAAGAGGAAAAACAGAAAGAAAGGAAGGAAGGGAAGAAGGAAGGAAGGAAGGAAGGAAGGAAGGAAGGAAGGAAGGAAGGAAGGAAGGAAGGAGGGAAGGAAGGAGGGAAGGAGGGAGGGAAGGAGGGAGGAAGAGGGAAAGGATGGAAGGAAGCAAGCAAGCAAGGAAAAGAAGGAAGCAAAAGAAGGAGGAGGAAGAGGAGGAGGAGGAAGAGAATGCACCCTATAATCAGAGTGTACATAAATATTTACTACTTCTAAAGGTAAAGAGAGCAAATACACAGTGTCTCATTTTCTCCATTAGTTAGAAGGCCGGAGGGGTGGGAATAATGCTATGTAATAATGGCTTGACTAGTGAAGCTTGCACCTAACTCCAGTGATCTCAGCCACCCAAAATTGTATTCTAACCTCACAGCTGTGTGGTGTAATCTCCTCTCCTTCTAAGCTAACATTTCAGGTGTCCTTTGGCGGTTGTGACTTATGCTGCCTCCCAGCTGTCCAACACCCATTCAGTCTGTCTTCACTGTGATAAAGTACTAGATTCTTTTTCCACAGAGACTTGCCATTGGAATTTAGAACAAGGTTCCTGCACTGGGACCTACACATGCCCTGCCTTCCCCCGGAGGCCTCCTCCTACCTTGTACATGTTGCGACTGTGTCTGTGTGTGAGACTTCTTTTTGGAGGTGCATTTGTCTCTGCTGCTGTTCCTGTTTTCTGTGGGTTTGGTGTGCGGAGGGTCATCATTTGTGGTCAGATACTTGAGAAGTTCTGAGCAGGGACGTCTCTGTGGCTTTTGCTGTTGACAAATGCTCTTCGCTTTATTGCTCCATGAATTCTCGGTCTTAAACACAAGGCATAAAAAAAGCTAAAATTAGTCAACTGAACCTTATGTGAATGGATATAGGTTTTCTGAAGAGATGAGATTTGCAGTGAAGTGTTCGGTCTAAGTATACTAGATCTATGAGCTGTGAATAATTGTTTGCAGAACAAGGAAAGAAAATTGCATTGAAAATTCCTAAATGACATTTATGCAGCTTTTTTTATTTCATTTCTTCACCATCTCAATGTTTCTACTCAGCAACATGTAACTAACAAGACCCTACAGCTTTTACTGTGAATCAAAAAAAAAAAAAGAAGAAGAAAGAAAGAAAGCTGGTTTAAACCTTAATTTGCCGCTGATTGTTGAAGCCCAGTATTCACAACTCTCTTAAGTACCCCTTAATGCTCCGTTTTTCCTCACAGTGAACGGCAAGACAAACATTGTTTAATACAGACCACTAACCGGATTATGCCATTGCCAGCATTCTTCCCAATTAATGGCAGAGACAGATCTTTTGCAGTGATTCTAGAACCATCTTTCTCAGGCTAGGCAGCTGGCAAAAAACCCATCCTGTATCTTAAAGTCCCTGGTAGCTAACATGAGCCCATCGGTACGTGTTGTTACAGCTCAACCTGCGGCATATATTACTAAAGGAGGCAATGGGTTGCATACGTTTGTACTTTTTTTTTCCTCAATGACCCAAGCACAAAACACAAATTCTTTCTGGTTCCAATAGCTCAAGTGCTTCCTTGCCATGCTGAGCTAACTGCTGGACCCTGAGTTGAATCCATACAAAGTTAACAGTCCGTTTTATGAATCCATGCAGAAACCCCTTTGTTACCTTCCCTCTTGTATTAAGACATTTACATGTGTACCTTAACAACAGCAGGGTTTGTCCTGATCCTGGGATTGTGATTTGCATGGTTCTGGGTGCTGAGACCACTGCATTCATTATAACTCAGCTGAGTATTGGCAGGTGCCAGTAAGAGCTTCTTAAGCTAGAAATGTATCAGAGAAGGGAAAGCAAGAAAAGTTATGCATTGTTTCAGCTTTAAGTTAACTAGAATTATTAACTTAAAATCAACTAACTAGAAATACAAATAAAAGTCTATCATCCTCTAATTATTATATCATGTCTTAGCACAATAGTGCTAAGTGAAATATTTTATGATAAGAAAGAAATGATAAAAGTATATCCTTTTCCTGTATTTGAGACCTAACATTGATAACCTTCTTTTAAATTTAAAAATTATGTTTATATATAATAAAGTATTTTTTCCTAAACCAATTTTCATATCATTACTCCATGAGGGGAAATACATTATCTTGCTTATTTAGACCTTGGTAGCAAAGAAGAGTGGATATACATTTTCTTCTTCTAAGACCCCAATACAAATAACGAGGCACTGAAAGATCGTGCCTGTAATCCCAGCTACTCAGAAGGCTGAGATCTGAGGGTTGTAGCTCAAAGCCAACCTGGGCAGGAAAGTCCATGAGACTCTTATCTGCAATTGACCAACAAAAAGCCGGAAGTAGAGCTATGGCTCAAATAGTAGACTGTTAGACTTGAGCTTTTCGAAAAAGCCAAAGGACAATGTCCCAGCCTTGATTTCATGTCCCAGTACCAGGGAAAAAAAGTGACAATAAATGAAAGATTCTTTGATGCCTTGAACTACATTCTACAACCAAGCCTACAAATTGACTGACTGAGAGAATACGTGTGGGATAAAAGAGGGTTTCAGAATGGTAAGAAAGGATCTGTAAGCTGAATTTTGGTCAGTAGACTAGGCAAGGTGGATTCTGATACAGGCCAGACATTTATTGTTCCTTGACCTCTGTTTCTTCACTCAACTAGATAACGCTCAAGGACCTCCCTGCCCTGATGTACAGATGATTTTGTTTTGCAACCCCTCCTGGCTGAATAAACTGTGTACATGAATATCATCTAGCATGAATATCATCTAGAATATCATCTAGTATCACATGCTAGATCCTAAAGCTAATAACAGATGAAAAATAAATAAGAAACACAGGTATATCACACAGGGGATATTCTCCCCAAGAGTAGAAATCACTAAACACAAAGAAATATAAGCAAGTTCTCCATCTCTTATAGGGTGTTTTTTAACACTAAAAAATTAAGAAATGCTTTTAGAGACATAAGAAAAACAACCTCCAAACAGCACACAGGAGCACATTATTAGAGTTTGGTCGAAGGCATTCCATAATTTATACAGCATATTATACTTCAGATTTATGGTAAATGACAAATGGCTACCGTACATGGTAAGGTAAACTGTCTCAGAACTAATAAAATTCTGGTGAAGCAATGCATGGAGAAGAAAAATCCACTCTTCATTGCCATCAAATTTGCTCTTCATTGCCTAACATAAATTTCGGTAAGTTAAGTTGCAAATGTACCATTGTTTTTCAACCTTCATAAGAAATATGGATCCAAACTTTGAAAATATTACATATTCATATCTACCAATTCTCTTTCTAGATTTGAATGCATGCAATAAAAATGAGAGCATGTCCATTATTCTAACATTCATAATCATGACAAATGGGAGCAAACTCACCCCAACCATCTAACCAGAAGGTAATACTTAATTAATCACAATAAAGTATTATGCAATAGCTAAAAATTATGATGAATACAGTTGATATTTACTGCCATGTTCAACATGTTCAAGATATATTTAAAATCAGAAGGCTATTTTCATCCTTTTTTAATATTAGAAGGCTTTTTTTTAAATCACAGACAAGTTGTCTCTTCTTCCTAGGTGTCTACTTTTCTGATGGTTTTCCTTTGAATATAAATAATGCTAAGAAATAAAAATATATTCACATACAACCAAGAAAGAGTTAAAAAAAAACCCAGAAGAACTGTGTATCCTTAACACTTTTAACAGAGAATCACAGGAATTGCAACTATGAGCTCATTTGGGAATTGTTTTGGTATTAGACTAAATTAAAAAGCCCGACCTTATTGTTACTACATCATACCCATGGAGCGGGTAGCCACGGGCAACTCTGATTGCTGTTAAACAGTAGGAAGGGTTCTTACTAGAGACGGCTCTTCTGCCTCCTGAGGCGGAGGGGTGCCGTCAGGCATGGAGGAAGGACTGGCTTCGTGGTCAGTGGTCACATCTCCATCTGTCAGTGCATCAAATGAAGGCAATCCGTCTTCATCCACAGGGAGACTGTCCAGTGTCTCTGTGAGGACTGCAAGCAAGTTCGCCTCATTCTCTTCATCTATCTTCTGCACAAACAGAAAAAAAAAGAAGAACCCAGAAGACACCAGTGAGTTGACACTGACAAGTGGATCACTCTGTTAATCTGTTAATCAGCATAGTCTGAAACTTGTTGAGCTGAATGAATGAACTCTTATGTGAAATCTTCCATGTTCACACCAGAATAAGATGCTCATTTCTTCCACAACCTCTTAACTTTGTATGGATGGATGGTATGTAATTGTGTTGTGGACGGTTATTTTCTTGTGTCTTCTTAACTAAAAGAGAAGACTCAGGGAAAGTCTCAGAACTTGAGAAAACTGTAGCCATTATCTATTTGATCTTCCAACATACTGCTTCGTTTCCTCTACAGCATAACTTCTGCCCCTCCCCCTGAAAAAAAATTAGAAAACTTTCCATTTGAATGGTACCCAAAGAATCTATACACTTTCATGGTTTCAATTATAATCTCATCACTGAACACTAGAAAATCATTTATTTTTTTCTCTCTCTCTGACATCTCTCCCAACTTGAGTCATAAATCTCTCACTGGGTATTTCTTCCTTCTAACAAACAGCTCCCTCATCTCTAAAGCCCCGACTTTGAACTTGTCGCAGCAAAACTGCTTTTTTCCTTGACTTCTTCAGTTTGGAAAACAATTCTTCAGAACTTAGTCTCTGGAACTACTTGAACTCCTCTTTATCTGACCCTTAACTGTGTAATGCCTTTTAAGAGCATTCATTCCTTGTGGCCAGGAGTAGCATTCTAGCACTTGTATCATGATGGTTTCTACAAATACATCCTAACTTGTCTTACCACCTTTTAGATTCATTCTCATCAGCACATCCTTGAAAAGCTAACTTTTCCACCATTCATTCCACAAGCAGGTTTGAACCCTTAGACAATTCCAATAGCATGCTATGAATTGGAGATGCAGAGAGAAAGAAAACAAAATGCCATCTCTTCAAGAATCCCTGCTAGCAGAAAGCAAGAGTCCATTTACAATTTTTGAAAGAGATAGTATCAGTGTTAAGCCTCTGTACAAGAACACCGAAGGGCTACCATACTAGAGCTTACAGGCTTGCTAACAAGACAACGTGTTGTAGTCTGTATACCTGGACAGTAAGTCTTAGATCTGGGCCTTCAATAGAGATGGATTGTTAATGATCACTTGCTGAATAATTCATTGATATGAATTTATTTCTGACAATATATATTGCGGAGATAACTTTCTTCTCCTTCTCGTGACACTTCATATTGTTTGTACAATTTGACCTGCTTTCAATGTCTTTTTTTTGTCAAGTTCTCTATTCTATGACATTAACAATATGGGCTAAATTATCCCACACAGATTCTATTACAAAATGCACCTAAGCTACTGACACCTAATGAAGCCGGCAGAGCCCACACTTCCTCTCTCTCTCTAGCACTGAACTCCAGTTAATTGACCTGACAAAATTACAAGAATCACAGAATAAGACAGCTAATCAGAAAATCAAATTGTATTACTAGAGAAATTAGGCAGAGCTTTATCACGTATACATTCTATTTTCACATAAAAATTGTTTTCCCTCATTACTGACCACTCCATCCAGGAGTAAAACTAGACATTTTTTTTGCATTCAAGAGGCCAAGAAGAGCCTTTCTTCTCATAGTGGGCTTTAATTGGCTTGATTTTATATTATATTCATGTGGCATCTTTCATTCACTGTTCTGTGTTGGAGATTGTAAGTAAAGTAACTTGGACATAAGTGATAGATGGATAGAGTTCTAGACCCTCACAAAGAAGCTAAAACCTAACTAAAAGTGGTAATTTTTAACTTCAAAATGGCATACTCAACTTCTACAAAGTGACCAATTGATTAAAATCTGAAGTATACAATTCAATAACAAAACCTTATCGACCCCTCCCCCATCCCAGCTCTACTTCTCTTGGGCCATGTAGATACAAATGATCTAAATAAGAAAGTAAGAATATTTCCCTTAATTTCTGCCTACGATCATAATCTGGTAGGCACTACTTCTAATTACATCCTTTTATGTTCCCCAAGAAAGCAAATTCTCAACAAATTATGTCTAAATAAAATACACAGCATATGAAATCATCTCAGAATGAGATTTTCATGATTGTATATCTATATTATCTAACAAGATAGCCTTTGCGTGTGCAGACATATACACAGACCTTTAAGAAACTGGATATTTTTCACAAGTAACCCATTCTTAAAAGTTAAAAGCTTATTTCACGGAAGTCAAAGAACAACTCAGGAAAAATAGTTAAGAATGTTTACCAATAAATGAGTAATTTTGTTTACCTTGATTTAAATTTTGTGTTTGGCTTTCCAGCTCTAAGACAAGCTGCTATTTGCTTTCAATTATATAATACAATAGCGCCTTAGCTCTATCCCTTGTGTACACAAACTTCTATAATTCCAATCAAGTCAAAATGACAAAGACACTTAAATTAACTAGGTTTTTCCAATTTCTTTAATAAGACTGAGTTGAATGTATATCAAATACAATGGCAGAAATATGGGCCCTTGATAATGTCATAATTAATTTACATGATTTGACTAAACCACCGACTATTTTAATTCTCTAGTCTCCTGGAACCACATGGTGTGTGTGTGTGTGTGTGTGTGTGTGTGTGCGTGCATGTGCGTGCATGTGTGTATGTGTGGTGTGTGTGTGTGTGTGTGTTCATGTTGGAAATTTACTTAGGGGGCTTATATTCAACTAGACTGAACCACTAGAGTTATTGTATTCATGATATGTTCTCCACCTTCATTCAGAATGACCATTAATTATTGTTATGATATTTTTATTATCCTCCCTCTATGTGGGTAGCTCAAAAAGGTACTCCAAGACCATTTATTTTCGTAAATTTCTGCTTTAATTACAGAAGAATAAAATAAATGCTAGGATCTCAACTTTTCTGTGTTTTCTTTAATTACAGAAGGCTGTGGAGAAAGCTTGATATTTATTGATGATACTTTCGTGTAGAAGCTCATCGAATATTCCTCCTCCACATAACACTGAGTGGACACAGCCGGCCCCTCACTGTGGCAATTTCAATTAGTTCTGTATAAGTTTTAACAATCATATGTCCCGGAGAAGGGAACGAATGTGACAAAGAGGACTCCGTTAAACAATTAATGTCACTCTCCATTATTGCTGCGGTCCCAATTTACAGAGCAAATAAATCAACGTCATTGCAGATGAAGCACAATGGCCTACGAACACGTCTGTTCACAAGTGACAAGGTGTGGAAACACATTAGTCAGTAAAATGACATTGCAAGATAACCTTTCAAAGACGTGGCCCTGATACTACTCTCCAATTGTTTGAAATTGCTTTTTTACAAAAATATACGTCTCAGCTCCTTCTGAGTTAAAAAATAAATAGTGACGCGGAGGGAAAACACAAAAAAAGACAAAAACCAGATCTCCAATTGGGCAGGCATCTACAGCTCGTTCATGGCTCTGTCAGTTGAGATAGAAGGTAAAAGACAAAACCAGGCTAACAGGCATTTCCACAGCTGAGCTCTGTAACTATTAAGAATTATTTCCTATGGGGGGTTTCAACCTTGGCTTCTCCTTATACAATGTGATTCTCTTGCTCTTCTTCTGACCTAAATAAAGGTCTGTGTGCCTGTAAAACTCCTCTCTCCAAGGAATCGCCAGGAAGTAAGAAGGCATGGCAACAAAACCTCACTCTAGGTGTAAAGAATTTCCAATGACAGATGATATAGGAAGTCACTTACTCTAACCAATCACAACTTAGAATCAAATTTTAAAGGCTCTTCTCTGCTTTCTGGGACTACTGTCATGTCCCTAGATGACCTGTCCTAATTCTGACATAATCCAAAAGGCACAGTTGAAGAGCATGCCTGTTCAAGTGTTTGTGGTCACATCAAGAATGAAAGTTTGGAGTTGGTGTGTGTTCTTGGCTTTCTTTCTTTGTGATCAGAGGCAAAGGATCCTTCAGCAGGTGTTATATAGTGGGGCAAATGGTCCACTTAGTTCAGCCAACTGTATATACTACAGAATCCTACCTCCTCACAATGTAGGAAGAGATGTGGGGCTCTGGGATGCTAACGGACACCTGAAGGAAGAAAGGCAGAGGGAAAACTGCATGTGGTATCCCAAAGATTCTAAATGGAGGCTATTATGGAAGGACCATGTCCTGCTTATGATAGTAATTTTTTCTGCATCTTGTAGAATTGCAATTACACTCTGCATCCCCAGATTCTCACACTCACTTGATCTCTGTTTGATAAAAATAGTTTAATAGCCATTTAATCACAGCTTCATTATCTTAGCTCTCTTAATGTGAATTAGGGCCACAAGAATTCTTGCTTCCTCATTATTCAAATCATCAATAAGAAGGAAACAGGGGGGTTGTCTTATCACTCATTAATCAGTTTCTGCTTCACAGGTACTGTTTATCCAGAGATCAATCTGTGTGAGATGTCACTTAACCTCTCTGAGCCTCTCTGGTTTTCAGTACAAAATTTGAGTTTATTTTTTATAACCTCTTTCTAATTATGGAATTTTTTTGCACTCATGATTAATAGGATAAAAAATAGTTAATAAAGCCCAAGAATTCATCAAGATGGTACTTATGAACATTTACCAGTGTATATGCCCATCATCTTGATTATCCATATTTGAATTTCATTCTTCACTCACAATCTACTGTGACTTTCTGCTCTGGGCCAACTTTCCCCAAATACCCAGCATGCTTTGGGCTTCTTTCTTGCCCCATCCTGCTGATTTGGAAACAGCTAATGAAGACAAAATTAACTTCTACTTTAAGTGAGGCCTAATTAGGAAGGGAAATCTGCTCGAGTAACATCTGGTAGTGTATTCCAAAGCCAAATATAAATGACATTTTTGGATTATCCACTAGTTTGGATTACTTGTTCCACTAGGCCTCACCAGGAGTTCAAATAACTAAATAGAGAAGCAACTTTTGTGATAGATTTAGGAGTTCAAATGATCAGAGGTTCCCCTGGCCTGAATCTCCAGACTTAAAATCCAACACCTTAATTTCAAGTAGAAACTGACAAAAAAAAAAAACCCTGCTTATACACTCAAATTTTGGTTCTGTGGTCCACATGTGATCCAATATTTGGAAGAAACTGAATTCAAAGTAAAGGAAATCTAAGTTTTTTATGAAATAAAATGACTAGAGAACAATGTGAACGAAATCTCTGAAATACGACATGAGCTGTGTTTCCTTGTTAAACCATTAGTCAGGACGAACACTACTTCATGTATAGTTTATTACACCTGCCCATTCTGAATAGTCTGAACCTCTGTAGTAGAAGTTAAGTGTATTGAATAAGTACCTTTACACAACTCTCTTTCTTCTCTTTCTCTCCTCACATTCTCTGCTACCTAGCATGGCTGTTGTTACTTCTCTGAGTGTGGGCACTAACTACAGGCCTGCCTCCTTCTCACACACCCAACAGGATGTAAGGGAAAATCACCTCTTAGCTCTTTTTTATAGGTTCCTCCCTCCCAGCCCAATAGGGGGAGCCTCCAAAAAAAATAATCCACTGGTTCTTTTGTATAGCATTTGGAATCTAGGACTTGGAATAAGGTCTGGGCACTTGAATGCCTAAAAACGTGACTTAAGGAATCTCAAGTCTAAGTATGTAATAGAAAGATATCAAGACAAGAAAGACCTCCTAACCTCATAACACACACGATAAAATACCTCTGTTTTTATTTTGTTCAAATGCCTTGAGGGTTTGCTTATTGCAGTTTCATTCTCAAATCCTGCTAGCCACTAAAAATGCTGGAATTTGAGGGTCAGTTGAAAACATATACATGTTAGTTTGTTCTGGGAATTCTGACTACTTGAAGTATCATGCTTGGGTATATGTTGTTACATAGCCCCGCAGCACCCACAGTCTACAAATTAAGCACACATATCTGGCAGAATATATGCACACGTACACGTCAAACCTCCCATCTACCCTCACGTACTCATTTGTAGGTGACTACATAGAAGGGCCTCATCAGCATGTATATTCTTCCCTCAGCCACTCTGACCTAGACAAGCAATACAAATAACTAAGGGTAGTGCTTGCACAAAGAAATTAGAAATCAAGTGGACATAAGATTTAGCCCAGTGCTGATGACTCATGCTTGTGGTTTGAGCTACTCAGGAGGCTGAGATGTGAGAATCCTGTCTTGAAGCCATCCAGGGCAAGAAAATCCAAGAGATTCTTATCTCCAGTTAACCACCAAAAAGCCAAAAAATGGAGGTGTGGCTCAACTGGTAGAGAACCTTGAATAAAATGTCAAGCAAGAGTATAAGGTCCTGCATTCCAGTACTACCCCCCCAAAAAAATTCAAAAACTTAAATAAAACCAAGCAAATCTAAACAATTCTCTCCACAAATATATTTAGATCTTTGGAAATTCAATTCTCATGAATGTGTGTGTATGTTCCTATTTCACAAGGCATCAACAGATACTTAGTCTCTATTATAACTTGCTAGTTTTTATCACAACATTCATGATTAAGAAGCTTGTACTGGATATGTAGAATTCATTACTCTGGACAAACTGCATGAGCCAAAAGTATAAATACAGAGGTTCAATGGAAAGACCAAAAGTAGTGTAGGCAAAATGAGCCCTTGGAGTGCAAAAACAGAACAAGGAACTGTTTTGTGTCTATTTGTCTATTTCTCACAATGGGAAGAGGAAGGAACTGAGTTGTGCCATTGAACAGGAGGCTTAATAGACCTGAAAACAGCCAGCAAGGCATTCCATTCATCCTCAAGTTTAAACCAAGAGAAACAGGGCACTGCAGAAAGAACGGAAGGCGGCAACTTGGGATATTCAGTCCTAGTTCCATTTCCACTGCTAGCCAGCTGCATGTCCTCAGCCGGAACAACTCAATTCTGACTGAATTACACTACAGTGACAACCCTATATAGGCTCCCAAGCTTCTCTCCTGTTTTCACCCCTGCCCCCTTGCCAGTCTGACTCCATATTTCATTCTCAGCATAGGAGACTAACATGACTTGTCTTAGTTTTCTGTAGCTGCGATCAACCTGACAGATGCAACCTTAGGGAAGCAGGATTCATTTTGGCTCAGAGGCATTGGGAGGACATGGTAAAACAAAGCAGCTCACTGATTGACAGTCAGGGAAGAAGTAATAGGGGAATGCAGGAAGAAAGCAGGGTAAGACAGAGCCATAAGGTTCTGCCTCCAGTGACCCCTCCAAAGACCCCACTGTCTACTTTCTACCCTTTCCAATAATGCTATCATTCTTTGACACCATCAAGGGATTCATCTATCCATTAGGTGGAAGCCCTCAGGATCTCATTGTCTCTGGAAACACTCAGACATCTTCAGGTGTGCTTCAGTAATCCAGACTATTCCTCAATCAACTAGACAAACAAGAATAACCCTCCTAGTGTCCCTGATAACCTCTTTCCTGTTGGTTCCATTCCTGGCCAACTCCAACTGAAGAAAATCCCAAACCCTGAGTGACCTAGTAGCTGAAGATGATGATATAATTTATCATTCAAACCAGGACACTTTGAAGAATGGAACCAACCACTCAGGGGTTAACCCAGAATGATTCAGGCTAGCTGGGGGGCATGTTTGTCTGGCTGAACCTGCCACCAATTCTTTCAGTGACCTCCTGAGTCCTCACCAACTCTGACCTCATACAGCAGGCGTTCCTCTGTCTCAGAGGCTCTTGCATTTGTCTAGCTGTGTTCTCTGTCTAGATGGGCCTCCTGTCAGATGACCACAAAATGGTTCCCCTCCATCCCTTCCTTCGTGCCAAGGTCACCTTCTCAGCAAAACCTTCATAACTTCTCCATACATTCTATCCATCTTCTCTAGTTTATTATTCTCTTTGGAACCTTATCTCCGTAGCTCAATATACACCTTAATCTCAGTCTATATCTCTTGTCCATGTAACAGTCTAAAATAGACATTCTGAGGGCTGGAAAGGATGGTGTGTGTGTGTGTGTGTGTGTGTGTGTGTGTGTGTGTGTGTGTGTGTGTGTGTGTGTGTGTGTGTGGTCCTAGCTGAGCTGGAGGCACAGGTAAGAGAATCCAAGTCTGAAGCCAGTCCTAGACAAACAGCGAGAGACCCATATCTGATAAAAAATAAATAAAAATCAAAATTTTTAAGGAAGTTTGGGGTTGTGCTTCAAGCAGTAGAGCACCTGCCTAACAAGGACAAGTCCCCAACTTCAAACCACCAAAACAAATTTAAAAAATGACAGAAGCTCTCTGAAGCCTATTAGCTTGTGATCGTGATGATGGACATAGGAGGCTAGTGTGTGGCTCAGCGATTGAGACCCTGGGATCAATCTGAAGAAGAAAAACAATACCTGGCATGTAGTAGATAGCTAATTACAATAAATAAGAATATTTTTGAACCTAGCATAGTATAGGACTTTCCATTCATCTTTGGTTGTTATTTGTTCTGTAGTTTTACTCCTCCTATCCCAAGTATATTTATCTTCTTAATAATATCTATTTTGCACTATAATTTAAAATTATCTTCCATTCACTTCACATATAGAAGATGATAGGCCAGGCAAGCAGCCAACATATTAGTAGTAAAGAAGGAAACATGAACAGTTACAACCAGAGGGTATAATTCTGAAATTAGCCCCTCAGCTCTGATTCTGCAGAAGTAAACTTAACTAATGCCCATCTTTGACCAGGAGGAACTTTAGAGGGATCTGGCAAAGGCAGAGATTAATCTATCCCAACTCCTATTCTTTGGAAGAGTGCTGGAATGTAGCACCAAGCAGCCAATTTGCAGCCTTTTTGGAAGAATCAACATGGTCGTATGAAAAGAATATCATGTCAGATAAGTGTACTATCTGTGAATGGAAGGGTCTCTGGCTCACTCATCAAGGGAAGACAATTGGTCAGACTACCAAGACCAGAAGGATCATTATATTTAACACTATAATTATATAATAAGCATCATATATATTATATATTAATACTATTACTTGTATTATAAAAGATGTATATAGATAGATACATACATATGTACATATACACATACATACGTATCTTAATCAGGAGGCTTTGTTCTCTGAAACACTGGCCATTATTACAGTGGCTGTAAGATATTGTTCTATTTCATGTATTTTGTATAATAATATAGATGGGTTAAAACACCAACATAACTATTAATTCTAGAAAGCCTGATGCATACTCAAATATGTTGTTTATCTGATTATAAACACAGTGGAGACCATTGCTACATCATCCAAAAATCAGAACATATAAGTCTCAAGATAAAAACTACCTCAAAAAAGTGAGTGTGAACCATTTAAATCTTGATCCATTTATAAATACTCACTTGTTTGAAAAAGGGTTTTCTGAATCTTCTTTGATTAAAATAAATTGTTAACTAAGATTGATTGAGATACTCATCGTTATCACGCTTATTCTGTTGATTTTAAATTCTAAGTCATATTCCCTTAGATAAATATTATTTTAGTAAGTCTAAACAATAGTGAATAGCAGCTGATTTTTACTGAAAGTTCCCAATGTCTTTGATGCCGAATTAATTTCTACATAAGCATTACTGCATTTAAATTATCCATTTAACAGCATGAATAGTTCTAAAATAATGTGGCTAAAAAGATGCAAGTTGGACACTAAGCTCCATATATCTGCTCAAATATGATCCTTACTCTGTTCCTTGGTTGGAATTTTATGAAGAGATTATTAGAAGAAAAATGGGAGTTGAAGCTATTGTAGAATATCTTCATATTGGGATGTATGAGATGGGCAGAAAGGCATATCAATCATTTACCAACAGAAACCAAGATGCCAAGACAGATTCTAGTGACAGAGATAGGCTTCTTCCTTACAGAAGGAACAGGTTGCTTTGATTACTTTTCACTCTTTGCCACCTGCTCATGCTACCGTCAGAACCTTCGTCTTTCTTCTTTCATTTGTGTATCACGATCTCTATCTTAAGGCCTTCTTCAATGTTGTGTCTTCTACATTTTTCCATAAGTCTAGTTTATACTAATGTCCTCAAGCTCTTACATCCAAAGGAAGAGTATCCTGAGTCCTGGACATCAAACAAAGATTTCTTGGCTCCATTATGGGCCTCTACATCAAAATCTCTAGGTCTGCAGTTGATAACTTCAACACTATTGAGATTTTGAGCTGGAGCATTCTTTGTTATCAGTTCTTTCCAGTTCCTTGGCAGATGCCTAAATACATCCCCAGCCTCCACCAATTAGATGGCAGAGATGGCCATCTACACTGCCTCCACAAACATTCAAAGGTCCCTAGAAGAAAGATTCCTATACTTTCAAACATCTATCTGAGTCCATGCTTCCCATGACATTCTGATAATTCTGATAGTCACATCCAGGCCACAGGAAGGGATTATCTATTTTATGGCTGTTATATAGAACATGCTTTTCCCCCAAATGTATCAATTTTAACATGCAATTCTGCATACTAGTAGTCATTAATATTTTGACTTAGTATATGTGATTTCTTATTCCCAGTATCTTATAGCAATGTGCTTGCCTTCTGAAGGAAGGATTCTTTTAAAGTCCTGATTATTAAGGATTATCTTCTACATACTTTGAGTAGGGTTCAAGGGTTAGAGTCTATATGGTGATGTTAAGAAGTGGTAGAATCTTTCGGTGCTGGGGCCCTAGTAGAAAGTTTTTCAATCATAGGGGGCATTCTCAGATGGGGTTTATGTTAGTTGTGAAGGTTGTTATAAAAGACTCAACATGACTCCAGAATCCCTCTCTGACTTCCTGTCTCACAATGTGATCTGTCCTTTGCATAAACATTCTTATCATGAGCTATCTACTCTGTGTGACAGGCAAGGAAGGCCTCACTGGAGCTTAAACAAGGTAGGTAGCCTGCCCTGAATGTCCAAACCTGAAAGTTAAATAAATCTGTTTTCTCTATACTTTATTCAGCTTCTGGCATTTTATTACAGCAATGGAAAAAATACTTATATACCAGATTTCTTGACTTTTTTAAAGCTCAAAAATAGGATCAAAGCTATATAATATCTTTATATTCACTTGAAACAGGGACTCGCAAGTTAGACTTCCTGATTTTGAATCTTCAGTCCATTACTCACATACGTGTGTGACCATCAACAAGTCATTCAACATCTCTGTCTCGGATTTCGTATTTGAGGAATGTATTGTAGTAAAAACACACATACCATGAGATGATTTTTGAGAATTAACTAAGATATTCCATGTAAATCATATAGCATCTCACATATAGTAAGGAATTGTTATTGTTGATATTAATATTATTATCACCTCATGCACTAAACTGAGTTCCAAGTATGTGAAATAAAGTATAGATTTGTTGAAAACATTTCATGATTGTAGAAATACTTCAAGGTTACAAAAATGAAAGCGTAAAAGGATGATCATTAGACATAACACACTTGCATAATACAGAACAGTAAATGTGATGGGAAAACCATTCGAATCAGTGGCAGTATGTGTAACTTCAATGCCCAGCAGCTAATTTTCAAGGTTGACAAACTAGCATTAACAAGCAGGATTTAACCGGATCCAGTTTACTGAATGAAGCAACCATTTGAAATCCACACCATCACTGAGCTGTGCTAGCTACACCTGACACACCCTGGACTTGTGCAGAAACAAGAGACGTATGTCATAGACACGCAGATTTACGAATACATGCATAAAAATAATTACATGCAGCTTTGCATGTCTACCACTTTCTGGAAACTTATTTTTTTTAGTGAAGAGAGAATCAGATAATAAATAACAAAAATAAATAATAAATCCTCTTCTAATTATAGATAGATGATAGGTAAAGTAAGTAGAGACATATCTATAGTGAAACATGTGCTCGGTATATAGTTGCTATACTATATATATATAGAGAGAGAGAATACATTCAAGATGCATTAGTAACTCTATATAGATGTATATACACACATATACATATGTATGTACATATATACATGTGTATGTATGTGTATATGTGTGTATGTATATACATATATACATAAATAGAGAGAGAGAGACCCAGAGAGATAGGGATGTCAGAATAGCTATAAAAACTGCTCCAGGCAAAGAAGAGTATCGTCAAGTTTGAAGGCCCTAAAATGAAACCTTACAATTAGTGAAATATTAATTTTTTTATTTTACTTTTTTTATTGTGAGAATACCGTACAGAGGAGTTACAATTACATGGGCAAGATAATGAGTACATTTCTTATCAAAAATATTAATTTTTCATAGCTTACTTTGAAGAGTAATTGGGAAGGGGGCTAGAGTAAAGATATTTGCCAGCATTACACATGAGCGTTCATGACACCAAGGCATCAGCACCGGGACTACAGGAAGGAAGCCACCTTCAGCACCAATCCCTCATAGGTTGTATTGTTGCAGTTGGCACATTGTACTAACTATGGACGTAGCAGTCTCTCTGACTAGATAAGCAATTTTTATAATAATTTGCTATTGTGACTAACAAACCCTCTCTCAGGTGGTACATTTTCTGTCTAAAAGAAGTGCTTAGAAAGCACCATCATGAAGGTCATGGCTACTTGTTCATGGACTTGGCACCACGAGGCACACCTGAAATAGTGCAGCTGTGGTGCCCTGACACCCGGACCTGCACGGGGCTTGGTCACACTAAGATGCAGGCAATGTCAAATGATGCGATGACTGCAGTATCCTGGCAATCGTATCAGAATGAGAGAAAATTGTCTCAAGGTGGCTGGCAACTATTCAGAAGCCAGGCTGTCCTTTCCGTGGGGCCATCCAAGGCAAAGGAAATCAAAGTGTGTTTCCTGGTAATCCTCTGTGCCTTCCCTGGCCCTTCCCCAAGAGAGCAAAAATCATTTAGAGCCTGAGATTGGATCTCAGACATCTTGAACAACTTTCATATTCAACTAGAGTGTTCTGCACAGAGTAGTGGGTTGTCAGTAAATATTTGCCAAATAAATCAGATCTGAGAGGTTCATTTTCTCAATGACTTTGCATCTAAGGATTCTTCACGGGCTTAGGTTCTTCCAGGCATCTGAGTAAATTTGCAATCTCTTAGGATTTAGAAACTAAGATTCTTTTAATGCCAGGATAAGTGTGCCCTTTGTGAAGAGACTTTAACTACTTTCCACCGGTACAGTTCTACATGCAGACTCATTCATGATTAGTGGTGATTTGTATGCATATGTGGTAAGCGGGCAAGGTAAGGTAGCATGTGACACCCAGGTACAAAGTACTGATAACGTCAATAGGGTGTTGTTGTAAGTGGATTTGATAAGGAGATTTAAAAAGTACACAGTCCTGAAACAACATAGGTAAGAACAAGGAAAGAGCCAATCAGCCTGGGTAAAAATTCAAGTTAGAGAACAACAGAAAGAGAAAACAAGCAATGACATCATTTATGCCTTCCACAATGACAGGATATAGTGTTAGAACAAGAGAGTCAAAGAAATAACACATCCAGCAGTAATATTCAGGGCATGAGAAAGCAGATACCCAAAGGGTTAAACAGATTTTTCTCAAGCTCTACCAGTAACTGGTTTAAATCTGGTTTTTTTCTAGACTAACGGAGTCTTTACTTTTGTCAATATCCCACGTCACTTTATAAAAGAAAAAAAAGTAATCGTATAATATCTTTTTTTAAAAAAAGAATGTTATTGGCTTTTTGTCTCCAAGCTTCAGTGTGATATAAAATATTGTAAACAGGTCTAGGCTAACACACGTAATCCTATCTCCTCAGTAGACAGAGAGCTGAAGAATCTTGGTTTGAGGTAGCTTAGAGAAAAAAATCTGAGTGAGATCTCAATTTAGCCAAGAAAATACTGCTATAGTGGTAAATAGGCATAGCAGGATCACTGTCCAGGATGGCACAGGAGGAAAGTGAGATCCTATTTGAAAAATAATGGAAATAAGAAGGACTTGGAGGCATTATATAGTTTTTATCTAGGTCGTATAAAACTCCAGTACTGATTCCTCATAAATACTACAAATGAGAAATTCCAACATACCAAAATCTAGAGAAAAAATGAACTGTAATTACTAATTTTCAGACCAGATCATATGTTTCTTGGGAATGGGAGTCGTGATATGAGCATGAAAATGAGTGTCAAAAATATTAGGTTGGGGGCTGGGAATGTGGCTCAGTGGTAGAGCGCTTGCCTCGCATGCATGAGGCCCTGGGTCTGATTCCTCAGCACCACGTAAGCAGAAAAAGCCAGCAGTGGTGCTGTGGTTCAAGTGGTAGAGTGCTAGCCTTGAGCTGAAAAGCTGAGGGACAGTGCCCAGGCCCAGAGTTCAGCCCCCACGACTGACAAAAAAAAAAAAAGTTAGGTACTATTTACTGAGTATTTACTAAGTAGCAGCATTCTTGACACTAGGGCTATAGTGATGGGAAAAATAATTAAAACTGTCTGCCTTGGACAGATGATTGACAAAAAAAATTACCAAAACACAATAAATAACTGGGATAGGCCAATGACTGGATAAAGGAATCAAAATTCTAAGTATAGTTAAGGAAAGCTAGCAATACTTTAACATCAGATTTATTTATAAAAGGCAGAGAATAAATGTGTTTCCTAGAAAATCCTTTATACTGAGACAACTTAGGAACATTTAAATTTAAAAATTGTTGGAAATATAATTTGGGGCACAAAGAAGAGTTTGGTACTATCTTTTATACCAAGTGAAAAATGTCTTGAACAAGAGTCAGTCTCAAATTTGTCAACATGATAGAATCATTTAAATAATATTTAAGTGTGAGTAATTAAATAGGATCTTTGGAGGTGAGAGTTAATATTTTTCAAAGTTCCCAAGGTAGGATTTCCAATAGAAGGCAAGGCGGAGATGTACTTCTGTAAAGACTGAAGGGTACAGCCTGCGGGAACAGGGGAAATGAATTCCACATTGTTTTACTCAAGTGCTGAAGCAGAGAAGGCTTGCTCATCACCAAGGACTAGCCACCCACTTTGAAACGCCCAGAACTCTTCATATGGTCCATGGAATGCAGAAGATTCATTTTTTTCCCTCAAGTGCACAAATCTGGCCCTTTTGCTGAAGATCTTTCTTTCCTGACTTTCAGTATTTCCAATTATCTACCCAGATCTTATTTCAGTACCTACAATTTTATTAACTAGATCTTCTTGCTGTGTGAACTGGGCACCCACCAACTAGGAGTCTCAGCACAATGGCTATAAACATCTGTCTGGATCCCACTGAGAAAGAACCATGGAAGGTCGCTTGAGAGTTACCTCTGGCCATAGACTGGACCAGAAACTTGAGCATCAGTGTGACCATGAACAGACTTCCAAGAGATTCCATAGACAAAAGGCTTCATGTATGGCTAAATATTGGCACATATGTTTTCGTTATAAAGAAGAATACTAATTCCATTTTGTTGCTTCCTTGCTGTACTGGGATAAACTCCCACTATACTTGCAATCCTTCATTAAATTATTTAAAGCATTCATGTGAACAAACAGCCTGTGTCTGGCCAGTGATCTATGTACACTAGCCTACTAGAAAATATGCCATAAGACGTGTGGCTTCAAATGACTTCAGTTTAAATCAATGGTTTTCTTTCTAAGGATCATGTATTCATAAATACACAAATGCATTGTATTAATAAAATAAAAGATACAAATAAGAATCCAAGAAGCCTATTTCTGTTTGTAGAGTGAGGAAAAAGAGGTAAAGATACAAAAGCTTTGCTATGATTATGATTCGGTCAGCATCAATTGCAGGTCTACTCAAATCTATGGCCTCAACTTCAGATAATCTTCCTTGGGCCTTAATTTTCTTATCTGTATAAAGATAGCAGTGAACATTGTTGTTGCTTTCTTAACAAAAAGTATAATGGCAAGTTTTGAGGAAGAGTTATGAAGCACTATAAGAAAAATTAATACTAAAGATCTGTATATTTCAGATATACCAATTCAAAAAACACTGACCAAATTTGAAGGTGCTATGTAGTCATTTCTTCCCCACAACACTTTACAAATCCATGTGAGCTTATAAACATCTTTGTGAAACTATAACAGGACATGTCTAAGACTCTAGCCTAGCCACTGAAACAGGGCAGAACTACAGTGCCCTAGCTAACCAAGTCCAGGCACCCCCACAGCCCCTGCTCTACCAATGGTGGTAGAGCAAATCCCCAGGGTTTTCAGCTGGGGTAATACACATCCGCTCTAATGTGCTCTCATCTAGCATCAAGGACTGACCTTGGAGGAGATCCCTTCACTTGTAGGAAGGGTATGAAAACATCAGGCCTTTGCAACCGAGAGCAAAACAGATTCCACTAGAGTATCGGTGACTGCACAATTTGTTCCCGAAGGACACTCAATATTCCTGACACATTAACTCACGGCCTTTCATTTTCATGCTGTTCTTATCAATATGATGTCTGTTATGAGTAATTACAAGTAGTAGATTGAAAAATCTTAGGGAATTTTTGGCCATAGGAAAAGGGAATTCTGGTTGTAATTTTATCATAAGGAGGCCTGGGTATTTTCGGAAACTCTATGAGTTGGCTATAACAATGGAGAAAGCTGTTTCATGACCGTGTGGTAAGGATTAAATGAGATTTGGGGTAGCCTATCAATATTTCCTACAATTTCTCTAACCCCTGTTCCCTATTTAAACCATTATTAACATGTTGTGCTGTCAAAATTTAAGAAGATACCCCAGGAAACTTATGACACAAGAACTTAATCTATAGCCTAAATGGGCTTTATTACAGTCTTTATGAATTTAGTTAAGAAGAGTTGGTAAAGGGCTTACAGATAGTGTCTTCAATTCAAAGTATCTGAACTAAGACTTTTAAAAATTATTTTTAAAAATCAAGAGCTATTGAATCATGGTAAAAATACAAAGAGAATATATATGAAAAAGAAAACATTATGTCTGAAGATGATTAGCGGAAGAAATAAGCCTATTCTTATTTCAAAGTAAAACCAGGGGAAAAGGTCTTCAGTACTTAATATTTATTTTAGAAAATGTTGATCATTAAATACTGTATACATGTATCAGTTACCATAGTCTACCTATAAATATATATGAATCTTATATCTCAATCAAATAAAAAGGAAAAGAGGCAATAATATACTTTCAAGTAGTTTGAAAGCCATTACTCTGTTTGATTTAGTTTATTTATTCATTTTCTCTCTTCTCCATTAGTAGATTTTAGAAAAAAAAATTTGGATGGATGTATCTCAGGTGTGTGGTGATACATAAGTAACTTCATGATGTTTACAGTACCCTAACTTTCTCTCTCATTAGTTGAAACTGTAATATCAGTGTTAATATATTTTTAAAAGGTAGAGATAGATAATGAAATTGTGGAGGAAAAGAAAAATGGAAGTCATAAAAGGGAATTAGAAGGAGAATAGAAGAACCCATAATGTTATGCTACCTTTTAGTTGGAAATGAAATACTCTTTTCATATTGCACTGTTCTTTTGGGCTATGGATTGGGGAAAATAATTACTGTCTTTGAAATGTGAATTAAAGTTTTAACCATCACTCACAGCTTTCAACAGCTCTTTGCTCTTAAACATTGCCAAGATTTTCTTTGGGAGCTGTAGCTATAATAAAGCATTAGAGAAGAAGCGAGATCTCTCTTTGAGTTTCTGTGACAGTCATCAGAGAAATATTTCCATAAAGGCCACATGAAAATAACCACACTCTACCAAGGAGGGACCTAAAGATTAAACTGGTTTGACAGAAGCCATTTATAAAACACAAGTATGACATCAAGATATACCCACTGACTACTGGATAACAGAATAAGCTATAGGCCTTTTAGTGATTAAACATTTAATCTCAGAAAACAAAACTGAACTTACTCAAGATAAAAGTAAAGAAAGAAAAATATCTAGTTTATCAAAGAAAAAAGCTACAGTAGCATCTATCAACTAAACTCTTGCTATATGGTATATAAATTGTTATGTATATGTTATTTTCTTTTAGCAATGTAACAATACCCTCTTGGAATATTTCCATACCATTTTACAGATGGTATGACAGAGGCTCAAGGAGATTGAGTAATTCAACAAAGGTGACATAGAAAACACACATCACAATGGAAATTCCCAAACATTTTTTTTCCAGTGGGAGAATCTGAAATCCTTATGACTTCACAGATAAAAACTGAAACTTAATTGTTCGTTTTATTTTTGAGATCTCTTTGGAGGAAGGGAAAAAAAACCCTACAGCTCATTGAATATTCTTCTAGAAATAAAATAGTCACATGTTTCATTGCTTCTAATGAGTTGCTGCAGTTCAGAAGTTTCATTACATTCTGACAATTAAGTTGCTAATAAACTGAGGAACCACTAATTGACTTATCCATCTCCAAAAATTAACATTCAGCGAGCAATCTAGAACACAATTTCTGTCATTGGACCAAAAATCACCCACATTTTTGCAATTCACTTGCTAAGATTTGATCTGGGTAAATTGCAAAGTGTTCTTATATTTGACATGAAGTTCAGACTGGAATGTACACAGATGCACATGCCCACACACATTGGAGTACCAACACCCAATGCCCCTGACTATATTATCAAAACCAGTGGTAAGATTTTGCTAGACTGGGGCCAGTGCCATGGCTGTGGAACCAATATCAAAAATTTATGGTAATTGAAACCAAAGAATCTTAGGAAATGCAGTCAATTTCATAGAGTACCAAAAGGTCACTGTATTCAATTTATACTGGAGGCTCAACACAATATTGAAAAAACAACACATGAAAGCCAATGATCTTATCATTTGTCCATGATTCAACAATTTGCTGACTGTAGAAGGTAATTTACTGATTACCAAACAAGTGCATTACCTGTGATGAGCCTTGTATTTGACTCTCCAAGTTCTTGTAAAGAACTTAACACTGTGAATGCATTACTAAATAAGTCAATGTTACCATATAACTGCTCTGTTTAAGCTTCTGTAAGCACAAGCCTGTGTGGCTGTCTTCTGTGTCTAACTAGCACTACTAAAGGTTTGTGAAACACAGTTCTGCTCAAAGTTTTACTCTGTATTTGTCTCGGGGACGGGGGGGGGTGATTTACTATCAAGACCAGCAAGTATATTAAACTAACTGCTTCTCAACCAACACTGTCTTCCTACCTCAAGACCTTAAAATGGGGATTCCAACTGGGGAAGTATGAGGTTCAGGATCATTCAGAATTTCTGTTAAACTCCTAGATTGTACAAGACACCAACAAGCAAAACTGGACCATCATCACAATGGCGTATTTGCACATTGAGGTTCTAGTTCACATCCCTATCCCAAATAGCTGGAAGTACAGGTAGGTATATACTACCATACCATGCTATGTCCATCAAATTTTCTTGTGTGTTGCAGGCGGGGGAGGGGGTGATGCAGGCACTCCTGTGCGTGTGTATTTTCATTCTTTCAAAACATTTGGATGAGCAGTAATGTTTTTCCTCACAGAAATCATAAGTTTTAAATTTAAAACTGCTTCAGCTCTGTATCATGAAATAGTGATTAAGCACGCCAATCTATTTTAAAGTGTTTTAGTAAATCATGCCATGTCTTGTAGTAATTGTATAAAATCTGTGTGTGTATGTGTGTGTGTGTGTGTGTGTGTGTGTGTGTGTGTGTGTGTGTGTGTATGTGTAGTGCTATGCCTTGAACTCAGGGCCTGGGTTCTGTCTCTGAGCGTTTTGCTCAAGTCTTGTACTTTACCATTTGAGCCACAGTTCCACTTGTAGATTTGGGGTGGCTAATTGGAGATAAGAATCTCAGAGATGTTTCTGTCTGGGCTGGATTTGAACCATGATCCTCAGATCTTGGGCTCCTAAGTAGCTAGGATTAATTTTTTCATGAGGATATTTGTTTGGGGGGGTGTTGGGGAAAAAACCTAGGTCTTTAAGAATGCAAAACATTTTTTAGGTACACTTAAGCATTCTGAAGCCAATTTTGTTGCCTCTATGTATACAGTGAAATAGATATGCAAACTGACAAGAGCCAGATAATCACACACACACACACACACACACACACACACACAGACAGACAGACAGACACACACACACAGAGGTATACACAAAGTATTCAAGTTTCAACTGGATTCTCACTGCTCTCAGCTTCACAGTGTCTGTAGATTAACAAAAAATGATCTGCATGAAACCATTACAATCGAAATGATTTGCTAATTTGACTGCACTTATGCGAACTCTTCTCTCACACGGGTTTTTCCTTTGGTATAAGGGATTTGTGAAGAACTTTTAACACTTCCTATTTAGGATATAGGTTGTGTACATTAGAAAGACTCCATTTGATAAAGCAAAGACATAGTCAGAAGTGTTAAATACTTAAAGCTTCATAGTTTGATTAAAGGCAAATAGAGAAAGAAAGAAGCCTCTTCAGTGGCAGGCACTATCTCAAATATCTTATAGAGGAAGGAGGCTGACATGTTGGAGAGAAAAGTAGCATAGAAAAACAAGCAATGAAAAAGTATTTATGTTAGGACATTATGTTTTAGGCGCTCAATTACAATGGATCAACAAGTTATTATTTATTAAACAGATGACAAGATTTCCTACATTGTAGCTGCTATACCTCCACAAAAGTGAGATGCATGTTGAGAAGGGAAAATGTATTAAATGAGTTTCAAGTTTGGGGCAAGACATGTTCCTGGTGAAAGATGAATTGTTAGCCACTGGAAATTTTTGATGACAGCAATGATAAAAGATTCTGCACATAATTTTTGTTGTGGCTGAGCATCATGGCTCAGTCCTGTAATCCCAGTTACTCAGGAGACAAATAACAGGAAGATCGTGTATGAGTCCAGAGTGGACACAAACATTTGCAAGAACCCTTTCAACCAATAAATAGCTGGGTTTAGTGGTAAGCACTCTGTCAATCCTGCTACACAGAAACAGAGGGCCTGCAAGGCTAGGCCTTCCCAGGCAGAAATGCAAAACCCTATTCAACAAATAATAAAAGCAAAAAAGGACTGGGGAATGACTCAAGTGGAAGAACAGCTACCTAGCAAGTGCAAGGGACTGAGTTCAAACCCCAGTACTGCTGAGAAGATGGAGGAGGAGGAGGAGGAGGAGGAAATAGAAGAAGAAATTCGTCTGTGTATTTAAAATAGTCCCTGTTTTTATTTATAGAATATAAAGCAATAACTTCCTTATATCTCTTGCTCAGAGGACAGGCAGAAACTTAATATCATTATGAAAACACTTAAAAGGTTATTTGATACATTACTGTTGTTGGAGAATCACCCATATGCAAGGCCCCACTTAGTAAAGCCCAGCTCTCAAGACAAGCCCTAACAAAGGTAGCTAAGGTAAGGAACAGGGTTCAGATTCAGACTGCTTGGGCACGAAATTCTGATTTACCACTACTGAGGAATGGGGCCCTAAGGAATTTCCTGTTGAACTTCTCTGGGATTCCTACTCACAGTAAAGATAATATCCAAATAGCTGATTCCTAGGTTGTCATAAATATTAAACGAATTAAAACATAAAAGGTACTTAGAATGCTGCCTGGTACATAGAGGCCCTCCATAAATTTCACCTACTGTCGATGTTTGTTTTATTATCCTCAAAGAGTTTATAATCAGAAGAGAGATGGGGATGGTGGGAATGGTGGAACACATAACTCCACCAGGCTACGTGAACATGACAAGTGTCAGATAAGTCATTCAGATACCAAGTGTTGGTTCTGAGAAAGGAGAATCATTTGAGTTGTAAATAACATTGCCAAGAATCCAGAAGTGGGATTTCTTATCAGGTCACAGGATTTTTAGCATAGTTATGTTACATTGGGTCCTGGAAATCATTTCAACAGTAATTTCTAAACAGAACTGCTGTTGCATTGGGATGTAGGCAGGCATTTAGGATTTCTTCCTGAACTGAATTAGAGAACAAAGCCATATCATAAACATGTATGATGCATGATGAACCAGAAATTCATGCAAGTTCCCCAAATTCAACCCCTACCCCCAGCTATATCTAGCCTGCCAGAATCCTGACCTTCAGAGAGTTCCAGAGGCTTAGAAAAGAAATATAAATGGACAGAAGGACCAACAACAACAACACAAGTTTTGGTATTAATGATAAGTATGGGACTAAAGTGTTTAATTCAAAGGCAGAGTTTATACACCTGGAGAGGGCATGGTGTTTATGTTTGAGTTCCAAGTATTTAATATGATTGTTGGAGCAGAAAGACATTAGTTAACTCCAGAAAAAGAAAGGAGGATTGTTTTACAATATCATATAAGTTGAAAAACTTAAACAGCCTGTAGGCTTCTATCTAGAGAACTTTCAAACTCTTTGTCTTATAAGCCAAATCTTATCACTCAAAAACAACTATTTTCAGTAATATATATTATTATATTTATATATATGTATATATATATATATATATAGAGAGAGAGAGAGAGAGAGAGAGAGAGAGAGAGAGAGAGTGTGTGTGGAATGTTTAGCCTCAGGGCCTGGGTACTTTCCTTGAGCTTCTTTTGCTCAAAGCTAGTGCTCTACCACTTGAACCACAATTCTATTTCTGGCTTTTTAGTAGATAATTGCAGATAAGATTTCTTAGACTTTCCTATCTGGATTGGTTTCAAGAGCAATCCTCAGATCTCAGACTGCTGAGTAACTAAAATTACATGAGCGAGCCACCAGTACCCACTAGCAAGAAAGAGAGATTTTAAATTGGTGAAACAGAAGTACTTATTATTACTACCTCAACTGTAAATCATCATTTGCTGGAAAGACAAAAAAGTTTCAGAGCAGACATTAATTAGAAGACAGATCTCAAAAAACTTAAAAATACAAAATAAAATAATACTCAGAATTGTGTAAGTGATTTTTTTCATTATTTGATTGATACTGTTTTAGATCAAACTAAAGCTTTCTCAAATCATATCCCAATATTGTGTAGTAGGATTTTTAGATATTAGAATTTGAAATAAAAGGTTAATCTTTGTAGAATTTTCATTATAATCATTTGCAACCAGTCATAGGTTGTGTTGTACTTTATCTATTGATGGACTCAAGGGAGGTTGGGTTAGACATTGCTACTATGTGATTGTTTTATAAATGCAAAAATAAAGAGCTTGTGTGGATGGCTCAAGCCTATAATCCTCCTACTCAGGAGGCTGAGGTCTGAGGATCACAGTTCAAAGCCATCCAAGGAAGGAAGAGACTCTTATCTCCAATGAACCATCTAAAAACCAGAAGAGAGGCTGTGCCTCAAAGTGATAAAGAGTTAGCTTTGAGAAAAAGGCTCAGGGATAGCACCCAGGCTTTGAGTTCAAAGCCCCAAGACCATCACCAAAAGAATAAATGTGATAGAGAGGTTAAAGAAAGAGTAATAATGGAATGAACTTGAATTTTAGTTATATTTTAACATCTTTTACCTCCAAATATCTGGTAACCAAATAACTGGTCACATATGAGACTGGCTGAGTTACACTGAAGACTCCTTCA
The DNA here is from genome assembly GCF_000151885.1 of Dipodomys ordii. NCBI lineage: Eukaryota > Metazoa > Chordata > Mammalia > Rodentia > Heteromyidae > Dipodomys > Dipodomys ordii. Next base: position 8,864,894 of record NW_012267224.1, read on the forward strand.
GGACAATCAAGTTTTCATGCTTCTTTGGTGCTTCTTGAAATATCTAGTGCCATGCTTTGCTTTATTCTCCAAAAATAATGTCGAGTGATTTAATAGTTGGTTCAGCATTTATTCAACGTATACTTAATAAGTATGTACTTTCCTTCACATACTAAATTATGTTATGGAACTAGTGGAAAAAACCCCACAGATCAGATCCTCCAGTGGGAGGGGAGGTAAAAAAAGAAGAATAGATTAGGAATAGGCAGAAAGAGGGAGGTGGGGAGAGGGAGAGCAGAGGGCACAGAACAGCTGCTTCAGAGTGCACAGGAGCATCATGGGAATGCTCTTAGGGTGCTGGAGATGAGCGATTCAGATAAAGTGATAAAGGAAGGGCAGTCTGGATGATGATAAGGAATTAAGTATGCAACTCAGATGGGTAAAAGGCTATGTTACAATAGCACAAAATAAAATACTGCAACTTACACTCACAGAAATCCTGAAGTGTCACCACACTTAACATATAGTAGATATCTGTTCAACTGTCACCAGGTCAGTGAATAATTGCACTGGTATTATCCTGTGTGGACCATCAGACATTTACTAATACCAGGTTCCCCAATTCTGAATCCACCCATTGCTCCTCTTCCCTCCCCCAAAAAAGCATGGGATGTGTATCACTACAATTTAATGAAAATATCAAACACCCCACCTGAAGGAGCTCACACCATATGTATTAGAGCTTTCTGCCTTTTCAGAAATGTGCCACCACAAGCATAGAGCAAATCAAACAGCAGTTGTTGGAAATGCCAAATGCTAAACTTCTGTAGCCAATGTTCTGAGCAAGGATTCTCTGTAGCGCAGTCCAATGCTTCCTAGTTTCTGCTTTCCCGGAGTCATTAGTCACTGTAAACATCATTGACTAAATGGGGTTCACTTTCATGTACAAAATGCCTTTGCTTGTTGGTCCTCATCAGCCATGTCAGAGAGAGACCCGGGCTGTTCTCTGAGCCTCAGGGTAGTCTAAAAAGTCACACCATGGTCGCTTGTCTTCCCTCTAAACATTCTAGTGCTCCATGACAGAGATTAAACATCTTGCCCCATTCTAGAATTGCTTTTGAAATTATGTACTAGTGATACTTAACACTTGGCAAGTAGTCATCTCATGGTGGTCTCTGCCTAGCACTTCCCAATTTGCTCATTCCTCCCAATCAGTATTTGGTAGGTACATACACTAAGGGGTAGGAACTATGCTTGGTATGGGTGCATCCACCCGCCCCCCCCCCCGCTTCCTTTTTGGAATTCCCTCCTGGAATTACTAAGATATGGAAGCAACCCAGATGCCCCTCAGTAGATGAATGGATCAAGAAAATGTGGTATATATACACAATGGAATTCTATGCCTCCATCAGAAAGAATGACATTGCCCCATTTGTTAGGAAATGGAAAAACATGGAAAAAATTATATTAAGTGAAGTAAGCCAGGCCAAAGAAACATAGGTCCCATGGTTTCCCTTATTTGCAATAACTAGCATATGTCTGAGACAAGCAGAAAAGGTCAGATAAGTTGATGTTAGGTGAAATGAATCCTAAGATAAGTATTCAAATGTTTTTTCTTTCTTGCGATTGTTTCTAACATATTTATAAGATGATTTCTTTGTTGCTTTGTATGTCCCTCCCCCACGGTATAACCCCTGCTTTCATTTGTATTTAATGTTGGTATAATTTGTGGAGGGAAAGAGCAAATACAAACCATTTAAATAAGGATACATGTGAACCCATTGCAACAATGAGATGTACAAGTCGTTATGTTGAAAAACGAACTTTACAACTTTGGCTGGGGGAGGGGAGGAGGGAGATGGGAAGAGATGGGAACGGGAAACAGAGGAGGAGGCAACAATGCTTGATAAGAAATGTACTCATTATCTTGCCCATGTAGTTGTAACCCCTCTGTACGGTATTTTCACATACACCCACAATAAATAAAGTACACTATAGATCTGCACTGGAAATCCAATAAGCAGAAGCCTCTCATCAAAGGCTACCATGGGGACAGGGACAGGCTATTGGCCGCTCCTCCCCTAGACTTTGAATCTTCACCAGAATTCTCATACAGTTTTGTTCCCAAGGATGTTTTGGGTTATACAGAGCTATCCAAGAAGTCCAGGGTATTGGATGTTCTCACAAATTGCCATTTATTGACTACAAATTAAGTGCCAGCATTGACCTATGCTGGTATTATTTCTACATATATTATCTGCAAACTTTAAAGGAATGAAAAGGCTAATGTTTCTTGGCAACCACACACAAATGATTTCTCAGGGACAGCAAAATATATGCAATTATAGAAGGTAATGTAACACGTCCCTCCATATTCTCAAAGCCAGCACACCTAGGCTTTCTAGACGATGGTCCTCACCGATGCTCTTTAAATGCTTCTGAAACAGTTATGAGAGTACAAAAGGCAACAGGTGCATAGTGACAAATATGCCACAGAGCTATAGAGACCGCAGGAAAGAAGGAAGGAGTGTTTATCTGCAGCATATGATGCTTTATAAAACGTTATTGAATGCCTGAATGAACAAATGCCCATATAGAAAAATACGTATTTAGATAATTATGTTTTAAAAGCAAATAAATGACTACATCAGAAACACTAATTTCAATTCATGGAATTGCAGCGGCCAGCCACTGGGTGGTGGAATTCCCACTGTTTCATTGAGAGCTAAACCCCATTTCTTTCCTTAATGTCAAGCATTTGGTGCTTATAAGATCTCTTGGACAGCTTTTTGACACAATAACTACCTTGGATTATTGCTTGAATGTCCAACCCATAGCAGCTCCATCATTTCCTTCCCTAGAATTGTCCCTTCTCCACCGGATTCACACACTGAGAAGCAACAAGCAGGAGGCTCCCTCTCTCCTGGCCTCGCTTGGCTGGCACACACCCAAGGCAAACCTATTGAAATGTGAATCCTGATCCGATCTTTTCATTGCAGCTCCCAGGTGCCAAGTCTAATTCAATGGCCTCTAATCAATGCTACCACCTCCGATCGCCTTCTGTCCTTCTCATTGTGAAAGCTGCAAGCCTATTTTTCTTGCTACTCTTATCATTATGTTGTTTTGATTGTCGTGGTGTCTTGCGCGGAAGGAACTGGTTCTTGGAAAAGTAAAGGCTGTGTTAATAACACGACTATAGTTACAGATGTAGTTATGATTATGAACGAAAAGGCGAATGTGCGCACATCACCTCCAGTTGTTTACAGACATGGTATCTGTTTTGTCAGAAGTCCACTCTGTTCCGGGCACTGGGGAAAACACTTTCAGTGCCCTGTGTCTCCCTTCATCCTAACAACCATTCTCTAGATGTGCTTTGTGAAGACAGAAGCTCCTATTTTTGTGTTCACTACCAGTACCTAGAGGACTTTCACGTGGAACGTATGATGAAAAAAGATCTGTTAAACAAATAACTGACCCTATGGGGCAGTCACTATTTTATATTTAAAAAAAGAGGGGCTGGGAAGGTGGCTCAGTGGTAGAGCGCTTGCCTTGCATGCATGAGGCCCTGGGTTCGAGTCCTCAGCACCACATAAGCAGAAAAAAAAGCCGGAAGTGACACTGTGGCTCAAGTGGTAGAGCGCTAGCCTTGAGCTGAAGAGCTGAGGGACAGCGCCCAGACCAGAGCTCAGGACCCAGGACTGGACCCCCACCCAAAAAAAAAGAAAGAAAAAAATAACGTATCCAGGGCCCCATTTCATGCCAGCAACAGTGTACAGTGTACATAATAAAGTTAGCATCTGAGAGGCAAGCCTTTCTGAAAACAAGGTTCAATTTCCTAACCATCTTCCTACACTACCACCCAGTCTTTGGCATGAAAAGGAGAGGGTTGCTGATCCCCAGTAGCCTAGAAAGTGGAGTCGTGGAGATATTGCAAAGTGGAGCTATGGCCCTTGTTTGGGTTCTGAAGGCTCAAGAGTGTCCCTCAGATGCATGGAAAATTCCAAGGACGTTTTAGTGTTCACAGAAGTTGAGATCAAAAAGATGAAATCAAATCTCTCATGCTAGTTCATGAACTGGCAAGGTGTTTAACTCAGATTCAGTTCCACACCCCCAAACATTTACTTTTTAATCTACTTAGGAAGACAAAGCATAAAAATATAATTCTATGAGAAGTGATAAGCTTATATTTTATAGTATAAATTAAACATAAATTAAGGTGATGTATAATTATAATTTTATGAGAAATAAGTGAATAGGTTCTTAGCATGATACTGTTGAATGTCAATCCATTCCAGTGTACTGGGCAAAAAGAATCATCCAATGTACAGACTTCCCAGGAAATACAATATCATGAGACTACTTGAATATCATACGACAAGCCATTTTTCCTTGGGTGGTCCTCTGTTGATTAGGGAAGGGAGACATTTCTTTCATTGTTAATCCTCAATTGAGGTCAAGAGAAGGCTTCCAGCTCAGTGGAGATGTAAACAATCAAACCCAGGGACCCCCGGAAGCCATTACAGGAGTTGTCTTTGACTTGCCCACTTAAATCTAGTCTACCTGAATGCTTAACACATAGGAAGAGGTACATTCAGGATCTCTTCACAGGGGAAAAAGAAATAGTTCCAAGAAGATGGGAAAAAAACTGGCAGAACCTAACGAAGAATATTAACAATTCACATATTTATAATCAAAATAGCAGAGGAAAAAGTATTCCTCTGCAGCTTGGTCAATGGGGATATATTCAAATACAGAAAACACAAGAAGAATGGGAAGGGAACAAAGGACTTCTGTATTAGACAACCAAGAAATCTCTGAGTAGAATGGCTAGTTAGTTACTATGGGTGGGAGGAGGGCTGAAGAAATGGATGAAATAGGTCAAAGGCTACAAACTTGCTGTTATGTAGGGTGAATAAATCCAGACCTCTAATGTTTTGCAGGAAGAAAACATTCTAGTGCATACTGAAATTCTGTTTAGTAGATTTTAAGTACACTTATAAAAAACAGTAACTGTGAGTTGATGGATACGTTGTTTGACTACAGTAGTCACTTCACTGTAAACATACGCACGCATTTATAACACAACACCACATTGTACACCTTAAATAGATATAATAAAAATAATTTGCTTTTCCAAAAGCAATGTGATGTTCTTAAATGCAAGAGCAAGATGATTATAAGCAAGATCTTGTTAAGATCTTCAGAAAATCCATGCAGATAGGAATATTGCAGTAGAAGTTAAAATAAGGAAAGAGGGTAAGCAAGACAATACTCTAAGAAGTTCAGGAAATGTTTTATCTATTTTTTTAAAGCATATAAAGATGGATACAGGTGTAGAGAAGGACCAGAATGCAAACAATGGTAAGTGAAAGAACTGGGTACCTAGGCCTCGTCTTCTACCTATTAACAGTGTAGATAATATCACCCAGTATCCATTCCTACCTACAAAGCTGCTTAGGATGGCCAGGTTCCCAGAAAAAAAAATTATGCCAGGTAATACCAGTTACATTCTTGGATATTTATCTTCATCAAATCAGTAGTACAGCTGTTACCATAATACCCTGATCAATAATTTGCTACCTAAATCAGAACACTATGACCTCTAAGTACTAGCTATTGCAAACTAAGGGCAAAGACACACACCAGCCCTTTCTCAGTGTGCTTGTAGTGGGAGTGGATGTGAGCAGTCTTAATATTTAGACAGCAGTAAAACACTGTTTTGTAAACGGAACCAGAAATGCAAAATGGGTGCCACTTTATCTTAAACATCAAGGCACAAAAATCCTGTATTATTCAAAACAAAGTATGGCTAAGATGAAATGGAATTATTGACCAGTCTGAGATTTTGACACAGTCACTAGACCTAGCCCAGCAGTGACACAACAGATCTTGTTACTCAAGTAATTTTCCCAGTCCCTAAATATATTCCTAGGAGATCAGACGTTAAAAGTCATTCATTCATTCACCAAGTACTAAGTACACACATCATTTTAAACTAGAAACAGGGATTGCTATGAGAACACAGGAACCAAAAACAAAAATCATCATCTCTGCTTATAATTTAGCAGAGAATACAAAGCCCTATGATGTACATTAGTTAGATTCCCATTATATGCAATCATTGAATATAAAAAGATGACTAAGGCACAATTTTGCTCACAATTTTTACTCAGAAGCAAAGGAAGCCAAAATATTAAGGAAAAAATGCACAAGCATGAATGCAAAATGATTTCATGCCCACTAAGGAAAGGAGAATGATCAGAGCTAAACACAACTTGTAAGAAATGGCTTGTTTGGGGGAAATATGTATTTTGTTAATGCTTTCAAAAGACTTATATTTCCCACTAAACATACCTTTTAGAAAACTTTTTTTTGCAAGCATCTACTACAGAATCTGGCTTATAAAGAAAGATATGCCCAAGAGTCCAATAAAGGACTTTAAAGTAAAGTTTAAGAAACATCAATAGTTTATCACTGCCTTCTAGCTCAATGAAATGCAAAAAGAAAAATCTTAAGCCAATCCGTCAACAAGTGTCAGCATTCATTCATTCATAGCAGCAGATGAAGAACTAAGGGTTCTCACAATGTTAATTATGTGGGTTTAAGCCTAGCCTCCTGCACATGGAAATGTCTACAGCTCTATGAGCAGCAGGACAGAAACTCTCTACTTCTGACTGGTCCGTGGCAGGATGGACACATACTGATCTCTCCACTGAACAACACCAAATCTACTCGGAGAAAGATCAGGTGGCTTTGCTAGCTGACACTCGGGAGAGGTGGAATTCATCAGGGAACATTTCCTGAATTTGAGAGGATCCTGTGATTTTAAAATTCAGGACGATTGAAAACAAGAAGACAGAAATAATTCCAGGCATGTGGAACATTTGAAAAGGGCTGGGAGTAGGAGGGGGTGAGGTGCTCAGTGGCTGGCAATAGAGGTATTAATTAAGAAGCTGCATAGGGAGTGGTTAAGCACGTTAAGTTTTGGAGTTAGGCAATCTTGGCTCTTCTGATTACTGCTCTGTTACTTGACCCTAGACAAGTTACTTGGCCTCATTTTCCAAACTGTAAAATGAGGTAACACCTCCAACCTATTATGGTGATTATGAGAATTAGGTGAGATTAGAATTGTTTATTTTATTTAATTAAACTTTATAGAACTGAAGTTCTGCTTGTACACTTTAACCTTGTTTTTAACATGCTTAGCGCCCCCCCTTCCATGTTTGGCACACAGAAAATCACCCAAGCTATGATTGCTGATCTTTCTGAATTAATTATTCTATTCTTGTTCTTCTGCTTGTTATTCTTTCAGGTACTAGGGCTAGAACTCGGGGCCTCAAGCTCTCGTTGGCTTTTCTTTCTGCCCTAAGCTGGCACTCTGCCAGTTAACCCACACCTCCACATCCAGCTTTTTGCTGATGAATTGGGGATTAAATGCCTCATGTACTTTTCTGCCCTGGATGGCTTTGAATTAGGATCCTCAGATCACAACCTCCTGAGTAGCTAGGCTTACAGCTATGAGTCTCTGGTGTATTATATTCAAACAACAGTTAATTGTGGAGCTCAAAGAAAAAGTGAGACGTACTCAAGGCCAGGGACAAAAGGGATCCCTGATCATGATTTCCTTTAAGACGTCCCTCTTCCTTCCATGACCACTCCAGGATTTAGGTATGGTATTCTGCAGACTTTTCCATGACCACCAGCACTTGTACTTGATGCTCTACACAAGTCCTTTCTCACTGCTCTGTCCCTGAACCATCCACGTCATCCCTGACTGTCTGACTTCTATGAACGAACGAACCCCCAGTTCTCCAAGCCTCTCAAGCTTAAAGTCAAAGCCATCCTCATCCCCTTGATTCTCACAATAAGCCAACTCTAACCCTTTCTCAACTACCGATCTCTCTCAACTCCTTCTTCCCAACCTCTTCCCACACCCACCCCTTGCTCTGTTGTCAATATCACCTGTCTGATTCCAGCACCAGGCTTGAACACTGTAACGGCTACTACACTGCAGCCTCTGTCCAAAACCACTCTTCTCCCATGTTGCCTTCAGATGAGAGCCCCTTGGCTCTAGTAGAATAGAATAGAATAGATTGGCTTTTCCCTGCAAGTCATTTCACATACGTGGACCTCAGCTTCCCCATTAGGCACTGAATGTCTGACAGGAAATCTCTCCTCATAGTAATTTGTATAATTCTAACATTCTGTTCTCTACCTTCTCTAAGTCACCTTAGTCCCCCAAACATCCCTTGGGGGTTTCCTTGCCCCATGGCTCTGTGCATTCCACTGCCAGCGCCCTATGTTTTCATTCTGACATAAAATATAAGTCGAAATAGAAAGGCAGTAGAAAGGTATCCACAGAAGGTACATGTCACAATAATGAGATGAAAGCTAAGGCTATACCTGAAATATCTACTTTCTTTTCTGCTGATGGAGCTCTCTCTCCATTTAGAAGTTCTTTCAGAGGCAACTGCCACCAGCTTGCCTTCCTTTTCAACCCAGTTTTCATGATTTTCTTCCCAGAACAGTTTGCGATATCTTACCAATGGCCTCAATTAGATTCTAATGGACCGGTCTCGTTCATGTATTTTTTTTTTTTTTGTCAGTCGTGGGGGCTGGGTCTGGGCGCTGTCCCTCAGCTCTTCAGCTCAAGGCTAGTGCCCTACCACTTGAGCCACAGCACCACTTCTGGCTTTTTCTGCATATGTGGTGCTAAGAATTGAACCCAGGGCCTCATGCATGCAAGGCAAGCACTCTACCACTGAGCCAACTTCCCAACCCCTAGTCTATATATATTTTTTTTTTTGGTGTTGTGAGGCTTGAACTCTGGGCTTGGGCACTGTCCCTGTGCTCTTCAGCTCAAGACAAGCGCTCTACCGCTTGAGCCACAGCCCCACTTCCAGTTTTCTAGTGGTTTATAGGAGATAAGAATCTCAAAGACTTTCCTGCCCAGGCTGGCTTTGAACCTCGATCCTCAGATCTCAGCCCCCTGAGTAGCTAGGATTACAGGCATGAGCCACCAGCGTCCAGCTTATGTACTCTTATATTCCATGTGGCACTTAGGATAAGGTTTTGTTGCGATTATCAATGTTGTCCATTGTATAATTTTACCATGAATACATGTTTTTTTAAACTATGTACTCCCCCCAAAATATAAGGCCTAGTGTGTGTGTGTGTATATGTGTGTGTGTGCACATGTGTGTGGTATATGTGTGTGTGTGTGTATGTGTGTGTCTTTTCTAAGGTTTGAAATCAGGGCTTGGCTTCTGTCTCAAGTTTTGTTGCTCAGGGATAGCACTCTACTCCTTAAGCTCTACTTCTGAAGTTTTGATGGTTAATTGGAGTCTCACAGACTTTCCTGCTAGGGTTGGCTTTGAACCAGAGTCCTCAGATCTCAGCCTTCTTGGTAGCTAGGGTAATAGACATGAGCCGCCTGTGCCACTCATCATATTTCCCTTGGAAGTGCCCTTGTTCCTGGCAAAGTTCTAGGCACAGAGCAGCAGTTGAAAAGCAGCAGTTGGTTTCCTGTCTGTTTGGATGTGCTATGTGTGGGGAAGAATCCCTTCAGGAGCCATGGGGAACAGAAGGAAACAGACTGGGAAAACATGATCACTTACGTCTAAGTTAGTGATGATGCCAGTGTCAAGGATGGGAGAAGATGGGGAGCATTCACCAAAGACCAGGAGGGAAGTCATCATCAATAGACTCCACGTGGTAAACATAACACAGAGATTCAGTGACAGTGACCCAAGGCTTGTAGTTTGGGGTAAAAACAGCAAACTGGCTTGTGATCTCTGGGAGCACACAAACAAGAAGTTAGGCAACCTGGTGTGCCCTGTGCTGCAGCGTCAGCCTCGTGCTAAAGATTAACAGCCAGACTCAAAGGGGACTAAAGATCGGTACAGCCTGCAAGGCACCAAACACATCTTGGCAGGAGACTTTAATCGCAGGACTCAGAGTGCCCAGACCCCACCAGGTCTCTGCAGAAGTAAGCACCATTTGATCATTTAACAGTCAATAGAGCATCTCAGTAAGGCAAATATCCCTGTAGAGATAGCTGTGTGGTTGGCCGCTGTGTCTCAGGCTTCCTGATAGAGAACACCAATTTCACCTTACTGACCTGAGGTGAGGCAGTGGGAACCAGGAAATTTGAGTTCTGGTTAAATACTAACTTCTAAATTCCTCATCTGTGGGAAGACAGAAACCATGCATAACCAAGGGTGGTGACTGGCACTCATCAGGGGCCTAATAAAATGTTTATGAGAAAGCTGGTAATTCAGGTAGAATTAGCCTCTAGAAGAGCGAAGACCAACAGCACAGTGTCTAGGACCCATCAGGAGCTCTGCGAATATCAGTCTCCTTGACTTTCCATGTGATAGGGAAGGGCACCTCCTTCCTGGGGCTCACAAGAGTGTTTCTCAAAGACTTGGGTTCAGTGTTGAACAGAACTTTACCTCCCACTTCATCTGGCCTAAAACCTTGCAAATGATAAGAGTTCAACAAACATCTGGTTGATAGTCTCCTGGGTAACATCTGTGGCCAAAAAAAAAAAAAAGACTGCATATTAAACTAGCTCATGCAGTTCTCAGAATAAAAGTAGACTTATGAACTCTGGAATAATCTTTGTGTCTTGTACCAGTACTTAGGGCTTGAACTCAGAGCGTGGGTACTGTCAAGAGACTTTTTGCTTAAGATTGGAGTGCTACAACTGGAGCTAGACCTCCACTTTGAGCTTTTTGCCTGGTTAATTGGATAAATGGTGTTAAGTGAAGTAACTTAAAGACACTAAGGAAAAATGTTTCTCTCACATGTGAAAGTTAGATCTAAATGATAACCACGTATGTAAACTTATCTCAGGTCATATGCATACATATACAAACATGTTAACTGAAGTATGGTATATGCCAGGGAGAATTCCAATGGTGTAACTCCTTTGAACAACCAACTTACAGGTGAACAAGATGAATACCAGGAAGCTAGAACAAATATTGTTGAGAAGGTGATATCGGGGTGGGGGGAGAAAAGACAAATGGAGAGGTGAACATTGTCATAATATTCAATGCATATTTGTGAAAATAGTACTAAGTAAAATGAGGGGATGAGTGGGGTTGGGAGAGATGGGGAAAAGGATGAAAGGTGTGGCATTGATGGCATTGTACTCAAAACGGACATGCTGAATTGAAATATCTTTGTACAACTACATATATATATACATATATATATATATATATATATATATATATGTTAATCGCAAGGACTTTCCTGCTTGGGCTGGCTTGGAACTATGTGTGATTTTCAGATCTCAGCCTCATGAGTAGCTCAGAATACAAGTATGAGCCACCGCATTGCTTCTGATGAACTTAGTATAACCCAATCCATTGTGTTGTAATCCGCACTTATGATTATGCAGTATAAACGGAGACAGCCTGTACCTATGTGCATGGACACACGCATGTGTACATGTACATGAGATGAGGTGGCAGACACTAAACAGCTGATGAAGTTGTTTGTGTATAATATAAAGAGACAGACAGACAAGAACTGGCAGAACAACAGCCTCAATTTAAACAATAGACAAAATTTAAACAATAGCTTGTTTAAATATGTAAGAAAGGAAAATACCAGAAATAGCCAGCTTAGTGTTTTCAAGCTGGATTTTTATTTACTTTTTTTTTTTTTTTTGCCTTTAACTTGCACCCTGCAAAGTCACTGAAGGGAAAGCTTTAAGACAACTTTCATTTTCTGTGGTATAGCCCACTGGTCTTTCTTTCTAAAAAAAAAATAATAAATAAATAAACAAAAAGGCCTAGAAACGTTTCTTTCTTCTCATAGACATTAATAATGATAGCTTGAACTGTAAAGATTTGGTTTTACTGAAGGTAATGGAGTAATGTTTATTTCCATTAGACTAGGCCTATAAAAATCCTCTTTTTATAACCGTGAGCCTGCCATTTCAAAACAGCAAAGCTTGACATTTTGGTCTCTGACAGGCAACACTTAATATTGGGATGTTTTAAAAATCTATATGAAAAAGCTCTTAATACAAGATAGGCTGAACGTTTTCCCGCAAATGATTTGTTTTAGCTATCTCTCTCTTCCTCCCGGATGGACAAGGAAAATCAGACAGCTTATTGGCTTAGTTTGTTAGGCCAGGTTAAAGGAAGGCAATGCTGCAAGGTTCTTACAGGAGCTTACCCTGGGGCTAAAAATAGCAGGCACTAGAGAATTATCTTAAATACGACCAAACTAGCTCGCTACTGTGAATGTAGATAACTGTAATATGTTTCCATTTTTGGTCATTTCAGAGCTTTATTTTTTTTTCTTGACTTGCTGTAGCTGACTATTTAATTCATTTCTGGTTCTATTTGTCACATTTGCTTTCAGAGATATTGCCTGGGGGGTGTTTAACTAAGGAATCCTTCTTATTTAGTTGTACTGCTTTTGTTATAAATCTAATGAGCTACTGGATTGCCAAGTACAGCAACCCAACACAGACAGGGCTTGTTAGGAGATGCATTTATGATGCCATGTGATTAAGAATTACTATGGGTAAACTTTTTCTTTTCTTCCTCCTAAGAGGTGAGACATGGAGCTTACTACATGTTGTAAATAAATAATTATGCTGAACTTGTCATTTGTTTGTCATATGAGTAAACAACTTCTCAACAGTGATCAGCTTTCTTCTGGTCCCTTATCAGGAGATGTTTTGACTCCTCAGATGGTGTTTTCCGGACACTCCATTTCTCCTTTTGCTGCAGAATTCATCCTCTGTCTTACACCTCACTGTTTAAGACTGTGTTGTCACTACACAAACGGTACTCAAAGAAGAAAGAGCTTTACATATTATAGATTGGATGACTTCCTTCATTAGCGCCCAGTACATATCTGTGGCTCTTTAAATAAGTGGTCAATGGGCCCATTTAACAATGAGTGAAATCAGGCTGCTAGTAACTCAATCCTGCAATCCTAGCTACTCAGAAGACAGAGATCTGAGAATCACAGTTCAAAGCAACCTAGGCAGCAAAGTTTCTTTTTCTTTTAATTTCATTTTATTATAAAGATGCTGTACAGAGGAGGTTACAGTTACATGAGTAAGGTAATGAGTACCTTTCTTGTCAACATTGTTACCTTCTCCTTTATTTTTCTCCTACCATCCCTTCCCTCTCCCACCTCTCCCCTCTCCTCCCCTCATTCCAACATAGTGTCTTGTATCATTGGGTCAACATGAGACCTTGTTTCAGCATTTCTAGCCTTGAACAAAAAACAAAACAAAACAAAAACCTCAGAGACACAGCCCAGGCCCTGAATTCAAGTTCCAGAACACACACACACACACACACACACACACACACACACACACACACACACAGAATGAGTGAAATTAGTTTCTGTTCAAGAACATCCTGCATAAGAACACACTGAATTATAACATGCAAATCATCTTAAAATACTGAACTGGGTAGATAGATTACTCCCTTCCTTCCAGAAATTCTCACCAAGTCCCTTAGAAAAATAATGAAGAAGCCATGAATGTGATTATACTAAAGAAACCAGTTAAAAGCCACGAAATGAAGGCAAAGGGAATCCTCTTCTTGCTACTTTTTTGTGTCCTAGTTTCTATGATTTCACATCATAAAAGTTAGTAAGACCAGAAAAGACACAATTTCCAAAAATCCTGCCCTGCCTTACAATCTGCCCATCCCTGATCTTGGCTCTTTCACAAAAGCAGGTAACCATGGTATGAGTTTGATATCATACACTTTTTTGCAATCTTATTATCACTGTCCATCAGAAGGAAACTTTTCATTGTGACTGTTGACAAGCAAATGATTATCTGTAGCAAGGAAACAAAATACTTGCAGAATATTTTTGAACCTCTTGAGTCAAAATACATTTATAATAGATCAACATAGGTATATACTAGATATATAGATATAAAATAGATATAATCAAAATAATGGTCACAGTATTAACAATAGTATATTGCAAATCTGTGAGGCCTGTGTTTCCATGAATCCCCAGCCAACAGCTGATTCTTTTCACCCAGGCAGAGTCCGTAAGATACTCTGGAAGCCCAGAAAGGCACCTGTTGTTCTGCTGCTCTTCACTGAGAGTGTAAAATTTCCCCTTTCTACCCAGCACAGGATTGAATGAACGCTCTGTGTCCTCACCAGTGCCTTCACACAGTGGCCTAACATAAGTACAAGTGTTCTGCCATCAAACCCTCCTGTGGGTCTCCATCTGCAGCAAGTCTGTTAGCAAGGGAGTTAGGAGGTTAGTTCAGGGGCGCCCTGGCAGGCATGCAACATCCCGCTGTCAGGGCTTGGCTCTGTTTATAAACCATCTCTTGGAGAACATGTTCTCAGATCTTTGACATGTCTTATTTTTAGCCTGATTGGTCAGAATGGCTGGAAGGTCATTTTATTCACACTCGCTCTTTTTGAAATCAGTAGAACCACTGTAAAGCCATCCATTAATAAGCACTGGAGAGAGTCCAGGCATGCGTGGCATTGTGCTAGGTCCCGAGGAGGGGATGAGGTATGAACTTTCCTTCATGTAGTTTATAATTTAACTTTAGGGAGATAGTTTCAAAGTGACTAACTGTTCCCCAATTCAAACACTTTAAAGGAAAGATATTCCTTTGTATAGGTGACAACAGCAATTTACCGTGTGCCAAAGAGGGCCACAAATACCTTCCTAAATTTAGGGACTTAATAGTTTATCCAGTGCATAGTAAAGGCTCCAACTAAACAGAGACCAAAACAACCCGTCTTTAAAATAGCACATTGTTACAATGCCGTTTATGGAAATGGTATTTATGGAAAAAATTCCTTCGGATTCCCCCTCCTGAAGGCTTATTCCCCATGTCCCTCATATCTGATTTCCTATCTGATAGCTCTCCAATCGCACCCCTCCTTCTCTTCCTGCCTCCACACTTAATTTGCATCGATGCAGCCCTTCCTGCTATGGTCCTCCATGGAGGGGCCCTAGGTGACAGGGCAGCCTGCCTTGAACACAATTTGGAATCAGTGTTTATGCCACTGGCTGAAAGGTCAGGTGCAAAGGTCCACTGCTAGCACAATTAATCTAGTCACTCAGGGATCATCTACTGGTTCGAGAATAGCTTGCAGGTAAGTGATGGACAGGGTCATGGCTCCTGAACTGCACTGGGGCCATTATGACAGCTATAAAGAGGAAGGGAAAAAATTGAACAAGGGGACAAATTACTCCTGAAAGGGACATGAAGACAGGCACAAATGCCTTCGTAGAAAAGATAAGCACAAGAAAAGGCCAAGGGGGATGGACGGCTCACCATGGTTGACCAGAACAGTGCTCTCTAAAATTGCCAGAGTTTGAATATTAATGAGGGGTCATGGCCTAACCAAGGCTCAGGGTCCACATGAAACTCAAGCTGTCCATTTTTAGGTGCAAAGTACCAAAGCCCATTCAAAGAGTTTAGATAAAGAAGATACAGCAAGAAGACCCCCATCTTGTACATGAGCTGAAATCCTTTATCTAAACCCAAGTAGCACAGTTGAATGATTGCTTTTGCCAGCCATAAGGCAGGTGACTTAATTCTAAGAGTCTCCAAACAAAAATGGGGGAAAGGGGAAGAATTACCCTTGGTACCAGAATTTTAATTTCACAGGTTCCATATGGGTACAGACAAGTGAACTGAGCATGGCTGGGATGGTGGTTTATTTGGGGCTGGGTAGGAAACCAATGGAGGAAGGGATAGATAAGCAATTTCCTTCTAACATGGGGGATTATGTACTTAATGATACCTTTGCTGAGTTGTCTTTGTCTTCACCAATGTCCCTATAGCCAAGAAGCTTTCTGACTGATGGCAACAAAAAGAATCAGGAGTCTCTTCATTAGAGGAAGTCGTGAGGGCTGTGTGGTTTACAGGGAGGAAGTATTCTAATGTATTTTGAAATGACATTCAGCATTTCATGGAGTATTCTCATATTCATCACAGATGACAGCATGGGAAATAATATCGAGTCCATAAAAATACTTAGGACCTAATGAATGAGCTGTCCCTCATTCAGCTCCCACCAGCAGGCATTCACCCACAGAAGTTCTTGTGGGGATGAGTCCAAGAAGATGACTTGCGTAAGCACTTAACGTTTTTATTTCGGCATGTTAAGGGAAAGATTTCAAAAACCATTTACATATTTCTCCCATCTTAAAAATTATGGGAGTCGAGTTTTGTAGTGATTGTAAAATGATTGGTAGGAAGCTATTGAGAGAGGTGATTTCCCCTCACACCAATGGGGCCACGTACTGTTAGTGTTTGCCAAATTCCTATCGTTTTGCTGTCTTGTCTCTTTTGGTCATTTATGACATCTCTCATGATCTCATCTTCAGCATCTCAAGGACTTTTGGAGTCATTTATTCTCATGTCTTAGGTGCTCTAAAAAAACAGGTAACTAGGATTTATTTAAATTTTGAGTTAAGCAAAAAGATACAAATATTTGCCTTCTCCAACTAAGGGCTGGAATAAAATGCATCAAACATAACAAAATTTCTCTGAATCAAGTTTAAGTCTCTCTGAGACATTTGTACAAAATAGGGTGTTTTGCTTCAGACAATTAGTACTGATGAGTTAATAATGGGCAGAGAACTGAGGTCTTCCAGACTGAATTATAAACATCACCGCCACCGATTAACTATAACATGCATCCTAGCTAGGACACATACATCTTCTCTTTCAGCGACATCATGAAGCTGGCTATAAAAGTGGCCTGAAAACTAAAGGCACAAAAGGTGAGGTGTTTCAACACTGCAAAAGCCCCAGGGAGGTCACACAGTCCTCATGGATGTTATGGCCCCTTTTGCTGACTCAGAGACATTTGCTATTCAGAGACAAATGAAACAGGGCAGGATGTGCGCTGCGTGGCTTCACAGCCTGTGTCAAGACCAGGCACCATTTAGTTACCTCCAAATACACCTAAACACAGAGAAATCGGTTGGCTCTGTATAAACGGAATACCTTTGTCAAAATGTTCAGTCCCAACAAATACTGCAAAGCGGTCCAGGCTACATTTGTCCCAGGAGAAATTGGCACAAATTCCTTTAGCACGGGGGCAGCCACCTCAGCTACATTGCTAGGATTGCAGGTGAAAGGATTAAGGGAAGCTAGACAGTGGCATTGTGACCTAATGTAACTCTCAAATCTGCTGCACGCAGAGTCCTGGAATTGGGGACCAGCAGGGAAAAGAAGCCACTTTTCCTGAGAAGCACTGCTGCATGCCAATTCCCAGGCATTCGCCAGACTCTCCTCCAGTGGGAATAGGAGGTGAGCCTCTTACTGGGCAGCACTGCCTAAAAGCCTAAAAGCCATTTGAGCTAAACAGTGCAGAGAAGAGCAGGGTGTCCCTGGTAAGCATGGACTGGCAAGACACAAGGAGAACCTGACATGAAAACATTTCTGGGGAGAATCTGAGCTGGCTGGAATCCTTGGGCACCCAGGAGGACTATGTCTGGCATACAAGGGCTCTAAGTTCAGATCTGAGAAAATGAGATGACCCTCATAGACGCTAATAACCTTAGACTAAGAGCCCATGGAAAAAGCAAGGGCATTCCTAAAAGAGGTCCTTTCTCTTCTAGGCAAGAAGAAACAGATTTCTCAGAGAGGACTAAGAGAAGAGATGTAAGCTGAGCACTACTGGAATCTGCAAGTGATCCCATGGAATAAGGCTGCCAGAGGTGTGCTGTGTGGTCCCTCCAGATAGGAGAAGGATCCATGGTGTTCCTCCTGCTATGCCTTTCCTAAAGGGGCAGAACAAGCTGGAGAGCACTATTCTGGAATCCAACGGGATGCCAAGGAGCTGGGAGACAGCAAAGCCACACATACAGTGTTTCTCTTACAGGCCAATAGCATGGCATCCTGTCCAGCTGGACTGAATACCCTTCTGAGAGAGAAAGGTCAACAAGCCCAAAATGGCACAAAATAGTTCTCATTGTGAAGGCAGGAGAGCACAGCATTCTGGTGGTGTTGGATATGCACATTGGTTAAAGAACTTTCTGCCGGCAGTCTGGCTTGCTTCCTTTACATTGACTTTCTCTTGTTTTCTCTCAGCAATTCCAATGAGAAAACTCTTGTTTTACTCAACACATTGTATGCTGGATACCTACATTCCAGTTCTCCCATTTGTAAGGTTTCTGTGGAATTGCCTTACACCTGTTCAACTCTTTCTGGACTCTGGCTTGGGAAGAGAAAGTCTCTCTAGCAAGCAGAAGCATTCTGTACAATACCACTTGTGAATATAATATGTGCAAGAATGGCTCACTGTAGCTCTTAGTGATGACCAGGATAACAGGCAGGTGGAGAAGTCCTTGCTTTGTTCCCTCTATCAAACAGCTTATCTCTCTTGACTTTGCAGTCCTAGCTTCATCACTAACCCAGAAGGCTTTGTAGGGACAGGGACTTTGTTTCCACTGGTATCTGGGGATTTTGAGGACACCAGTGTACCCCTTGAAATTTTCAAGAAGCTAAGCATGCTAATGATGATGCTTCTCAATAATTTTGTTGGTGGTGTTTTTGGAGGAGAATGGGGAAATAAATCAATGGGAGAAGAGAACTTTTCAAATCCACAGCATGAAGAAATGTGAAACTGCAGAAGATAGTGACCCAGAGCTCCAGCCCCCCTGCCAAATAAAAAATCATTCCTCCTAATAGAAAATGTGACCATCCATACCCGCAAGCAACACAGGAGAAAGAGAGCAGGGTTAGTTATAAGCCTTGGTGATATCTGCATAGTGCGTTAGAAGAGCCAAACCACTGTCCTGAGGACTTGAGTTAGCAACGTAACTGGGTAAGTCAAAATGATTGCAGGCACAGGCTGCAATGCCTTCTTGTCTTCAGGCCATTGGAGAAAGAGAGGGAGAGCTGAACACATCTAAGAATTTCTCAAAAGCATAAAAAAGACTTGCATTAGTTTCTCCTCATGCCTCTGGTACTGAAATAGCATCCACTGTGGAAACTGGTCTGAGTTTCTCCCTGGCAGTGAGTGCATTTCATTTGTCTTTTCCTCCGTTCAGTAGCTTGCAAATTTGGTTCAGTAATTTCTTTTCTGCCTCTCTCAGGAAAGTTTTGAACCCTGACTGTCACTAGTTCCTAATGCTGTGATAATGAATTAAGAGGTAACTGCAGTGCAAGGGCAAGGAGAAAAATCTCATCCGAGAATAGTTAGAGAAATTTCATGACAATTAGCACTGGTTTGCACCACAAGAATAGAAAGGGGGAAAAGAGAGAGAGAGAGGCAAAACTTGTTTTAATGGAGAACAAAAAAAGAAGAAAACAAAAAAAGTCATTCACATCTGCATAGCCCAGTCAAAGACTTCCAAGCACTGGCTGGAAATGACATCTCTGGCTGACAGAAAAAAATAAATAATAAATAAGTAAATAAACTACATCAAATTAGCCAATTAGCATTCACCTAACAAAAGCTAGCTGCTTGAGAAGAAGAAAAGGTCTTCACCACCAGGAAAAGCAACTTTACAATCGACCTCACTATTTCTCTATTCCCAAAGGAACAGGCTACCTTCCCTCATTGCTGTGACCCTCTGGACCATTAGGGGGAGGGATGGTTGGGGGGAGGGGAAAATAAATTTTTTTTAAAGTTAGTTCAACATTATCACACACCAGAATATGACTCTATTTATGTGACAAGTTGACAACATACAATTTCATGCTTGTTGAACTGATCGGTGTTATATATTCGCTGTGAATATGGTGAAGCCTCACCATTATAAATATGAAACAGTATGCACTTATTCAAAATAACTCCAGTGGTGGCAATTTATAGCTGGGCTGTTTGTGCTCTTAGGAAGTCCAAGTGCCACCTTAAGAAGCTGCAGCTCGCAGAAACAGATGTGCAGTGTGACTGTCACCAAAATGGTCTGACGATGACCTATGTGAAAGCAGGCTATTACGTTTTGGTCTGCATGGCAGCTGACACTGGTTTGTATTTAGATATGTGAGTGTCGGGAACAGTGTGTCCTTAAAGCTCTGTTTAAACATGGGCCAAGACATTTGTCTACTGGACTAATTATTTTACTACCCTTCTATGGCAGTGATCTTTTTTTTATTTCATTAAAAAAGAAAAAAAGAATGTGAGTATACACACACACACACACACACACACACACACACACACACACACACACAGAGGCACTTATTTTCACTTGACTTCATAAAGTTACAGCAAGGACTTTAAACCTTGCTTGTGTCAGGTGAATGCTGGCCAGATTTCCAGAATGCCTGCAAAACAGGATTGGATTGTACTATTTTTCTACATTCAGTACCTGGGAACAAGGCCACAGACCATCAAATCATAGGCTGTCACAGCAACTAGTTTGGGTCAGTTTAGTGTGTTTTTCTTTATGTTTTCCTTTTCTTCTTTCTCTCCCCTGAACTGTTCCTTTCCTTTTTCTTAGCAAGCGTCAACCAATTTGCAAGTGTTTGCTCCCACAAGGACAAATTTGGAATCATGGGGAAAAAAAAACCCCACAATTTATCCAAATGTGGAAGGCAATGAAGGAACTGGGCACCTTGCTAAAGCTAGATATCAAAAAATTTGCATAAGTAGTTTCCCAACAACAGAGGTGCTATTTGGAACAAAATAAATTACTTGTGTTGTTGGCAAGGGTGCAAACCTTGATGAACTTTGGAATGGCTTTGCTATCTGTACATCCTCTAAGTCCACTTTGATCGTGCTCTGTGGAGGCCCGGTCAGGAGCCCTCAGTGGCTAGGTCTAACCAGGTAATAGTTTACACGCTTTGGAGGCCTCCATACCCTTGTCTGAGGAGTAAGAAAAACCAATTCCAGCTTTTTGTAATATGAAGCAAGCTTCCTTTTGGTTTTTCTCCTCCTTTTGTGTTTCTTCATTTGTTTACTTAATTTTAGTTAATAGCACTCACTTTGGTATTGAGAACTAGCAAAGGATTCAGAGATTGGAATTCTAGATCTCCTTTGAACTAATTGTTTAGGAGATTCCCTTACTCCTATTTGTCCTTGTATCTTTTCCTACTTTTCCTGTGTGGCTAGGGTAGGTGTTGTCGGTCTGTCTAGAAAATCCCATGCAATCAGGTGCACGAGATAACAGAATCACACACATTCATTCTTCAGGGACCTTGGTGGCTCTTATCTCCTTGCTTTTAGGACTTCTTATGAGCAGCCAAGAATAGCAATTTGCTGCCTGTTTGTAAAGTCATCTTAGTCTGAAGTTAGCCTCTTTTTTATTTCATGTCACAGTGATCTTGTACAGCTAACTCCCAGTAGCCACAGCAAAATTTGCTGGGAGCACCATTTCAGATTAATATGAGTACTCTCCGTAGAGGAGACATGTTGTCATATGTGGAATGGAGAGCCATTATCCTTTCAGTGAACTACTTTTTAGTAGCAGATGTTTTGTGTGCCTGGCTTATGTAGATTTATTGATACACTGCCTACTGTACTTTTTATCTGGAAGCTGTTGAGTTCATGTTCCTCTATTTCCCAGGCAAGCCAGCCCTGGGATTCACATCGTTCTGCTTCTTCTGAGGGCTTTACTCAACTTTATTTTACTCTTATATTACCTAGAACATTAGACACAATGCTCAAGTCCTGTGTGTTAAATCACAATAGCTTCCTATTAAGTGTTGCCAGCTACCCATTTTTATGAACAGTTACTTTATTAAATCCTTAATAACACAGATAGAATAGTTAGTTAATTTGTGTGTTGAGCCATGGATGTTAATTTGTAAACATAATAACATACTGCAATCATTTGCATAATAGCGTTTTAATCTTTTTAGTAAAAGCTGTAATTCCCCACAAAGTACACTGCAGTAGAAACTAAGTGACTATTCGTAATAATACAAAAGGCCTTAAAATTCTGATCCTATTACGGTGTTGGAACATACCCAAACTGCTCCCATAATCTCTGAAATGTTACTGTTTTCTGATTTAGGTGTCTGTGTCAAGAATAAAAATGAAGTGTAACTGGCCGCTGTAGCGTCTTTCCTGAGTGTAATTGAGTATTCACTCAGCAACAGCACTTTGCAAACAGCTCTGAGGCTTTCCTTCAGCGTTCAGAGCTCCAGCTACGCAGACTGGCAGACTGCGTGAGGAACGCCCCGGCACGGCACTGCCCACTCCAGACTCAGCTGAGCTGAGCAGGGGCGCAGGAACATCATGCAGATTGAACGCAGAGAAGGGCATCAGTCACCAGGGAGGGAGGTGCCCACTCAGTCTCCTCCTTCCTCTTTGCCCTGTCGGCGTGCTTGTGCTTCTTCAAAACTACTGACTCTAAGAAGAATTTGCAGAGGGAATGGAAAAATGAATATTCAACACCACTTCTGGGGAAACACCGCAGAGGGGAAGAAAGGCAGAGAGAGAGGAAGAAGCAGAGAGAGGCAGAAAGAGAAAAAGCAAGAGAAAGAGAAGCAGAGAAAGATACAGAAAGCCAGTGAGAATCAGAGATAGAGAGAGAACATGCGTAAAAGTCAGGGCAAGTCATTTTCTCCAAGATCTGGTCATTCATTAATCTAGCTAGCTGCAAACTCTGAATGACTAACAGTAGTAAGGAGTTGGGTGGGCCTATAAAATATTAGTGTTAAGATGTAAAATGGCAAATTCCTCTCTGAGTCTGGAAGTGAAAAGGCATAGCAGTATCTCCGATCATGATTCTGGGATAAATATCTCCGTGCATAAGAATTCAGTTATCACTAAAAAATAAAAACAAAAACAAAACTGTTGCCCTTGCCAAGAGTAAGCGTGTTATTAAACCACAGAGGATCTCTCCACGCTTCTCCTGTACCTGTGGCAGCCCACGAGAAAATGTCCTGTCCTGCTTTGCTCTCACACTGCACCTTAGAGCGCACAACCTCAAAAGTAACCTGAGAGCTTACAAAAGAAGATAAAAATGGCACTTCTAAAATTGTTTCCCATCACGGGCAATTCATTTTATGAAGCCCACAATACACGTTTTCATGGCTAAAAGAATAGGCAGGTAATTATGGGGACAAATTAACCTTGTTAAAAAATGTGAAGTCTGGGATCGGAATGATGGGGGAACAACTTGGCTCCCGTTTTAACAAGGTGATCTTCACTGTTCATCCTTTTATCTGCCCTGTGTGTTCATCTCATTCAGAGGTGAGCCATCTGCTGGGCCATGCTTCCACGACAGCACATATAGATAGCAAAAGGTCTGTGGACAAACAAACCCAGCAGAGGCGCAAGGTGACTGAGTGGCCCACACCGGTGTTGTACAAATAGAGCGGCCTCATGCAACTCCAACACATCATCCTGAACGGTGACTATTTAACCTAATGTTTAGGAAGTGACCCTAAGAGGCAATTCACCTTTTTATCTTCTCTCCTGATTCCACTTCACCATTTTCTGTGGTGAGTTTTGCTCTTCCCTTTTCTGGGGCTCTCACAGATCCAGACACAGGAATTTTTATGGAAATGTATGGAAATGACATACTTGAGATTCTGGGAGATGAGAAAGGCCTAAGACAAGTTCATAAAAATGGCTCACCTACTTCTCCAAGTACTCAAAGTATCGGACATGAAATCATTGGTCTCTATCTCAACATAAATGACAAAATACTACTTTCTAAAATCATTGTGCCAGTGGCCACTGGGGGGTCATGTCTATAATCCTAGCTACTCAGGAGACTGACATCTTAGAATTGCTGCTCCAAGCCCAGGCAGGAAAGTATGTGAGACTCTTATCTCCAACAAAACTACCAAAAAAAAAAACCCCAAAAAACAAAAAAAAAAAGCCAAAATTGGAGATATGGCTCAAGTGGTAAAGTGCTAACCTTGAGCAAAAGAAGTTCAGGGATAGCATCCAGGCCCTGAGTTCAAGCCCCAGGAGCAGCGGCTAAATAACAAATAAAGAAATCATTGGGCCTCATTAAACACACAGATTCTCACTTTGCAGACTTGGTCAAGGCTGAAAACTGGATCATTTCCCTCTACCAGCAACAATCTGCCTCATCTGTTGGAGCCACCACATTCACTCCTGAGAGTCACTCCCAGGGAAGTGTGTGCCAGTGATCCATGGTCATGTAAACTGCCTCCTGTGACTGGCTATTTATTAGCAGGGGTGGATGCCAAGAGACACAGCCCTGTGGGTCAGAACTCCTGAGCCATAATTTTCCAGTGGTCAGCGTAATGGCAGGGAGGAAAGAGGGTGATAAACCAGATGTTCCCAAGATAAGCCAGATATTATCAAGTCAAGAAAGCTGAAATGGTGCTTGAAGGAGGTGTACAGATTAACACACACATGCATGCAGGTGCATGCATGCACATGTGCACATGCGCACATACACATACATACACACAAACACACACAGAGTCTCCTGCAAGAAAGGCTGATTGGAAATAACCGCAGACAGACTAGCACTGTTGTCTCCTGATTTGCGAGGCTCTAAGATGAACACTGAACTGATTTATACCTAGAATTTGGAATTTTGTGGTAGACTACAAATGCAAAGATAAGTACAACATAAATTTTTAAAATACTCCATAAGTCTCCATGAGTTTCAACATTCTTCACTGTTCGTATGTTGCAACCAATTATCTCCCCACTTAAATGGCTATTATTTTCCTGCTTGAAGTCTATGTTCTCCGTTAGTGTCATTACCAAGGGTGACAAAATCTGGTGGCGGGCTGTAAATTTAATTTAAATGACAAACATTTATTGATCACAAATTGGAAATTCTAGAAATCTTGAGAAAGTGATTTTGATAAATTTAGTCTCTCCACATACTAAAAGAAAAGTTATTCTCCCAATGATTAAATTAAGGTACAGCTGTTTGTACTTGCTTTTTTTTTTTTTTTTGGTCTGTTTGTTCTGTTAAAATCCCAAAAGGTTTGCCATTCATGGAAATGTCTGTCTGACCACAAGCAGTCAGAAGCAGGAATTTTTGGCATGGAAGGCTGCAGAATTCCCTCTAAGGAGACAAGGGAGGAAAAGTAGACTCTAGGTGGATGTGTGGATTGGGTTAAATATACTCTATGCCTGAAACTGTAGAGAGATGGAGACCCCCTTTGTAAAAGATCTCATGATGCTAAAGAAATGCTCCGCTCTTAAAGATGAGCAGGCACCCAGCCAGAAAAGATGTCCATGAAATCCCGATTCTCTTTAGGCTGAGTATGAGTTAGCATTCCTTACCACCTTCCTCTAAATACAATTCCTATTTATCAGGGCTGGCTGGTGGAATTTTCCTTCAAGGAGCTTCAAATCTTCTTTCTGAACACCATACCCCCTCTTCTCACCTTGGCCCTTCCTTGCCTTAGCATCACAAGGTGGGTTGGAATACAGTAGGGCCTGCTGTCTGGGTTTCTCTACTTCCTATGTGCTTCTACCTGTGGGAAGATGTCAGTACTGTTCCCCTTAAATACTATCTCTATTCTTCTGCTCTCCTACTGAAGTTTGCAGTGATATATTACCCCCACCTGATAAGCATGACATAAACAGTTTCAAATGAGTTCTCATGGCCTACCATGATTGAGTATACATGCCACATCCAAACTGACTTCCTGAGTCCTCTTGAATACACACGTGAATTTTACTTGGAGCAAAACAAGCTCCTGACTTCTCTTCACATTCTATGAAAACAGTTCTTATTTTTGTTTGCCTCCTTAATGAGCTATACACACATAAACACATGCATATATACAAATGCAGCCTTGCATTGTCTGCCTATTGACTATATCCTTTTAATGTACATAATATGGAGTTGTACATTCAGTCTTGTATTTTTAATTACTTTATATTTCTTCACTTTTTTGCCTCCCAAACTAGGTTTTTATTATCTTTGCAAGTGGACCTTATTTTGTATTTTGTACATATACATTTTCTGTTATTTTCTTTTTTCTTTATTATCCTTAGATAGTTGTACAAAGATTTTTTATCAACAAGTCAGTTTATACATTAGATGCATCTTAATATTACCCCTTCCATTTTCTATGTCAATGTCCAGAACACACTTTCCTGAACAAGACAGCCGGCTTCTTAGCAATCCAATAGGTCTTGGACTCACTTACTGCATAGGTATATAATATAAACTAATCCTTGAACTTCTTGGAATATGAACAATATACAAAAGAAAGGAAAGTGTGTATATACTTGTCGATCTTCTCATCAGAGGATCAAGCAATCTGGAGCGCTGCCACCATTTTCCTTCTTGGGGCACATAAAGCACACCTTACATAGACAACAATCTTCCACTCCCACTCAAGATCAGAGACTCAAACCTTGCCTCTAGTTCCAGCCATTACTCAACAGGAATACCACTGGTAGCAGAAGATCCTCTCCCATGAGCACATGAGTCCTCTGTGCTCATTATAAACAATGACATTGTGACAAACACTTGCCATCCTCGCTTGCTATTCTTCTAAGGAACCTCAAGTAGCTGCACTCAGAAGTACCAGGCGAATGAATGAAACCTGCCCACTCACTTACATCACAGAAGCATGAAAGCAACTGTTAAGATAAAACAGGAACAAAGTGGCCCACAGTGACCCAGAAAGGCCCGGGTGCTATTTCAAAGAACCCTATGGCACCCATCTTCACACACCGCTGACCTGTAAAAGCACTCCTTTATTCACCTCCTTCAAACAATGCACAAAGAAAGCAGGAGGAAGGAAGTTATGTTGCAATATTCTGGAACATAAATCTTGCCAGCCGTCCATCCAGGGACAGCATCCTGTTTTCCTTCCACATGGGTCAGTCCCTGGAGGCTACACCTATAGGCCTGGTGTTCTGTTTTTCAAAGCAGCTTCTAAATTATACCTAGTCACCTGCATTTATACACCCAAACACAGCTTGTGCGAGCAGAGATTGCTTTTTGTGAGTCTAGTTACTCAGCCAAGCTATATAATTGCACCCTAATACACAGCTTTGTTCCTACTCAGAGTTTACTCTTTTCTAAATTCAACTTCATCTCTGGTATTATTATTATTATTAATGTGAGGCTTAGGAAGTTACATAAAATTGAAACAGATTCAAATGCATGGGAGAAGCAGAAGGAAGAGATTTCTATGTTCTGTCTCCTTTCGTGCTATACCATTACATTGCCCTAAAACTCATGCTGCTTTGATGATGATTCAGAAATTCCATGGCCAGCTTCCAGCACTGTCATCAACATGGTACTTGAGTCAGGGAAAAACATTTAACTCCTCCATGCTTTATTTTATCCTTGAAGCCAAAGGTAGATAGTACTCGTTATTGGCAGATCAGCCCAGGAAGAGCTATGACTCCTTGCTCAAGACCAAGGTATTCGCCAATGTGAGGAGGCAGGGTTTTGAGAATCAGAAGGTGAGCACAGGTGGAAAATCCCAATGAGTGGTTGGCACTGACAAAGCACTGCTGTGGAATATGCTTGGTGAGAGACAACAGAACGTGGTAGCAGTCAAAGCCCATGTGGCATATGGACCTTATCTGCCAGGGAAGGCTTTATTTAGGAGTTGCACTTAATGCTCAAAATTTCCTTTCCGACCATAAAGAAGAGATGTCTGAGTTTAAAAAGCAAAGAGTGGAGAAGTCAGCTTACTATGCAAATGTCCTGACACTGCTGCTGCTGTGTGGTAACACAGAGATCTTACCCTTGACCTAGACAATGAAGAATGGGTCTGTGACATCATATAAAACCCTCGTGGAGACTTCTCTGAACAGTCATGCTTGCTCTCACACATCAGTCCTGAGGCCCTGAGCAGCTCCATAATTTGATATGGCTTCTCATTCTGTTTCTTTATGAGTAGTGTATAATAGTTGTATAAAAGAATGGATTTCATTACCATATTTTCATTTTTCACATCCACTAGGTTTCATCTCAGCCATATACCTTATGAACTTCATAAAAGGGCATTCTTAGGGACTTAAACAAACACAGGGTTCTCAACTTTGCCATGATGGTCATTTGCAATTGGGTAGCTCTCTCTGTTGTGTTGAGGTACTCCTCATATCTCGTGGGGAAGTTTGCTTCACCCCTACCCTACCCACGAAAAGCCAGTCGCTTCATCTTATTCCCAGTTGGAACAATAACACATACCTCCAGACACTGTCAAATGCCCCCAAGGGAGAGGGGAAGCGTAAAATTGCCTTTGGTTGAGAATCATTGGTTTAAAAATGACCTAATGAGAGATTAAATTAAATGAACCTTGTGTTTTAGAGCCTTGAAAACACTCTATCAGTGGTAGAAAGTTATATTGGGAAATAGAAGGAGTGTCATTACATAGATTGAGCAGCTATATATAGATCACTAGATCACTCAGCTAGCCCCTGAGAAAGCTCTGAAAGTATCAGCGGGAAGGCCCCAAGCAAACAACACCATACGACATACACGTCCATGCGGTCAAGGATCAACTTGTCTTGTCTGACACTGGCACACCTGGGAAGTACTGACTGCTACACTGCCTACCTCCACCTTTCAGTCATTCCCAATCCACAAAATGCACGGCATTCACCCAGGATAGAATAGGTGGAGCTGATCTTACATAAGAGGCCTGTAGAGATGGACATTTTTTAAAGTGCTGTTTATTTAATGCTACCTGACTGAGAATGGGCCTGTAACCTGGCAAGTGTACTGAATGAGGAATCTTCAATGTACCAGTTCTAACTGGCCAAGTCCTCACATGAACCTTCTAAGACCCGGCTGAGAAGCCTGGGAAAGTATAACAAACCACAAACCTAATGCAAAAGTGTTTCCTGCATCTTGCCGTCGCTCCCCAGACTGCATTCCCCTCATTGCAGTGTTCTTGTAAGACCCTCTTACTGCTCTGGACAGATTACAGAACCTTAACAGTACTAGCAGTACACGCACAGTCTCCGTTGTTCACCATCGATGCGGGCCTCCATGTCACCAACATGGAGAGGAAACATTGTGTTCTATTTTTAAACATATCAAGCAAAGGAGCAGCTTGATATGCCTTTGTAAAGGATGGCTGTCACCCAAATTCGCAATCTGTATATTTATCAATGATATTAGACTTTGAAGCCAGATAAATTTAGAAATTCAATGCCAGGACTTTTATATGTCAACTGTGTAATACGAGGGAAATCGCTTAGCCTCTCGGAGACTCAGTATCTTTGTAAAATCAAAATGATAATATCGAAATGATGAGTTGTTCTGAGTGCTGAGTGACCCAACATATAGAAAGCAGGAGTGTCCCAAAATATTGGCCCTTGGAGTTTTTATTACTGTCCTAATAATCAATATTAATATAGTCATTGCTCACTCTTTCAACAATCAGCACCTTTTATGTCATTCACTCATTCAACAATCAGCACCTTTTATGTGCTGGAAAGTGGAAAAGTTCAACTAATATTATAAAATTGGCTTCCCAAAAGACTCAAGGCTTCCATCAAACCACCGTGAAGATAACCACTAAATATCTCCATCGATGGATCACAGAGCTGTACATGTGCACCTGGTAGTGCAGCTGAGAAAACATGAGATGATGATGGTTGTGGTGCTAAAGGTTTTAATGTTGAAACCTGGTTGATTTGACAATTTTTATTCAATTCACTTGCATGAAATGTTTGTCTCTATAAGAAATGAGTAATTTTCAAGTAAATGAGTGCTGATCTTGTGAGGGGAAAAAAACCACCCTTCTTTTCTCTAAGTAACACTTTAATAGGAGTAGATTAACATTCTTTATTATAGGGTAGGTTTATAATGAGAGACTGGAGTCTGGGAGGTAATTCTCACTACTGAAAGGTAAATGAATTTTGGCTAATTTATAAGTACATGTGAGATTTGTTGAGTTTACAAGTTTCCATCATACAAAGAAATTAGGGGTATGAAGCAAAAATATAAGAGTAATACTCAAAAGTATTCACCTACTTTGTAAAATAAATAAAGGTAAACACCTAACCCTTCAGCTCCATAGAAACGATTTCTTACATATATTCACTTATAGTAGATACCATTTATTGCTAAGTCACTTTCTGTGGGAAATAGGGATAAACAGGTTTAGACTTTTGGTCTTCTTTGTCAGTTTCTTTCACAACCCCTTGTATTACAACACAGTTTAATGTACTTTGTAGTCAGTCTTTCACTCCTTAATTCCCAAAAACAATAACAACAACAACAAAATCCATCTTTTCCAAGTATTGTTTTTCCATGAAATAGAAAGTTGCTGAATATGATTTTAAAAAGATAATGTCCATGACAGCAAAGGAAAAAGGCTTTATGCACTCAAAGTAATAACCATGTTCATTTCGCCCAAGCCAAGGTCAAAGGAGAAATTAGGTTTTTCCAAGAAGGTCCTTACCTCAAATATGTTTGAAGGCTCATTGTTGTACTGGTTTGATATGATTTCTGATTGGTCGCTGCACCACTTCAGTCCACCCAGAAAGCTGTCTGTATCCAAGTCATTCACATCTAGTTCAGAAAGATCAAGTTCAGGAAGATCTGGGCAAAGAGGCTGGTCTTCACCCACCAGAGCAGCACACTGCAGGAGGCAGGAAAGAAAAAGAAAAAAAGGGGGGAAAAGAGCTTTCATTAACTGCAGGAATTTATTAAATGGCAGCAGCATGTGATAGGAATTAAACCTGGTTAAGTCGAAGACACCACTAAAGCTGGGCTCTGGGGCTTTAATCACCAGGGGAAATACCCTAAATTCTTTCCTCACTTAGATCCCAAAGGATAACACTGTTGGATGTATTCCATCGCAAAAGTCTACCTCCAAATCCATGGTAAATGCCATGTTTCCAAGAAGCTGACTTCTCCCAGTTAGAAGCCAGCAGGATTTGTTCAGCACTGACCAAGTTTCTGTCTTGTGTTTAAATATATACACAATGTTACTCTACCCTTAGAGGATATTTGCTTTGAGAGAAAGATACAGGCTGAACGTGCCTTAGAATGGCCCATCACACACAATGGACACTCAATAACCAACTGCTAAATGAAAAAGAAAGCACAGGAATTATATCCAGAAAACTTTCCTTTTAAGCATTAAAATCCATCTAGTTCATTTAGCAACAAATGATGCAAAAAAAAGTGACTTTTCTGTTCTTCCTCTCAAGGAACTTGCCTTTGACTCATCTATGGTTCTCTTGAATTGTTATTTAAATCATTTGCTCACAGTAGACTTGTGATGAATTTCTGGACCTCATGGTCAACAAGTCAAAACAAGTTCCTTGAGAGGAAGAACAAACAATTCATATTGTTCTATGTGGCATTTAGGCCTTTCACTATGAGTAACTTGCAAGGGGTGTGTGTATGTGTGTGTATATGTGTGTGGGGGCAGGTGGAGGGGTATTTGTATCACCTACCCCTTAGAAGAGAAAATCATAATTGTGCATCATAATTATATTTTGATCATTATTTAGGTTTATATAAGCCATGGATCAAGTGGGTTTCCATGGTGCAAGCCCTTTGAACAATTAAAAGAGAATTTAACAAAAATGAATGTTAGGTAGCTGAAGCATGCCTTGTCTGCGGTGGGCAGGAGCCAAGGGGAGGGGTACAGATGAGTGGAGAGAAGAATGGTGGGTGAGCACGGTCATAAGATTCAATGTATATAACTGACCTCAGACCTAGGAAACTTTAAAAGACAGGATGGGAGTTGGGGGAGAATGATGGAAGAAGTGACACTCGTCAAGATACACTGTACTTATAAATGGGCATGCTACATAGAACTCCCTTTGCACAATATTTGAAGATAGTAAAAAAATATTAATGGAAAAAACCCACAGTTTTTGGTGGTACTGCTGTTTGGACATAGAGCCTTACATTGCTATGCTAGCAGTCTGCACTTGAAAGATGCCTCTGGGCCTTTTTGCTTTAGTTTATTTTTTTAGGTAGGGTCTTACACTTTTTGTCAGAGTGGCCTAAACCATGATCCTCCCACCCATAGCCTCTTAAATAGCTTGCACCAAGAATGTGTCACCATTCTTGGCTTATTTGTTGCAATGAAGTCTCACTAACTTTTTGCCTGGACTGGCCTCAAACCATGATCCTCCAAATTTACACCTCCTAGGTAGCTGGGATTGCTGGCCTGAGCCACCATGGCAGTAAACAGGTACTTCTGTTTACAGTTATAAAACAATTACGATAGATTGAAAGGTCTAAAATATTCTCTACAGTGGCTGGGCAGCCTACCACTGAGACTCTTATAGATTGTTATATTCTTTGACCTCCTTTCATCAAATAGTGGTTTTACTTGCCACACTCTGCTATGTTCTAAGAAAAGTAGACCCTTTACCAATAAAGTGGTCTCCTAAACTTGAATTTGCCATCTAACTGTTGATTCCAGTCTGAACACAGAAAAGAACTCGGCAGACACATATGGTCCTGAGGTACGATGATATCAGAGTCATTAGAACTTTATCCACCTATGAGCTATCCAACTAAATCAAGGGTCTCATGCTCAGAAGTAGGGCCCTAATGCCTCTGCCTTCTGAGATCAGGAGAAACGCTAACTTGGTTCACATCAGCTGAAGATGACATTTAGATTTTGAAGTAAGCTTTATGTAGATCTTTCTTCTTGATCACCTTCGCAGGCCACATTACATGGGTCATAGACAGCAGTGGGGTGGTAAGTGACACTGAGAAGTAGGTACTGGGTAATAGAGTCAACAGTTGGTAAGTGGAGCCTGGGAGGAACCAGTAAATCTTCCCAAGGACCAATGAGGCCCAAGGAGATCCTAAGCAGCAGCTTCAAGGCAAAAGAAAGAGGAAGGGCTCTCCAGTCTATCAAAATACCTTCCTTATCATTTTATTGAGCTTTCCTTTTTACTATCTGAGCTAGCAGAAAGTTACAGATTGGTATACTCTACTGGGTTTATGAGTATAGGAGGCAGGTCTGAAAAGTAGCTCTTGTCCCAGTGCAATGTTCTTGTTTTGTTATGGGTGTAACACCTCCCCAGCTCCATTCTTGCCTACAAGAACTTACTTATCCTCCAAACACAAACAGTCTCAACTCATTCTCAACACCTGATGCAGAGACCAACGGAGCACTAGGTTAACTGTGCAAGAATAAAGAAACAACTTAGGATTTCATTGGTGATGGTGGTGGGTTAGTCCTTTAGAAAAGAAATCACAAACAACTGAAAAATACAATACAAAAGTAAAACTAAGTTAAATAAGGTAGCTGTCTAGGTATGGTGTAAATGTCTGTCATAGGGCTCAGGAACTGTGTTGGAAGGCTAAAGTGTCAATTGACTGACTTTTAGAGAGCTTTTCTCTCTCTCTCTCTCTCTCTCTCTCTCTCACTCCCCCCACACTGTCTTTTCCTGGCATAACTTATATAAAACCCTTTAATCATCTAGAAAGTAGTATTTGTAAATAACTTTAACAACCTTTGGCTAGACCATCTCAATCTGTCCATTTGTTGTATTATTCTATCCTATCTCCACTCTGTCTCTGTCTCTCTCTCTGTCTCTCTCTCTCTCTCTCTCTCTCTCTCTGATTGCAAAAAGGGCCCTTTGCTTTTGCCAATGTTGACATGCGAATGAAATCAGCATGCTTCTGAATGTGACATTATACTGCTAATCTAAAACACATTAGTAGTAGCAAGTGTTCATGTTATTAATTTATATTTGGCCTTTGGATGATGCCAGGCTTAACTGTGCAAGCCCTGTAACTGTCCTCATCTGACATGCTGATATTTACGGCTTCCCCACACATCTGTAACAGGTGTGCTTTATTGCAATTACACAGACACATTCTACTGCCTCTGTGCAACACTGACAGCTATTCACTACTGTAGCCTTAATTTTATAATACGATTTAAGAGGATAAAGCAGTCACTAAACACAAAAGGCTAATTATTGTACGTTATTTCACCCCAACAGACTTTTCTCTTAGTTAAGGAGCAGACAATAAATTAGCTTAACTGCACTGATGATAATGAATCATTATAATTAAGTATAATTTTCCATTAACCTTTTGGAGATTTTGGTGCCATTGATGGTAAATTTTAAAGAGAGTAAGAGAGGAAAAAAAATAAAAAGAAAGAGTGGACTCAGCCACATTAATTATATTAATGAAAGAAAAGAGAATCTTAACTTTTTAAAAAGAATTAGACAAGACAGCGGGGAGAGGGTGGAGGAGACTTTAGGAATGGCAGTCAGTCTTGGTGGGTGTACATCAGTGAACTGTCTCTATCAATCTCAGTAACCATATTGTACATCACCTTCATTAAACTGCAAAACACCGAGAACTCTCTGAGTAGCTCTAGTGATGGTCGCTTTTATTAACCAATGTGCTGTCCTGTCATTATGTGCAAAAGGGCATAATGGGTTTTAGGAGGACAGCAAACATTAATGATTCAAAAAATGAAAGCTGCCTCCGCTCCCCGCTGCTTGTAATATTTTAGCCGGGTGAGGTGATTCCCAGAGCTGTTACCATGAAGGCAGGACTTTCCAGCGCTGGCGGCTTACAGTGTTAACCCTGACTGGCCAGTCACAGCTGACCCAACACTCAATCCCTGGCTGGACAATTAGCCCTGAGACCCCTCCTCCTTAAGAAAACCATTTCAAAGGCCACTGCTCTAAATAGCTCCCCGTGCTTATTTGCAAATAAATGTCTGCAGGCATGCCAGGGACTGAAGTAGAGCTTCCTGATTTTCCATACGATCGAGTTCCCCCATCAACCAGCAACCTCAGAAATAATACATGACGGGGGTGGGTAAAAAACTGGAAAGAACAGCAACTGAGACCACAGTGCCAGCCAGACTACCGCCGCCCGCAGCAGCAGGACACTCTGGCTGCTCAAACAATCAGGACTTTGAAGCCACTTAGAACTCTGACTCTTAATAGCTGCCGGACCCATGAATTATCCATATCTATCCCTGCCTTACCAAGAAATCACAACAAGATAAGCACCATTACAACCCACACCTAAGATCCGCCGAGGCAGAAGGCAGAGCGAAGGAAGACACCATCAGCAAAACCCAGCGAAGAGTTAAAAGAATCCGGGGCACGCCTGGCTAGATAGGAAAAATGCATTGGCAGACCGGCCTTGGCCAAATGATTTTCACTTTAGATGCGTATCGTGGGACCACATGGACATCTTATTTAATCAAATCACGTGCAGTGCACGGCCCTCCCCCTTACCCTACGTGCCCCCAGCTACCCACAGGAAGCCGGCACGCCTTTGCCAGGATTCATTGTTAGCAGCTCTTGGGATCCTCGGTGCAATTCAATTCGGGTCCATCT
>NW_012267224.1:8901469-9021334 GCF_000151885.1 Dipodomys ordii
GGGGGGGGGGAGGAAAAAAAGAAAATACTTGGAGTTTAGGAGGTTTCAAGAATCATGCTGTGATTAAAGCCAGCTTTGAATTCCACTAGCTCCAAACGCAGCCCTGGTCAAGTAATAACCAAAATCCCCTGCAATCTTTTTTTAATTTATTTTTTTTCCTCCTTCCCAAACAAGCAAGTGGCAAAACTCCCCGGTACATGGCAGAGAAACTATACTCTTGGCTAAAAAATGTACATTCTCTAAGGACTCTACAACTCCAGGTGGACCCAGAATGAGTTTGGTACCAAGGCAAGAGTTTATCACAGGAGACATTTCCTAATTTTTTTTTGGGGGGGGGTGGTGTTTGAAAAGCAGCAAATGAGGCTTTTATGTTTCTTTTATTTTATTTTTTGGCTTGTTTAATCAACAACATAGCCTGTGTTTGTGAAGGTATAAACAAACTCCTGCACCCAGAAATCGTCTGTCCCTGTGGCAGTGGGAAATACCAGCTCCTGGATTGTTACTGCAGATTGCTTTGATCCTTATAAGGAAAGCAAGTCACAAAACCCTATTCTTCCAGGTTGTTCCTAATTATGTCTATTTCTCTCCTAGGCTCCCAGCAAACAAATGTTAGTAAATACAGTTACTGCCTTGCCCAGAACAGCCAGCGTAGATTCTCAGCTCCTTTTATTTTTATTTTTTCATACATGGAGCATTTTCTCTCTAAGTGCCTTAGGGTGCCTTTTTGAATAAACATTGAATTCCAACCCCAGTGCCTTAGGTTGTACAATTTGCTTTTGGAATCAGGAGTGTCCACGGAGTAAAGGAAAAATACTGAAAAGTATTGCTTTTTATTATTTTTCAGCTCGTACCTTTGAGACAATGAAGGCTAATGCAGGTGCATCTATTTTATGATGACATTACATATTGAATACATAACAAACTCACACCACTAGACACAGCAGGAAAACACTTCCCGTAACATTCCAGCAGTCAAATTTAACCCTGTCATGTCCTAATATCTTTGTGCATATCTTGGTGAATTAGATATGCTTCCATAAAAATAAAATCAAATCTCATCAACTTCTTAAGCCAGCTCAAGTCTTTCACTTGACAATAATGTATCTGAAAAAAATTAAAAAAACACCTTCCCAAGTATCTAAAACTAGTTTCTAAAGCATTATTAGTTAAGATCTTATTCTACTGAGGTTAACTTAATGAATGTTCTTATTGTCCAACTCCTTAGAAAGAAAACCGTGGTGACTGTTTTTCCTCTTACACAGTTGTAAATATTCAGTTGCTCAAATAGCAAAGTGAAAGAAAGTCAAAACCAAACCAAACAACAAGAAACAATTTGCCAGCTTGCAGCTTCCTTCACATTTGTCTACTCTGATATCTGCAACAAGTTGCTGGTATATTTCTAAATAATGTAATGAAACGGACAGTTTTTCCTGAATGTAAAAAGATAGATGTCCAACAGCTTTGACATTTCACGTTAGCCAAATACTTTTCACTGGTACATTCTCCCCCAACCCCATTACAGATGGCAGAAAATTGCTGCAGATTTAATTTTCTATATCAAAAAAAAATAAAAAGGATCAGGAATGCATTCATACATGCAATTAGTGCCATTCCTCAGCACCCACCACAAAGAAACACTCATTTTCTTCTCAATTAGATTCTGACTTAATGTAAAACTTCAGTAAATTATTAAAATTCAGGGCAAAGGTCATTGGTTCTACCCTCAAAACAGTCAACTGTGAAACAATATTGGCCACAGGGCTAAGAAGCATCAATGTTTATTAATTATTATCAAGTGATTTCTGCATTATGACAGTCACTGATACTTCTGTTTAGCTTATTGCTAGGCATCTATCAGATTTTCTAAAAATCATTTTTTACACCTTTTAGAGATGTCCTTTACCCTACACCAGGCTGTGCTGTTGTTGAGCATTTTAGCTGTTCTTATTCTGTTGTTGGGGTTTTCCTGCTTGGTTTTGGCCAGCTACTTCTATACTTAAAAAAATAAATCAGCATAGAAGTCATTTCTAATATGTGGTTTCCCCTTCATGTCACAGAATCTGAAGTTAAAACGTTCAAAGGACCCATAAACTATAGCAGATTACATTTCCCCCTTCTGAAACCTCTACTACCATACAAGTAAAAATTTTATACAGATTTGTAGAAAAATCAGAATACCTTCTGCTATTTCTTTTTAATTCTCAAAATTACAACTCCAATGAGAGGGATATTTTAGAAGTCTTATAATTTGGTTAATTAACTCTTCAGATGAAAATTTCTCTTCTGTCCAGTTATATTTTTCCCCCTCAGGAGAACTTAAATTGTTAGTTGCTCACCAGCCTTGGTCTTTCCTGGCTCCCCGGGTGGTTTCTATATTTAATTCTTGCTCTGCTTCTCCTCCTCTCTCCCCACAGCCTTCATTTTACCTCTTCACATCTCTGCCTTCAAGATCTCATAATGGTTGGTTTCAATCAACAAGGAGCTACTGAAACTTTTCTGTGTCCACAACAATGTGTTGTAAGGACATCCAAGAAGGTATATGGCAAGGACACAGAGAACTTGTATAGTTATAGGAATGACATCCCATAAAAATGCAACAAATTTGCTATGACAAAGCAATAAGATAATTTTTGCTTGATATCTGGATTCCTCTTCTACTTTTTATAACACATCCTGTCTAGGTACAAGGTCCTTTCATTGACCATTGCAATTCACAACCAAATCAGCTAGCTGCATTTTCTCAAAACAATGGGAATAGGTATTTATTAACATCTGTTGAGTGTGCATAATGTTGTACATCTACACAGAGCTGAGATTTCACCCCCTGGAATCCCTCTATTCACTAGGTCTCCTAAGGTTTGCTTTCCAGGGTCTCAACATGAATAGAGGCAGGAAAATGTATCTTTTGAGTTACAAGGAGAAAGAGAAAAATAGAGGGAGAAATAGAGGGAGAGAAATAGAGAAAGAGGAGAGAGGGAGTGGGAGGGGAAGAAAGGGAGGGAAGCAAGAAAGAAGAAAACAAGAGAAAGACAAAGAGAAAGAGACAACAGAGAATGATTCTTTCTGTTTTACAACAAAAGTATCTGATGAAATGTTTAGTTCCCCTTCACTACGTCTGCCCCAAAGTGTAAGCTTCTTGCACCATCTCTATTTCAGACAATTGTTAATATCTAAGAAATAAACAGCATCAAAGCCAAACACCCAAACTCAAACACCATAGACAATAGCAACAGCAATTGGCTTTGATGTCAAGACTATACAAAAGGAAAATCAGGAGAAAGGACTATGAGAATAAATATCCTTGCTTATTTACTCCTACAATGAACTATGTAAGAATAAAGTAAAGGCTGTACTTCTCAGGGAAGAGTAGTAGAGAGGACATTACATATAATCAGGCTTGTAGGCTATAGACATTAGGATCAGGACTTCATATACCAGTTCTCAATCTTTGCAGACCTCCAAACATCCCAATAAAGACAAACAGCTTGCCCATTTCAAACTTCGAGAAATAGGTAAGTAAAGGTTTGAACACCATACTAAAGGAACAGGAAGAGCCCCAAAGCCCTTTCTAGGAAGAACTGAACTTCTAAACATTAGAATCATCCTCTTCCCAAGTCAAAGGCATAGCAAATGGCCCCTGAGGCCATTTTGAATGGAGACAGAGTCCACATAACTAGAAACTAATATTCTAGGGAATGCTGCCTGCCTGGAGCATTCTTCCAGAAAGAAAATGGCCTGCTCAGAAATGCTAAGATTTATAAAGTTAATTATTGTTAAAAGGCATTCCGTGGCTGGCTTTTAATTCCTTAAGGGGGCTCATTGATCCTGATGCTCACATTGCTTGCTAAGCTCTTGTTTTGCACTTTGGTTTGAAGGTGAGGCAAAGTTGCAAAGTGTGTATGGGGAGCAGGGTGGGGAGGAGAGAATACACAGAGACCTCTATTCTATAAATATTCTTAAATTGAATCTTATTTTTACACAAGAGTTCTCTGGTGATGACATTGAAAACAAAGACCTCTGGGGAAACAAATTGAGAAAGTTAGTGGACAACTTTAATCCCTCCTAGCATTGATGTTTTTCTTTTTTAATAAACAACATATCATAGACAACCCCAGCAACACAGCTATCATCTCCAATAAAATCTCCAGCAGACTATTCTGAGAGCACTGAGCCAGCCTTGATTTTAACTTAGATCTCAAAAAGTGCTTGGGGCAATTTTCATATTACAATACAACAAAAAATGAAAATTAATCTGAGTTGTGTTACATAGACTAATATACACAAAAAGCAGAAAGTATGTTTAGAAGGAACACAGATGACAAGAGAATGAAAGGTTGGCTAAAATCTGATTTGTGACTCTTCAGATGTTTTCATTTGCCTTTATCACTTCACATTGATTCCTCTATAATGCAGAGAATTGTTATTTAAATAAGACATGAGCAATTAGGTTATTTACCAATTTTTTGTCTTACTCAAACTAAAAATCAGACATATCAGATTTTATCAAAGTTGCATCATTTAAAGAAAATTAAGGTGTTACTGGGCCTAAAGAAAACATTTCATTTAGCAAAAAAAATGTTTTATCTTACTGGGTACATTTAGCCAGAACTTGGAAAAGAGGGTACGAAAATTGTTTAAATAAAAAAGAAGGTTGGCAGCTAAACTGTTCCCTGGACCTTATTTCTGTCGTTTGGGTCCTAATTAGCCCAACTTGACTTTAAAGGAGAAAACTGTATTTTCTAAATAGTCTCAGAAAGGAAGAATGAATGTGTTTCTTTTCCTTCTTTATTTTGACTGCATCAGACAAAGTCCTGGGGGGACTGAGGGGTATTTTGCTTTTGCTTCTGTTATTGAAAATTTTTTAGTGCTTTGATATTTCTATATTACTCTGGTGAGCTAAAATACATATACTCCCCAAATGTGGGAGAGGTGTAGGGCAATAACTCCTCATCACAAGAAATAACCGGCTCTAAAGTCTAAGCTAAATTTTGTGGCAATATATACATCATACTGGATATTTATTAACTCATTTAGACTACAGGACTTTTGAAGAAACATCTTCAAGCTAGTAGAACAGTCTTAGGATAGATAGACCTTTGCTTTCAACTCTTCACTCAAACACTGCATTTAATATATTAGAGGAAAGATTATTAATGGGTGCAGTTTTTCTTGAGGACAAATAGGTAATATGTATTATATTTTTTAAATGGATAGTTTCAAAGATCCAGACATTCTCCTTGTACAAATTCAACCTAAAGAAATAATAGGGGAGGGCATACAAAGATTTTTGGTGTGAGAATAGCCAAAGCAATATCATTTACATTGTTGAGAACTCAAATGAAATGAAAATGCCTAATGTTAATAGGCCTACTTAATATATTATGAGGCATAGATAGCTATGATAGATAGATGATAAATGGTAGATGATAGACCAATGCATATATATATTTATATATATATATATATCTCAATGGCATAATTAAAATCTTATAAATTATACTTAGGAGCATGGGGATACAATGTTAAGATGAAATAACTATAATAATAAAAATTTTACCTAGAAGAAATACAACATATTTATTATGTTGTGTGTGCGTGTGTGTGTGGAGAGAGAGGAAAGAAATGAGAGGAGAAAGTAAACAGGAAAGAAGTTGCTCAGAGGAATTGATGACAGTGTGAATAGTTGTTATTTTGCTTTAAGTGTGTGTATGTGTGTGTCTTTCTGTAATTTTCAAACTTTCTGTGATAAACATGTATGATTTATATCTTCAGAAGAATAATAACTATTCAGTTTTTGTGAGGAATAGTCAGATTCAGAATTAGACCTATGCCTTCTTAACACAAAGGAAATGAAAAACACAAACAACTGGACACCCCATCCCAGCCTCAAACCTTCATCTTATATTTAAGATGAGCCATTTCAGTCTGTCACCCTAAATCTAGCAGCTCCTCCATCGAGCTCTTGAAGATCAGGCTCAACCCAGAGAGAAATCACTTCCTGGTATCTTTAGAAACCCACTCAGGCCTGAGTTACAAATGAAAGATGCTGTCGATTGGGGCACAAACAGCTGGCTCCCAGAAAAATCACTCCAATCTTCATGTAATTTCTCATTTTAAAATCGTATCAAAGTAAACTTTCCCTTTAAAACTCAATTATCTGCAAAAGGGTTAAAGTCCCAGCCATTTATATCAAAAGATCTATTTATTAGACATAGTTTTTCTTTCCTTCTAGTATATAGTTTAGAAGCCTGGACCAAGAATTAAAGATTATTGAGCACCCCAAGAATCATATAACTGAACTTTTAAGAACATGTCTCAGGAAGAGGAAGGAATTAGTCAGGAGCAACTTGGGAGAAGAGCTGCTATAGAGGCTGATTCCACTGGAGACAGCTGAAATTGACTTGATGAGGAAAACAGTCGACATTTCCAACAGTGATTTGCAAATGAACTTCTTTGGGAAATCACCTGCCCCTAAGCATGCAGCTGTAGGTACAGAGGCTGTCATGGTGTAGCCCTGTTCTTGGGCAGGTAGCTCACTCAGTATTGTAAGTAAGCACTGACTAGCTAAATTCCCCCGAAGGGAAATAGATAATCACAGGAATGGACAATTCAGGTTAGCATCCTTGCAACTTCTTTCATCTGACTGATCATTAGTTTGACCAGAAAATACTTTTAAAACTAGAGGAATAATGAGTTGAAATCAAGGCCATGAGGTTTCAGGTGATTACAGGAAGCTGAAGTCAATCTGATCAGCAGAGTGACTTTGTGACTCTTGAATTCAGCCCAAAATGGAAAGAAAAGAAAGAATGAACATGTGGAATGTGGGTCCTCACTCAACTGGGTCATGAACCAACAAGCTGACTGTGGGCTGTTCACTCAATGGTGTTCAGCCTCAGTTTCTGAATCGTCAAAGGAGACAGCCAGATTCATTTACCTCTAAGATCCTTGCCATTCTCAAATTCATGGACAAGATACAGCCAGCACAGTGCAAACTCATGGCACAGGTGCTGGAACCAGAGATAATATGAGAGAAAAGGATCTGGTGTCTAACTGTCCAGCAGGAGCACAGCTCCATTCCTTTTCTTGCATTATGAACATTTATTTAGACAAAGAACACATTAGAACTTGTTACAGCATAGCTGAAGCCTTTGGAAAACCTGTGTTTCTTACAAAGCCCAGGTAATTGGCCAGAGAAGAGCACCTTCATCTTCTTTGTTATTAATTCTGCTACGTGGCCTAAGTCACACTGCAAACTGAGCCATTGTTTGTGAAAAACCACACAACTGAAGTATATTACCAATTACTTATTTCTGCAAATGGATACAATAAGATATACTCACATGTAATTAATTTAGTTTTGCAACGAATATATTTCTTATTTGCCAGAGAAGAGTTAGAAATGAAGGAAAATCCCACATTTAGGATTTTTGTACATGGGAATGAATTATGGAGTGTCTAGGAAAAGAAGATCTTTGTTTTGTTTGGGTTGATTTGGTGCTAGTACTTAAGCTTGCACTCAGGTCTTTGCACGCTTATTCAGCTGTTTTGTTCAAGGGCACTGCTTTACCACACATTCCCTTCTGGGTTTTTGCTAGTTAATTGAAAATAAGAATCTCAGGAACTTTTCTGTCTGAGCTGGCTTCAAACCATGATACTCATATCTCAGTCTCCTGGGCAGCTAAGATTACAGGCATGAGCCATCCAAACCCCATGGGAAAAAAGACTCATAAGTTACCTTTTTTTGCTTTTTAATATCAGAGCAGTGAAAATGTATATTATCTGTTTAATAAAAGAGAAGCTTACCTATTTTTAATTTGGGAGCCCAGAGAAGATATTACTGTAAAGTGCAGAAAGAAAAAAGATCATATGCCTAAAATGTTTTAGCGCAGCATTATTAGAGCCAAATCAGAGCCTGGGTCCTGGTTGTATCTCTGAGGTTGCAAGTTTCCCCAAGGAACTATTTGATTTGGAGGAACTATTTCCTCTTTAGCAGGAAGAAGAAAATCTGTGCTTCAGTGTCTTCCAATGCCACCCAGATTGGAAGCTTTCTTTTAGGGCTGGATGAGTAGTCATTGACACACTAAATTCTACACCAGAAAATCTGGAGAGGGAGTAATGAAGACTTGAAATTGGGCAAAGGAAGACGGAATAAACAACAAATCTCAGTCAAGATAAAGCTTTGGTAAACCACTAGCTACTCTAAAACCCGACAATACTGCATAGTTAAGAGTGCCATTCACTAGCAGGGCATACCTTACTTCTCATTTTTCTGCATCCACAGAAAAGAAACACAAAATGAAAGTAAGGTATGAAAGCTCAAGCTTAGGACCTATGAAATGCCTGAAAAAGGAGGTGGAGAAGAATTTCCTTTTGAAACAAAACATATGCCCTCTCATTCTCTAGAGTCCAATTTGCATTTTACCCAAGTAGGTAATTAAAATAAATTCTTTTCTTGATTCTTTTCAGAACAAAAATCTTTTTCATTCCTGAGATGGAACTTTCTACCCTCCATCTTGGTAGATCTAAAAATAGGCCACACCTAACCTTTTACACAGCTATACAAAGCCACTACGTGGAAATTCCAGCCTGGTGCTCGCTTGTGGGTATTTTAAGTCTGTGTTCTCTTTGCTTTCTCTATCACAAAGTCCAATGTCACAGAGTAGGTACAAACTTCAGACAAAAGTGGTTTGTTGGGGTGTCATATTTTACATTCTCTGAGGAACCATTTTTCAGCTGTGTTA
The DNA here is from genome assembly GCF_000151885.1 of Dipodomys ordii. NCBI lineage: Eukaryota > Metazoa > Chordata > Mammalia > Rodentia > Heteromyidae > Dipodomys > Dipodomys ordii. The sequence goes on from NW_012267224.1 coordinate 8,910,211, forward strand.
TTTTGCTTTTCAGATAGAATCCAACAAAAATATAGTTCCCCATTTTTTCACATAATTAAAGCAAAATAAAGTTATTCTTCATGTTTACAGTATTATGATTATTGGGGCTCTAATACTTCAATGGAATGAGATCAAATGAACTTCTAATTTATCCCCAAATGTGTATATCCTACAAATAGACAGTGATGCCAAATAAGCCGTACAAACACACGCAATTGGACATGCTTTATGATTCCATTTCTACAAAACACCAAGGTGAAACTATCTAATATATGTGGCTGAAAGTCATGAGAGAGGTTGCCTTTGATGGCACTTTGGGGATGGTAGGCAAAAGAGCAAGAGGAAGGTAGAGACCAAGTTATGATCTCTTTCTTGGTGTCAGTACTGGTTATGTGGTTATGTTCAGTTACAAAAAATACATTGATATGATCCCTGCTGATAAATGCACTTTTCAGTATCCATATTATAATTCTATAAAGAGTTTGAAATATATTGAGCAGGAGAAAGGAATGTTTCTATATCACAAGCTTTCAAAATTTTCTTCTCTGCTGTTACCAAAAACTAAATCTAAATATTCAGGGGCTCTTCTTAGAAAGGCCATTAAACCTCTTACACCAATGACAATGGATAAGGAGTTGAGGATCCCTATGTCTGGGTTGATGTGTTTGTTTTATCTTGGAGGAGTAATCTAGCTTTCTAGATTTTTCTTTTCTCCAACATAAGGTAAGATTGTCATCTGCATCAATCGAGATGCTGTGTACTGATTTGTTGAATGGAACTCCTTTGGGCAACTACTTGAAGATAATAAATATATAATTTTAAAAGATTGTATTCCTTAAATAAATTAACTGATGGAGGCTGGTTTCCAAGTTTAAATATTCGGTATTTTTTATCTTTGATTCAAAAGTCATTGTTGAAAAGCATCGTTGACTTGTTTTGGCATAGAAGTCTTCCCTGAGAGTGCGGATCTAGGAGCCAACACTAACCTACCATTTGGGACCCATCTGTGAAAATCTCAAGCTAAACTATCTGAACGAGAACCACCTCATCTATAAAACACCAGTATCAATAGCTGTTTTATATGATGGCCATGAAGTTTACAAACATGTAAGAGTCTATTGAAAAACAGTAGACTCAATAGATTACTAGAAAAATATGGTCACTAGAAAAATTTAAATTTTAACTTATATGTTTGCTATTTGTCTGGCAAAGAAAGAAAAGAAAAGAAAGAAAAAAGAAAGGAAAGAAAGAAGGAAGGAAGGAAGCAAGGAAGGAAGGAAAGAAAGAAAGAGAAAGAAAGGAAAGAAAAGAAGGGTGGAAGGAAGGAAGGAAGGAAGGAAAGAAAAGGAAGGGAAGGGGAATTAGAAGAGGTCAAACCAAGCAGACTTGCTCTTTGTTTCATATTAAGCTGACTTGGTACATGTGACAAAACCATCACATGTGTGAGGATGCCAAGGGCCTGTTGTTCTTTTGCATACTTGATGAAAAGCAAAAACAGCCTCATTCTAGTCCTGACCTGGCTCTGACTCTAAAGACAGCAGAAGCGCCAAGTGTAGTAAACAGTTTTGTTTCTACTAGGCTGGCCACAAACTTATTTGAACCAAAGTCTTTCCTGAATTTCTCTGTTAAGAAACAAGACAACCATATGGCACATGAAATCCAACAAAATACTATGACTCTGCGAATGTGGAGGAACCTCAAAGCATCAAATCAGGTTTGAAATGATGAGACTGAAAATACACCCAGAAGAAGGGATGGAAAACAAACCACAGGAGCAAAACAACTCAATACAAAGTCAATTTTGCCCCCAGTGGCCTATCAACCAAATTGTCTTAGTATTCCCACTTCTCCATTGCCTGTGATCAATCATACAATTGCTTTTTAAATAGATAAAAATGGCATAAAAGGATACTTTATATTTTCCTTTCCATGTTTAAATGTTTTCCAAAATTGAGATGTCCTATAAATGTGCCTGAAATTTCAAAATCTTTGTAAGAAAAGGAGAAGGGAAAATATCTTCTTAATAATTCATAGATACTATGTTGATAAAATATTTTGGATAGATTGTGCCATATAGAAGATATTATTGAATTTATCATTTTAAAGTGTGGTTACTAGAACATTTTAAATTACGTATGTGATGTGCGTGATATTCATTTTAACAGTATATAACTTTTTAAAAGTTTTTCATTTACCCTTCAAGTTCTACCAAGGATACAAAACAAATTTATGAATTATAGGATAGAGGAATTTCAGAATTAAAAGAAATAGCCTAGCAAATGCAAACATGCACAACTCCAGGGGACGCCACTCCTATCACAGTGTGCAGATTGATCCTTGGAACTTTTCAGTTTACATGGTGTTGTGTTAAATAAATCCATGATCCTTATGAAATCATTAAAAAAAAATCCCTTCTAGAACATCCCTGGGGCAACCTCATGAATCTATTCAGCACTTTTTACACCTTTTCAAAACATAAACATCCTAACGAAATGTAAATGCAGAAAGTGAGATTTGCCCAATATTCCAGACTTGGAAGGGTGGAAAATAGAGCCAATCACTATCACCGTATACTAACAGGACTCAGAAGATGACCAAATCCCCTAGAACATAAAGGCTGGGATATGTGCGAGGATGTGAGGCTCATCCGGGACACGGGAGACATTTTTCGGAGATTTGCATCCACTTTAATTACAAAATGCACCCACCTTTCCCTTCCAAAGGAGAAAAGCCTGTTGTTGCATCTATAATGTAGCCTTAGTTTTTGTTGCCAGAAATGATTCCGTAAACACAGTAATGGTATGGTATACTGTATCTTATTCCATATTCAAATTATTCTCAAGACAGCTCTGGCATTAATTCAGTTTGATGTCTGTACTTAGGATTTCACATAGGTACCTTCATCTAATTCTTCTTCTCAACTAATAAAAAATCTTAATTCATGGTAATATATTTATTTCCAGTTCAGTTCATGTTAAGGAGTGCAGTACTTTACAGAAAACTAATTAATATCAATCATATATTATAACACTTTTAATGGTTCAGAGGAAAGTTCTGCACTAGGGAAAAGATTAGATGAACCAAGGGGTCTTTAACCCATCCTATTTACTCTATTTTTAGGATTTGAAAAAAAGTTTTATCAAACACCATTTCAGATATAAATTTAACTGGAAGAATACATCATAGGCAGGCTAGGAATTAAGGACCCTGCTACTGATCTTTAATAAGACATTGATTTGATGTGGCCCAAGAATGTAATTTATATCCTCACACTCCATTTTCCCACAATTTTGTCTAATAACCATATAATTTGCAAGTTGGTAAAGATATTCGAAATCAGATGCATGGCACTATTAAAATAATGAACAACTTTACTAATAGCAAGCCTTCTGCAATTGTTGGAAACAACTCTGTTTTTATGTAATGTTTGAGTAATGTTGATGGCATCGTATTTCCTGAGATTGTGCATATAGTCAGCGGGAGAGTTTAACTGTGACTCTTTGACTATGACATAAATGGTACCCCCTGGAGACATGCAATATAGTGGCCCACTATGTAGCTCCCTGAAGGAGCTACATTTAAAAGGCTTAATTCTGTCCCAGACACAAAGAACATAAGCTATGAGTTATTTGCGTAACTAAAAAGTCTTTAAAATTGAAAAACAAACAAACAAACAGAAATAAACCCCTGTAATAGATAGCTTGAGACACAGGGACATAGTATCAGGTCTTGCCAAATTAACCATTTCATTCACTCCACAACAATTTCTTCACATTGATAAACTATACTTTACAATGTAGAACCATATGCTATGCCAATGTCTTTTTATGACTTCTTAATAATTAACATACATGACCTCCAAACCCGATATAAAAATGCTTGAAAGTGCTCATGATTACAAATAAACACAAATCCCAACATGCCAATACAGCAGAATCTACAGAGATAATACCTCTTGATACTCACTTGCATACCCGGATCCATTAGTGAGAACCCCAAGAGGTGTGCCATTCATTTTTTCTGCAGAACAAGTACTTGTACAGCAAGTGGAGAGACTACTGACAAAGGGGGCTTGTACACGCCCCTTTTTAATTCACAAGGGCAGAGTGACGTAAGAAGGCACTTGGGAGTCACTGCTCAATGAACTCCACAACAGGGCACAGTTCTGAAACCCAATCGTAGCCCGATATGGACGTAAGAGCAAATATGTACAGTATCATGTGCTTTCCAACAGCTCTGAGTCTCGAGGGAGCTCTCTGACATCAGCAGCTGAGACAGGTGGTTCCCTTTCCAACTGTGGAAAATAAAACCCCAGTGCAGAGCCACTAAGTAAATATAGCAGTACTGTAATTTTTCCTGGGTGCACTCTCCCTGTGATTTCTCTCCCTGTGATGATACTTAGCCAATGAACCTCTTCAGAACATCTATCCAGACCAATAACTGACAACATTTGTGGACAGGTTAATATTGGTGTTAAGAGGCTGGTGGAAGGCTCTGTTTTGCAGTCCCAGATGGCAGAATTTGGGGCTATCCTCCTCTTGTTTATTCAGAATCTGCTGTCACATGCCCACACCTCTGCTCTACTATGTCATCCATTGTTCCCTGGTATTCATACTACCCAATGGAATGGCAGGGGGAAAAAAAAAAGATCATCTTAAAATCACATGCATAGGGCAGGTCAATACTAATCATATCCAGTTTGAGTCTGCAAGCTAAGATCAGGTGATATGTCCTAAGCCCTTTGTGGCCACAACTATTTGCTTTTGAATTTAAGAATCACTAGCAGAAGGGCACCCTGTAATGTGTGTATAAAATTACTTAATTCAGCTTCTATTTCCCTTTCGGAACATAGATACTTTTACACTCTGACAGCAACTGGCTCTTAAAGCATTCTCCTTTTTGTTGTATCTCCTTAGAAACACAAATCTTGTTCCCTGGCAGCAGTGGCACTAAGTGTTGTACCACATGCTCAAACGAGTTCACCCTCGCAGCTTTAATTCTCAGTAAGTGGCATGAAAGGAGGTCAGCCCTTCTCAGAAAACACTCCGAGTTCTTCTCGGCGACAGAATCGATTTCAGAAAGCCATACTCCCTAGCATGGCAGAACTGGCTTCTACTTGGAAATTCTGGCCATAACTATTGACCACTTTATGAAATGATCCACAAAGGGACAAACACAGGGAAAGGATCTCCACTTGAACTCTGGAAAAGAAATCTCTATGACTTGGATTCATTCCATAGGACAAGGAAGTTGGTGGCTGCCATCCATTCTTCATCCTTTGGTTTCCAGATAACTCTGTGATCTGGAAAGTGGGTGGCATGCCTGTATAGTATGGCTTTTCTTTCCAGAGGTGTTCATGGAATGCCTAACTTAATAATGCCACCTTAATCCTGAATGTTGCCATGGAAACCTACAATTGTAATGAGTCTAAGGAAGAGGAAATGAAACAAGTTCTTCCTGCTTTTCTCCACACTATTCAACTTTCAAAGAAGCAGGTCTTCCCAAGTTTAAAGTTTCTACATTTTGAGCTATAGTGAAGATATTAGCAATAAAGCAATGGCTCTGAGAACTGGAAAGTAAGGACTGTGGATTATATCATTTAGTCTTTGGACTAACACTAGGCAGAAGTACTGTTATTACGCTGATTCTAGGGGTAAACTCATTGAAGTTTAGGGAGTCTGAGCAATCTTTCTAAAAGCAAATAGCTGTATATGGGAGAGCTGGGGTTTAAAGTCAATCCTGTCTGACTTCAAACATTTTTCTCCTAATGATCAAGTTATTAAAAAAATAGCAGGCTTCGTGTGTGTGTGTGTGTGTGTGTGTGTGTGTGTGTGTGTGTGTGTGTGTGCAACAATCATGTAACTTAGACATCTAGAACTTTTTCCCCAATCAGAAGGGAACCACAGCTTCATACTCAGAAGAAAAGTAAAAACACCACACGCATCTAGCTAAAACCACCAGGGAAATTAGGAAAAAGCAGGGCTCAAACAAGAACAGGGCCTACACACGGCACCCCGCTTGGATCAAAAGAATCCTTACTGCCAGTGCCTATGAATCTGATCTGACACATTATTGAAAAGAATGCACCTTTCTTTGCACATCAACCTCTGAAGTGAATTTGGGGTGTTTTGATTCAGGTCACTGAACAGCACCTTTGAGACGAAGAAGCCTTATTATAATGTCACCCTTCTCCTTCAATGAAATGAAGATACCTTTTGAAGATGGCAATTTCCCAAGCCCAGGCACTTCATTGTCATGCCCCAGCCCCAGCCCACCTCATCTTGGAGGCCTAGAGTCAGGTGCTATCTTGCTGAGGGTGGGGGTGGTGTAGAGTTATTGTTTGAAACTGATCATACTCTTAGAACTTACCTATAGGTATTATTATTCCAAGTCAGAGAGCCCAGGACACTGCTGCTGTGTCTGGGTTGTAGGAGATGGTCACAGATGCAGTCCCAGAAAGGCAGAGGGCCTGAGAAGTTTAAGCATGAAAGAGTACAGGCTCTGAAGGGTGTGGTTATCCGTGGCTCAGCCTTCAGTGAGGTTGTCTGAGCCTCATCACCTGAGGAATGACTAAGAGCCCCACACCTGAGCCCAAGGCCAGGGGATCGCTTGGCCTCTGTAACGTATGGTTTGCTTCCGATGGAATTGAGCACTCCTAGCCTAGATGAAAATGTTCATGAGACCTCATATCAACAAGAATATATGGGTATGGGTCCTCCAGGTGGAGTCAGGAAGAATAAGTAAAAGGGGATCACAGTCCATGTAAAAAGTGAGACCATATCAGAGCAAAAGAGTCTGCAGCATGGCTCCAGTGAGAGTGACTTTCAAGCAATCACAAAGCCCTGAGTTCAAACCCCAGTATGAGGGGGAGAGAGAGAGAGAAAGAGAGCTGGATCTTGTGAAGACCTTGACTTAAACCAAAAAGACATTTCCATCTTATCAAAGATACACAAATATTAACATAGAAACAGAAAAATATGAAAAGCAAGGTAATGTAACTCCTTCAAAAGTTCGTAACTCTTCAGTAACTGAATTCAAAGATAGCAAAATACTGGAAAAGACTTCAAAAGCCTAGTTTTAAAAGTGATACTTATCCCAAAAAGAATTCAAATAAACAGATGAATAAATTGAAAAAAGCCAGTTTTAGCTGGTTAAGGAACCAAGAAATTAGATGAGAAATTTTGCAGAGAAATAGGGATTCATAAGAAAACAAAAGCAACAAAAAAAACCTATGGGTAATGAAAAACTGAGGAATTACTATACTGAGATAACAATTTAAACAACAACAACCAAGTAATCTTGACCACAACATTTAAGACCTCTGGTCACAATTAAGAAATAAACCTCTGAGTCTCTGGCATAGAAAAGGAAACTTAGATACAGACTAAAAGCATATAAAACGTACTCAATGAAATTCCAGAAGAAGATTTCCCAAGTCTAAAGAAAGAACTAGATAGCCACATACAGAGACATATAGGACCCCAAATAGACATGACCAGAAAAAAAAAAGCCTACAGCATATTACAGTTAAAATGCCAATAGTACCGAACAAAGAAAAGATACTGAAAGCTGCAAGACAGAAGTCCCAAGTTACTTACAAAGGAAAACCTATCAGAATAACAGTGGACTTCTCAGCAGAAATGTTAAAGGGCAGGAGGGTGAATTGATGTATTTAAAGCCCTGAAACAAAATGACTGACAACCAAGATTACTATATCCAGTAATGGTATCCGTCCTTTCAAAGTAAAAGAAGAAACAGACTTTCACAGTGAGTATGACTAAAGCAATTAATGAACACTAAACTAGAAGCATTGCCTAAGATATTTAAAGTAATATGATCTCACATATAAAAGTTATACTCAAATGCAAAAGAAAAATAAATGAATAAAATCTTTCTAGGAGGATGAAAAAGCCAATGAGAAATAAGAAAAATGTTAAACAGTATAGGCTCAGTAAACCAACAAAGACCTAAGAAGAAAAGGAATGGAGAAGTTAATATATAACTTTCAATGAACCCTAATTGTAAATGGTCTTCATTCTCCATTTAAAAGATGCAGAAGCTGGGATCATACCTATAATCCTAGCTACTGAAGAGACTTGAGGATTGTGGTTCAAAGCTAGCTCAGGCAGTTAACCACCAAAAACCCAAAGAGGAGCAAGGCCTGAAGTAGAAGAGCACTATCCTTGAGTAAAAAAGCTAAGGGACAGTATCCTGGCCCCAAGTTCAACCCCTATCTGGAACAAAAATAAACTAAAAAGATGAATAAATAAATAAGTATATAAATAAATAGAAAGATGTTCATTGGCTAATTGCTTAGATGCCCTAATGGATCAAGGTTATGTGAATATAATATATATGTGTATATATATATACATACATATATATACACACAAATATATATATATATAACTACAGATAATTTTTGATATATGCATATCCAAAATCTTCAATAAGATATCTCAAAATGAATTAACAACACATGTCAGAGATCATACATCATGATCAAATTGGTTTCATTCCAAGGATATAAACACACTTTGACATATGTAAATCATTATGCATAATGTAACACATGAATAGAATCAAGGACAAAAACCACATGATCATTTCAATTGATGCAAAAATAAATCCTTTGCAAATGTTCTACATTCATTCATTATAAGATCTGTGAAGAAACTAGGAATTGAAAAATCATAGAACAAACTGATATCCAAGATACCATATTGGGGAGAATGGAACACATTTCCTGTAAAATCAGGAGTGAAACAAGGGTGTTTATTCCTTCTGCTTTTAGTCAATGTAGTGCTTGAATTCTTAGCCAGAACCATATACAAATTGGATGCAGATAATATGATTCTGAAGACTACAACACCATGATGATATGACCCTAACAACTACACCAGAAAAATCTTAGGTCTCACAAACACTTTTAGCCATATAGCAAGATGCAAAATTAACTTAGAAAAATCAGTGGCTTTTCTTATACCAATAGCATACAAGCTGTGAAAAAGAAATCAGGAAAATAATTCTATTCATAATATAGTCTATTGTGAATCCTATTCACAAAAAAACTGTGAACAACTAACCAAGGAGGTGAAATATACACACAGTGGAAAACTATGAAACAGTGAAGAAGATATTGAAGACCTATCATGTTTATGCATTAGAAAAGTTTATACGAAAATAGCCACATTGCTGAAAGCAGTTTTCAGATTCAATGCCAGCCCGAGTTCAAATGATATCCTTCATGAAAAATGGAGGAAAAAAATCCTAAAACTCATGTAGCTACAAAAGTCCCTGGATAGCCAAAGAAATCCTGAGAAGAATTAATAAAGACAAAGCTGAGATACTACAATTTCTGATTTCATCATACTATAGTGCTACAGTAACAAAAGCAGCATGGTAATAGCATAAAAACAGACATGTAGACAAGTGATGTACAAAAAAAGCATAGAAGTAAACCCATGAAGCTCAGCTCTCTGATTCTCAATTGAAGTATGAAAAACATATGTTGACAAAATGACATCTTCTTCAACAAATAATCCTAGGAAAATTGTATATCCACAGGTAGAAAACTGCAACTCTCTCACACTGAACAAGAAAAATCAACTCAAAATGGATCAAATATATCTATGTAAGACTTGAAACTTTGAAACTACCAGAGGAAAAACAAAGGGAAAAAAAAACACTTCAAGATACAGGCATTTGAAAGGACTTTCTGAATAGCACTCTAATGGTTTGAAAATAACACCAAGAATTTACAAATAGGATTGCATCAAATTTAAAAGCTTCCATACAGCAAAGTAAACAATTAACAGAGTGAATAGATAGCCTACAGAAAGGGACAAATAATCCAATTAATAAATGGCAAATGAATTAAATAGACTGTTCTCAAAAGAATCAATTCAAATAAATACATGAAAAGCCTTCAATATCTTTTTTAAAGATGAAGTGTATATTTTGACATTATTTGTCACAAAATAGATAAAAAGCATAAATTCACACCTAGAAAAAAATCCATATATGATACAATTACACCAATATATTATTATAGTATTATTATATTTTACAACTTAGAAGGGAAGATTTCCTAGACAAAGGAAGCTATAGCACACTGAGAGGGACAGAGAAAATCTGAACAGTCTAATAACTTTTAAAGAATGACACCCCTGAGAAATATGACTATAATCCTAGCATTGGGAAGTTGAAGAAGAAGAACTGGTAGCTCAAGACTATCCTGGGTTACATAGCAGAGACTCTGAATCGCAAAAAAGAAAAGAGGTGACTTTGATGAATTAAATAAACCAATTTGTTGAAATACTAACTCCTTCATACAATTGCGTAAAGATAATAAAAATACGATGAAAACAAAGTTCAACTAATCAACAACAATCTCAGCAACAGAAAGGTACATTAGATTTTATCTTATCTCAGAATAGTTATCATCATGAAAACAAATACAGGTGAGGATACAGGGGAAACCCCCTTATGTATTTAAAGTATCTGACAGACACCTGCACATACTACAGCAATGTTCACAAGATCCCTGTGATGGAATCAGCCTAGCTATCCAACAACAGTTGAATAGATAGAGAATACGTGGTGTAGGTGCACACACGCACGCACACACGCACACACACACACACACAGAAGTTTTATTTGGCCATAAAGATATAAAGATGGAAGAAATAATGTCACATGTAGGAAAATGGTTGCTTATCTCCTGCTATTCCTTGCAGTCCTGGAGCATGAACTCAGAACATCACACTTGGTGGTTGGCACTCACACCTCTAACCCTTCATTTTTAGGAAAATAGGGGAAAACTGAAGATCATCATATTAAGGAAACTAAGATGGACTCCAAAACACAAGTATTACATGTGTTCTCTCATTGGTGTCCATATTTTTTTAAAGACATGAATATAGAACAAGGATTTTTTGGAAAGAGGAAGGGGACCAGATGGATAATGGGAGATGACTGACTATATGATGAAGGTACTTTCTATATGTGTATGAACATGTCATAATGAAACTCATTAATTTGTACTTAAAATATACTACAAAAATAAATAAGAAATAAACAAGCTAGTGGAAATGTCTACATTTACCAATCTCAAGCCTTTTATATATTTACAAAAATATCTTTGAAAGTTAAATATTTTAAAAAATCAAACTTTTGAAGATTCCAAAACTAAAGTGAATTTCCCACCCAGAAAACAAGAGAAAATCCAAACTTTTGACTTGGCACATATGCTGATGCTTATTTTTTAATATCTTGTATCATAAAACTACAAATACAGAGTAAGAGAAGTTGGTGACATCGGAATGGAGAAATGGATTTATATAATGCATACATTATTTTCTCAATATTAGCAATAACCAACTCTTTTTGAAAAGGTAGCAGGGGAATGGGAAGGAAAACACCAGGCTGCTTGGAAAAATCAACCATGAGGAATTTGTCTCTTCAATTCATGTCTACAGCAGTTATTTATAGTCTCAGACAGTAATTTTAGATGTGTCAAAGAAGGCAGAATGGACTTCCTTCTCTTCTCCCTTACATGAACTCTGCCTGGTACAGGTTGAATATCTCTTATTAGAAATGCTTGGGACCAGCATAGACAGACAGACAGACAGACAGACAGACAGACAGACAGACAGACAGACAGACAGACAGACAGATAGATAGATAGATAGATAGATAGATAGATAGATAGATAGATAGATAGATAGATAGATAGATAGATAGATAGGGCCATAGTGTAAACTCTGAATCATACATAACTTACATACATAGCTTGGAAGTAATTTTATATAATACCTTTTGTGCACCTGTGTTTTGACTGCTCATCTCAGATATGACATTTTCTGCTTGTAGTATCAAGTGGACACTCAAAAACTTTGGACTTCAGATTTGGGGATTAAGGATACTTACCATGTACCCTGAATCCAAACTTTGTTCATTATCTTCCTACCATAAAAAGGTAGATAAAATTCACTCTGTGAACTTAAAATTAAACTAAAATTATTGTTAAGACATTCCACTGGCATCAAATGATTTCTTTACCTCTACAATGCCATGTTACAGATGTACATACGTGATAGATTTTCACATGTTGCCCACATATGGGACTAAATGTCTCCAAATGTGAGGAAGATAAGATAAATGAGGACTTGCTTGCTATGACCCAAAGAATATGGTCCATCTATATGCCTGGTGCTAAGCTTGCGTAAGGTTCTAGGTCTAAAACCCTTATAGTCTTAGTCACACACACACACAGTCAATCAAAATGCTCATACATGAATACAACAATGGGAAGCCTGTTGAGAGAGAAAGGGTGGGGATAAGTTAAAGCCATGAAAAGAGATTGAATTAATCTTGTAAAATAGAGCCAGGCCCTAAAATTACTTTTATAATAAAACATCTGTCCTATATCTACTTCAAACTATAAACCAGACTCAACACTAAATTATGTACATATGGGTATGCCCAATAATTTTCTAATGTTCGTCATAATGGTTGTTTCAGTAAGTCTTTAAAAGGTCATGTATAATAAAGTCTTTCAAATGAAGAAATTTGGGGCCCTCCAATGATGCTCTGCTTTTCTGAATACCTCGATCACTACTTTTCCTGAAGCAATGAGTAATCCTGTATGGATATCACCAATATCCAAACATCTGCTTAGACTTTGTCTAGATATTCACAGCTCCTCTCTTACATAGTCTTAGTTCATCCAGAATGAAGGGGGAACCAAAGGTGTACTTGGCTGACACAGCATGGACATAGGGTAACTACCAGTGGCCTCCGGGAGTAGAGAATGCTGGAACACTAGGAAGGTCCGCAGGAGCTTCCCTTGGCGTTAGGCAGAATTAGGCATTTATGCTTCCTAACTCTGAAAGGTACACAATATTTCATATTCCTGGGCCTCTGATACATCTATTTTCCTGAGTCCACAAGGTTCAGATACTTGGGATGACACCTGGGGAAAACACTCAGAAAATGTTAGTTCTCCAGAACTAACACTAGAAAAGGCCCAATGAAAAGCAATGGAGCATATAAAGGCCAGTGCTCTCATTTAAGAAAAATACAAAGAAGAATGAGAGGTAGTGAGACAGATTTGACTTCAACCAGGTGATTAATGGTGCTAGGAACTAGATCTCACTGTGAAAATTTATCTTTAATCTCCTTGTCTCCTCCTACTCTAAAATCAGAGATTCACTAGAACACTAGACAACTAAAACAGAATAAAGTAGAAATAAGCGTCCATTTATAATATGTTATAATGTTCCAGGCACCAATGGCTCATGCCTGTAATCCTAAAATCGTGGTTCAAAGCCAGCCTGGGCAGCAGTCTGTGAGACTTTTTTTTTTTTGCTACTTTTTTATTGTCAAGGTGATGTATAGAGGGGATCCAGTTATTATAAGTAAAGTAATAAGTACATTTCTTGTCAAACTTGTTAACCCTCCCCTTATTTTTCTCCGACTTTCCTTCCAATTAACCACCAGAAAACCGGAAGTGGCACTGTGGCTCAAAGTGGTAGAGTACTAGCTTGTACTGAAGAGCTCAGGGACAGCGAGCATGCAGGCCCAGAGTTCAAGCCCCATGACCAACAAAAACAAAACGACAACAAAAAACTGTTACAATGTCCACCATGACTCCACTACTATTCTACTGTGCAGGGATTATTCTGTGAGAACTCTTTGTATCCCTTGTCTGTCTGGTGGAAAACAGGCAGAACATTGAGTACCTAGCCCTAAAATGAACCCACCTTCCAACCATCAAGCACTTCCCTTTATCACCTTCCAAAATTTTAGATCTCTGTTTGAAATTGTAAGAAACATTAGCTAGTTAGTCCAACAAGACCCCATTTCCAATTTCATGAGGCCCACAAACAGAACAGAATCTGTGTATCTGAAAAGCAGAGGAATGTATAGGATACAGTGAGTGAAATGCAGAAGGAGGAGAAGCCAAGCTGGCTTGGAGGACAGCAAGGAAGGAGAAGCAGGCATTAGCAAAGTCATCCTCTCCCCTCTGTCTACATAGAAATTGTACTTTGTGTTGCATATGCTCAATAAAAGTAATTGACCTTGTCATCTGGGTTCTGGTGATGATGATACTGGCTGAATTTACAAGTATAAGTAGAAAGGAATATCCTTAGAAGGTGTTTCTGATCTTGTGGGTCAGAGACATGGACACAAATAATCCTAATCCAAGTTCTTATGCCCTGTCATTCTGCTGTTATAACCAGAGAGAGCAATATGACCGATACAACATAAAATTACAGTTGTGACATCGTTGTGCTGCCAACTTGTGATGATTACCTGGTGATCTTCCTCAAGAGGTCACCCCTCTGAAAATATCTGCTAGTTATTGATGAACTAAAACAAGCCATAGCCACAAAACTCATATCAAACTATAATTTCAATAGCTTTCTGATTAGATAGCAATTGACAGTGTTTATAAAGACTAGAGAAATTGTGGTAAGTGTATGTGTATTTCATCAAGAAATACATCCTCATAAGATGTTCATATTTTTAAATTTGTTGTGGTAAGAATACTTAGCGTGAGATCACTCTTTAAAATGTGTGTGTGTGTGTGTGCGCGCGCGCGCACGCGCACTGGTCCTCGGGCTTGAACCTAGGGCCTGGGCACTGTCCCTGAGCTTCTTTTGCTCAGTTAGTGCTCTACCACTTGAGCCACAGCTCTACTTCTGTCTTTTTGGTAGTTTATTAGGGATAAGAGTCCAATGGACTTTCCTCTTCAGACTGGCTTCAAACTTCAGATATCAACCTCCTGCATAGCTAGGATTACAGGCATGAGCCGCTGGCACCAGGCTTACTGTTTTAAAATTTTATGTGCATATTACAGTATTGGTAACTAAATACAATGTCATGCTACTCATCTATAGAATTTAAATCATTTCTATATGATTACAGAAAAAAACTCTCACTTTTGGAGTATTCACAGGCTAGTGAGTATGCAGATAGATAAGCAATTGTAACTATGCACATCAGTATTTATTGGGGTAAAGCTATCACATGATTCCAGAAAGACCCAGAGGATGGACAATTAGCCTTCTCTAGTGGGAAATCATTCCTTCATCTTCCTTTTTTCCTTCCTTCCTTCCTTCTCACTCCTCTTTCTTCCCCTTTATCTGTTCTTCCTCTTACTTCTTTCCTTCTCTTCCTCTATCTCTCTCTTCCCCTCCCTCTTTCCCTTTCTCTCTTTTGTTCTCTCCCTCTCTCTCTGCCTCTCTCTCTCTTTTCTATATTGATGATTGAACTCAGATATTCCTACTTGGGTAGGTGCTCTACCACTTGAGCCATGCCCCAATCCTCATTAATTTCTTACATGTGTCTTTATTAAGCTCAACTCTGTGACAAGCATATGTCAGGCTCTAGATATATTCAGAAACAACATTTATCATGTTAATAATATAGAACTTTTATTGAGTGTTTATTACTCCATTCCAGATATTGTTCAAAGCTTTCCATGTTTATTTGCTGGTTCTCTCCATACATTGGGGACTGTGGTATGCATTTTTCATACTGTTTCCTATAGAAATCATACAGGCATAGAAACTAACATTTACTCTTCAAACCCTTACTGAGCACCTACTCTCTGAAAGCTGCTCTGTTAGATATCAACTTAACTAACTCATACTATCTCAATTCTAATGGAGACAGAGGGACCCACAACCACAGTTTCAGACTGTCTTATTCCTTCAGTCTTACAAAAGCCTTATCAAAATTATATTTCATTTCCAAAGCTACCCCAAACTTGAGAATAAACTTTTGTGACACAAACCACTGGAGTGCACTGAGAATGTTTAACCCCACCTTGATATAAGGGAAATCACCACAGAGCCATTTACTAGCATGTGAGGCAGATAGTTAAAACTAGCCCCTCAGTATGACTAGCCATGTTCACTGAGTTACTTTCCAGCCACTGAGAGCAGCAGAAAGCACCGATTCTCAAGTAGTCAGTGCTGAATGAATGAACACAACAACCAAAGTCAAGGGAATAAATATTCTGCATTACTGATAGATAGCATGCATTTGTCACCAATTAACAACTAGATATTGCAGCAATTTCTAAATGAAGCCTGATGAATAACTCTGGCTTTAATTATCCCAGAAAAAAAGACAACATCTATCAATCCTTATGACTTGGGCTAAATACCATGTAGGTCCTAGAAAGTTCCACAATTCTTCAAAAAGGTCATGATAACTAAAGAGAAAATATTGCACTATCTTAAAAGGGGAGGGGCTGGAAACCATCTTTATCCTAAAACACAACTCTAGACCTTCTTCGAGTGAAAAGTAAGAAAGATCACATGGTGGTATGTGGCAGATACATCCTTTGTGAGGGAAAAGAGTCAACTGAGTGGTGCCTAGCCCACAGTCAGTCAGGGGAAGGGAAGAGAGATGCCTTGTGCTGGAGGAGAAAAGATGGGGTTATATACTTTCTTTGGTATTGACTCTGGTTGTTGCTAATGTTTAAAATTTGTGATCTATCTATGTGTAAAAATATGGCATTTGGGATTATATACAAAGTTAGATTCGGGAAACAAGACAATAAAAATGAAAACCAGATAAATTCAGCGTAAGTGAAGCAAGGAAATAAATATTGGCTCCTACCTGGAACACACTATAGTTTTTATAACCTAGTTGTGCAGTGAGTTTGGAGTTCCCTGGGAATTCAGACAAACACTGAAATGTGTTGGGTTAAGTAAATATTCATCACCCACCAACAGGAAATAGGACTTCTCTAGCTGTCATAATTCAGTCTTAATTTCTCCCCAACATTAGTAGCCTTGGCTCTTCTGTATTTTAATCTGTAGCATTAAGTAAAAATTCTGAATTCTGTATTTGCTAATTTTCTCTTAATTTTGCTAGAATATAAAGTTCATGAGGACAGCAATCTTTATTTTTGCTTACTGTTTTATCTCAAATTCCTAGAATAGTGCCTGGCACATTGTAGACATGAACAGGGGTGAGGAAGAAGGCAGAGAGGGGAGAGAGGAGATAGAGAAGGAGAGAGAGAAAGACAGAGCCAGAGACAGAGAGACACATAGACAGAGACAGAGACAGAAAGAGATCTTATTCCCAATTCTGAATTCCAGGAGAAATTTATCATAATGTTCCAGAAATAAATGCACCAATCTATAAGGCTATGTTGACAATCTCTGATCAGTTTAAAATAAAAAGCAAATGCAAATATATAGTGACAAAGGAATAGAGTTTGGAGCCAGGAAAAAAATCTAACTTCAGCTACCAAGGTGACCATATTCTCCTGATGCATTTTGTAGGATGACAAGGGTATAACTGAAGTACGCACACTCTAGAGTCAAGTGAGCTGGTTTTAAATTCTGGCTCTGAGAACCAAAGAAACATGGTTTCCCTTATTTGCAGTAACTAGTATATGTAGACATATACTAGTCAAAGGCTATGTACATATGATCATATAAGATGGTGCTAAGCAAAATGAACCCCAAGATAAGGACACTAGGGACTTTATCTTTGATATTGTTGCTTTTAATGTACTTATAATGTACTGTGTGATTTTTTGTTCCTTTTGTATGTTCTTCCCCCATGGAATAACCCCTGTTTTCAGTGTATTTGATTCCAGTGTCCTGCATCTTGTACATATATTTTTCTAATTTGGGAAGGGGAAGGAAATAACAAAATAACAAAAAGTATGACCCATTGTAACAATGAGCTGTACAAGACATTATGATAAAAAAACAAACTTTACAACTTGGGGGGGGTGGAATGGAGGAGTTGGGGAGGTGGGGAGGGAAGGGATGGTAGGGGAAAATCAAAGAAGGGGGTAACAACGCTTGATAGGAAATGGACTCATTACCTTACTCATGTAACTGTAACCCCTCTGTACACTATCTTTACAATAAAAATATATATTAAAATTTAAAAAAATCTGGCTGTGCCACTTAGAAGCTGGGTGACTCTTGACAATTAACTGAGACTCTCTGTGCTATGTGGGTTATAACACCAAAATCAAAGAATTGTTGCGAAAGCTACTCTGGATAGGAAAGTCTGTGAGGCTCATATCTCAAATTCATCACAAAAATAAATCAATACATAATAAACTGCTGAAATTAGAGTTGTTTCTCAAGTGTTAGAGCACTAGCCTTGAGCAAAAATAAATCTGAGGGACAGCATCTAAGCCCTGAGTTCAAGCCTCAGGACTAACACACACAAAAAAAATTAAATTTAAAAGTATAATCATCTAACTGGGTTTTAAAAATATATATTTCTATTATCTTTAAGTACTTGTACAAAGGAGTTGCAGTTTATGAATACAGTGCATCTTGATCAGCCTCAGCACTTCACCCCCTTCAACTCACCCCTTCCTTTCCATTTCTCAGTTCTGTGTTGCTTGCAGGCATTCTTCCCCTTTTCACCCTTTATTCTTCCACCCCTCTCCCCTTGACCCTCTTGCAAGTACTCATTTCTGACACTTATTTTGTTGGGCTTTACCTTAGTTTTGTTTTTCTTATTGTTGTTTTAAGGTTTACACTATTTGCACTTTCCACAGTCTATTGCACTTCAGTTAAATTGAGACCCCTTGCTCACCACCTAGTGTGTTTACTTGTAGATTTCTAGGCACCTTCTAGCTACCACAAGTGAGGGAAACCACACAACCTGTGTGTCTCTGGATCTGGATTACTTTGCTTAATGTAATCATCTAACATTTATATATTTATTACATATAAATATATACTATATAACATATTATATAACATGTAATATATTATAAATTATATTATAAATTATATATCATATATAATATAATATATTATGTATATTATATATAAAGCATGTAATGTGGCCATGCACCAGTGGCTCATGCCTATAATCCTAGCTACTCAGGAGGCTGAGATCTGAGGATTGCAGTTCAAAGTCAGCCTAGGAAGGAAAGTCCGTGAGACTCTTATCTCCAGTTAACCACCATAAAACCAGAAGCGGTGCTGTGGCTCAAGTGGTAGAGTGCTCACCTTGAGCAGAAGAGCACAGGGGCAGTGCCCAGGCCCAGAGTTCAAGCCCTATGACCGACAAAACACAAGCAAACAAACATACAATATATAACATATAATTACTATGTTGTCTGACATATAGCAAAAGCTATGTATTAGCAGTAGATTTGAACTCCTACCCTTCATTTGTAAAAGATAAAGAACAATGATGTGATTGGGTAAGGATCTAGTCAGCTGACCACATGCTCTGGATGACTGTGGGGCTTCTTGTGCTGTTTTCATGGAAGTAAAACATGTTTATCATAAGACATGTTTCTCATACCAGAAAAACAGTTTATCCTAAGGTTCTTAGGAAATGCCATAATACAGAAAATATAAGAAGGAGAAAGTAAAAATCTGAACACCAGCATGTTGAAAACCACTATTAGTACATTCCCAAGTAAATAAACACCTAGATCTCTTTCTTTGCCACAAGCACATATATGTCCATCTTCATAAAACTCTAATTTTCTGACATCTGTGTTAAATAGTTCTGTTTAAGCTTCTTTTCAGAAAACTTATCATGAATGTTATATCAGCAGAGATCTAGATGATTCTATGTAACAGCTACCTTGCATCTCATTATATGAAGTACTTGATTTATTTAGCTAGTACTCCATCCACACACAGTTATGTTCTTTCCAATTTGTGGGAGTGCTTTGTAACTATAAAATAACATACAATGTTACTTATCATCACCATCTCAAAAATAGGCATCTAGGCATTATTATTAACGTCTTACAAGTCTTCCTTCACTATTTCTTTAACCCTTGCTGAAGAAATGTTCTAGTTCTACTCACACCACCATTTAAAACATGTGACATCTAGGGATTCTCCATCTGACGAACAGAGTGAGAATTAGGGGAAGGTGTGAAGGGCATTCCCAGGAGCCCCTGCTTGGTACAAACGCTACTCTCCCTGGCACAGGTTGCCTTATTCCCGTCACTCATAGGCTGACCTCACTAGTTGGTTGCTGCCCTTTCTCCTAGTGTCTGTGTGTGGACTTGGCAATCATTTTTTGACAATGGACTCCAAGTAGTCATTATGAAATAACTGGAATAGGCAGGAGAGAAGCAATGTAAGCAACGTACTTGCTCCCCACGTGGTGTGTAGAAGCATTTCACTAAATCCCACAGCAGATGCACATGTGGGAAGTGGTGGGCTTTGCAGGCAGGCTGGTTTACGCTCTTGCCTCTCCTGTGTTTTGAACTCCGTGAGATCCAGAGCCACTCCTTCTTTCTCTGCATTCCTATGATTCTCTATGAAAAGGCCACGTAAGAAGAAATGTTCGCTCATACAGAAGTGGTCAAAATAAGGACTGACCCTCAATCTTATTACAATCGAATTAATAACTGAAATAAAAGTGGAAGAGTCATTGGGCACCCATGGCTCATGCCTGTAATCCTAGCTACTTGGGAGACTGAGATCTGAGAATCACAGTTCAAAACCAGCCCGGGCAGGAAAGTTCACAACACTTTTATCTCTAGGTAACTACCACAAAAGCCCAAAGCTGAGGTGAGGCTAGAATGCTAGCTTTGAGTACAAAAGCCCAGGCTCTGAATTCAAGCCTCAGGACTGGCAACACACAAACACACGAACAACAATAACAACAACAACAAGGGTTCATCTACTCTCTGAAAAATAAAACCTGCCATTCATTGTATTTGTGGTAGGAAATAGTTGGTAGGATAGCCAAATGTATGAAAACAAAAAAAATTAGAGTTGCTACTTCTTTATAACCATCAATTTTCTCTATTAATTAATGTTGCAATTTAGAGCAAGTGAGCATGGTGGGAAATAGAAGGCCCTGCTGATCGCAGTTTCACAGAAGAAGGTAGTTTATACATTGAGATACAGTGCAGATGTATTCCTGCCTGGCTCAGGTCCCAGCATGAGCTGGATGGATTCAACTTATAAAACTCTGGCCTTTCACCTCCTCAAGACAACAATTAACTCCTCCACGAGTTTCATTCATTCAACAAATATTTACTGCAGGCCCAATATGTACCAGGCTCTGCAGTCAGTGCTAATTTTGGGGAGGTCCAACATGAGAAAGAAAAACTTAAATAGAAAACAGATTATGCATAAACATCTCAAGAATGCTTAACGATGCCTCATCACAACAAATATTATTTATGACTACCAAAGGGAGGGCTTATCATTTTTATCTCCTATGATTTAAAATATGACTCCATCATGATAGCCAGGAAGATCTTCTTCCCCCCCCAGATGGAAATTAGGAAGTAAATTTCATTTCCTGCATGTTGTAATTATTTTATACTAGCTACAAGAAATCATTTAAAATAGAGGAAGAAATTCAACCTTTAAGAAAACGTACTATATTCAATGAGTAAACCTTGCTGTGAATAAAGAATAGCGTGAGCCTGGTGGTGGTGGTGGCTCATGCCTATAATTCTACCTACTTGGGAGGCTGAGAATAGATGATATTGGTTTTAAACCAGCCCAAGCAGAGAAGTCCAGGAGACTCCGTCTCCAATTAACCAGTAAAAAGTCAGGCATGGTGCAAATAGTAGAGTGTTGGTCAAACCAGTTGAGTGAATGTGAGATCTTGAATTCCTGCCACTAGTAGTAGCACTTCCCCCTCCCCTAATCACAATCTTTTTTTGGGGGGGAGGGTCCGGTCTTGGGGCCTGAACTCTGGGCCTGGGTGCTGTCCCTCAGCTCTTCAGCTCAAGGCTAGCACTCTACCACTTGAGCCATGGTGCCACTTCCGTTTTTTTTCTTTTTGCTTATGTGGTGCTGAGGAATCAAACCGAGGGCCTCAGGCATGCAAGGCAAGCACTCTACCACTGAGCCACCTTCCCAGCCCCCCCCCATCACAACCTTTTTGACATTTCAGCTGTGTATAAATAAAGCAAGCACAAGGCACTGAATTCAAGCTCTAGTGCTGGCACCCCCCCCAACAGCAACAACAACAAAAGTAAACACATACACACACATGCACGTACAGTAAAACAAGTGGCCTATGTGTCAAGTATTTGCCATGCCTGTCCCATATATTTGATGTGGGTCCTGCATCTCTCTCTTCTTCTGGTCATGCTACATAACTCTATGTTAGTGGCTGCGCGTGACTTATTTTAGGGGCTATTTTATAACTCACAACCCATGGTTAACATTGACTGCTCAGCCTGTACACACCACACCGCTGACTACTTGATTACATATTGAGACTCATCCTCCTCTAATGTCTTCATTTGGGTCTGTCTTATTTTTCACAAGCAGAATATAATGTCCCTTGAGGGCAGCAGCCTTAAATCCTCATTCTCCCTAGTATATACACATTCAGCGTAGCACAAGTGATATCAAAAGTACACAACCACCACAATTTGTGTGATGGCATGGGGCAGATTCCAGTCTAGAACCCCTGAAAACCAGTCAACAATTCACCACATGGACGAAATCATGCATATAGTTTGTATGCCAATCTCCCCATCTCCAAAGTAGAAACGTGGTGACACAAAAATCAAGCTCCCAAATCAACCTTCCGTGCAATGATTCTCCATACTGGGCTTCTGGCAGACTTTCGTAGTTGGCAATCTCTCTTTTCATCTAATAAAAATGAAGGTTATTTTTTTTGTTCCTTTTTAAGAAAAGAAGTGAATTGTAAATCCCTTTGAGAGGCAGCTCAGCTTTTACTCACGCTCTATTCTAAGTTCCCAATAAATGAATGGTGATTCTCTCCTCTTGCTCCAGCCCTTTGAAAAAGTCTACCTTCTTACTAATAGAAAATAGGATTTGAGTGATGGCCCTTACACTAATTGGTCAGGAGCCCCAGATAAAATATTGTTATTGACAGAATGTTCTCCTTTCTCACGCACTGATAAAGTAGCTTAGCAGAGCACACAGAGAGCAAATAGAGGACACAGAGAAAAGCACCTGAAACTTGGATTTCATTGGGAAGAATCAAGTCCACACTATAAAGGTTCTTGCTAATAAAAGGCCTGCTAAGAGGGTACAAGCAAAGCCAGCATATTCAGGAAGACAATGGGAAGAAGGAAAGCCGGCCTCACCAGTGCTGGGTGAGAGGTTAAAGAAAGAGCACATTTTCAAAAGGCTCAGTGTGCTCGGCTTGACCCGTGAGGTCCACCTAGAATCAAACAGAAAGGCTCTCACTTTAGAGACGATAATTTTTAACTCAGCAAGAGGAGTGCTATGCATAAAGAAATCCCATCAGAATCTGTCAAAAACTATCTGTTGATATGAAAAGATAAAATACAAACTGTTCAAAGGAGCATCATATATATAACGGAATGGGTTAAGATCAGGTGCACAAAAGTGTCTACCAGTGGGACTGGATTCTGCTTTGCAGGTGAAGAGCTGAGTCTGAGCTACCAGGTTTTCCCTGGAAAGGGCCTGCTAAGGAGGCCTTTCCTTCCCTGGAAAGGAGTTTGTGGTGACTATAGCCTGATTTGAAATGTAGAAGGACTAGAACAGAGCCCAGGTTAATGCTTATATTCGTCCCCAGCATGGTTGTTAGTTTGTAATCTAGTCAAGATTTCAATTTGCTATTCATTATCACTAAAGGACTCCATTGCTAAGAACAGAATGTGGCCTACAACTTGGAAATGCATCGCCCTCACCCTCTAGAAGGAACCCAGGAAGGGCCCAGGACCCACTCTTGCCCCTGGGTGATTTGAGTCAGGCATATTTTTGGGACAAATCAAAGCCCTGAGAACCTAAACAGCCCAATGAAAGTATTTATCTTGTCTTTTCCTTTTCCCACCGCCACTTTCTTCTGCTCATCTCCCTAATGGAGCCTTTCTCTCCTCAACCTCAGTCAAGAGAAAATTAGAAAGTTTTGCCAGGTTTCTTTAATATGGTTTCCTGTCTCTGACAGGGTGATCGAGGCCACCTTCCTGCTTGCCTTGCTACTACACGGCTCAAGCTCCTGTCTGGAAACAGAGGTTCCTCCCTTTCTTCAAACTTGTTCTAGCCAGGGGTAACCTGTCCCAACTGGAATTCCTTCTCCCTGACGTGCCAGCCATGGTCCACACTGTGTCTGCACATAGTAATTAGCAAAGAGCCAGGAGGAAGAATCCAGAAGACAAGGATTTATTCTCTTAAAAAAGAAAGTATAATAGAGCCCAGCTCCACCACCCACCCACCCCCTCCTACCACCTTTCTCAAAGGGAAAAGAGTGAGTTCTGCCAGCTACTTAGGGCCTGCGCACAGAGACCAATTCCTTTCTCCCACACTCCCTCATTCTTCTGAGGAATGAGGCTGACTTTGATTCTTCAGATTACATCCACAATTAAACTCTTCAAGACTTTGTACCCTGGGAAAATAGTAAACAACCCAACTCTTGTCCTCAGATAACCAAGTGTGTGTGTGTGTGTGAGAGAGAGAGAGAGAGAGAGACAGAGAGAGACAGAGAGAGACGAGAGACAAAGAAAGAAACAGTGAACATCATATATACAGAACCAAACTGAATGAAAAGGATTCTTTGCTTTCCCAGAAAGTCATCACAAAGAGAAATAAGTGTGGGTGAAACACCTTGTAATTTAAAACTAGGCTTTCTTCCTGATCTCCAGTTCTCAGCCAGAGCCAGCCGTGGGATTTGATTTGGCTGCCTTTACACAGACACCAGGATGCCAGGCAGCCCTCCGTGTAAAGCCCCCGGGCACACTGCACACTGCACTGTCTGACATTCCACTGGCAACAACAGAACCTTCTGAAAATGCTCCTGTCCCACAAGCACGAGCAGGTGGAAGGGGAGGGGTGAATGAGATAAGTACACTGTGTGTGTGTGTGTGTGTGTGTGTGTGTGTGTGTGTGTCTTTTGGAATTTATTGGGAAAGGCTCCCAGGAGCCTACTCAAAACAAATGTGGTTTCACATTTTTGGAGATTTAGTTGGTGGGGGAGGAGCAATTATTCAGATTCAGCTTTCAAGAGGAAGTACAATCCCCAAAGGAAAAAAAATAACCATAATACTTCTGTGGTCTAAAAGAAAATATGGCATCCAGCCAAATAGAATGTCACTGCTGGCCCCCAAACTATAGTGAGGTACTAAAACACTTACAGAGCCAGAAGACAGGGTGTCATTCATTCATTCATTCATTCATGCCACAAATATTTTTATCAGGCGTGCACTACACTTACGAAATGTTTCTCCTGTGGCAGAGAAGAGAGGGAGAGAGATTCCAGATAATGAGATGAATTTTGACCTTATGGAATTTGCAGGCTGCTAGGGGACACAGTACACAAGTGCTAAAGATCTGGGGTGTGTGAAGGCACACTGTTAGGCGTGCTTGATCAGGTCTGAGTGTGTGGTGTTCAGATGGAAATTGATCTCAGCTGGAGAAAAGTCTATTGCTGAGCTTCAGCGTCCATCAGAAAAGATAGGAAGCCCTCAACATTGCATCACATCAGGAATGAAGCATCTCTTAGACAACTTGACTCCCTTGCCAAACTATGCAGGTCCACATGCATGTGTGGCCTGAATTTCTATCACTCAGAAGCCATTTCTCCTACTTGCCTTCCCCAGGGAATAGCCGTGGAGTCCATAGATGTGTTCATACAATAACTAACTTTCTCTCTGTTTCTTTCTATCTCTGACATGCTTTAAGAGGATTCGTTCAATTTGGTCATTTGCTTTGCTTTGATTTTTTTATATGATTAAAAAGTTGATTTCTGTGATTCATAGTCTCTCCTTTCTCTCTCTCTCTCTCTCTCTTTCTCTCTCTCTCTCTCTCTCTCTCTCTCTCTCTCTCTTTCTCTCCCGGTTTGAGATGAAGATTTCTGCCAGTATTTTAGCTTTCAGGGTGTTTGTTTCATTTACTCCTGACAGAGACAATGGAATGCTTCAATGAAAAACGCCCAACTCATTTTCCCTCTATGAATGAACAGACGGTGTCCCATGGCGGAGGAGGGCAAGTATTCCACCCGCTGGACTCCGCTGGCCACTCAGGCTGCTCTGGCTGCCCGGGCGGAGCCATTATTGGACCCACTCAGACTTCCACATACAATTTACTAAAGTTTGTGCTGTTTCATGGCAGGGTGATTTATCACTGACACCTCTTTGCCACTTCAACTGGGGACCACTGCAATGGGGCAAGGTTCAAGTAAGTTGGCTGAAACTGAAGCAGACATTTTATCAGCTAACGATTGCATTTTCTGGTTCTTGACTTTTCCCCAGGAGCTTTGGTTTTTCATTTTGTGGGCTCCCTTTAACTCCTCTGGTGCTGTAAAAGGCCTGGGTTTGTTGGATGCTGTTTTTGTTTGGTTGTTTGTTTATTTTTTCTGAAGATAACAGAGCCTCCAGTGCCCTAGAATTTGATTGCTTGCTTGCTTGGTTTGGGGATTTTGTTGTCGTTGTGTGACAGGAGGATATCAAGACTTCTTACTGCTACAAGGGAGTCCTACTGAGGTTTTGAAGGGGGCAGAGCTACTTTTGGAGATGCTGGCTAGGCTAATAGATGAACATGTGGGATGTGCCGAGAGCTTTCCAGGTACCCAGGTCAACACAGGGAGCCAAGCCATATCACTGCATGCTGGACGCACCCGCATGAACACCATTCTGTGAAACGATCTCTTCCATTCGCAACTTCTCACTTGGCTTAGTTGCTCATTTTTTCATTCACTTGTTCAACAACATGACAAATGAGAAGCAAATGTGAGTAGCAGAGCCGAGCAATGACGGGACATTGGAAACACATGGGGGCCGCTCTCAAGGAATTTATGATACTCAATTGATAAACAATTCTGATACAAAAAGAAAAAGAACAAAGTGACTTCTAGAAAAGAAGTGCCATCAAAGAGCTGTCAGAATAAGTAGGGGGGAAGGAGAAGGAAGGAAAGGAAGAGATAAAAGGAGGGAAGAAGGAAGGAAGGGAGGAAGGAAGGAAGGAAGGAAGGAAGGAAGGAAGGGAGGGAGGGAGGGAGGGAGGGATTGAGGGAGGGAGAGGAAGAAGGAAGGGAGGAAAGAAGGAAGGGAGGGAGGGAAGGAAGGAACGATAAGTATACTGATAAGCATGTATCTAGAAATAGGTTCTCAAAATACTTCTATCATACTAAAGCAAACTTTTAACTTGAGAGGACAAAGGAAGAACCATTAGGTTTTTTCCTCTGAAATACTTCCCAAAAAGGTCATTTTCAAAATAATCTGCCAGCTTCCTTTCCGCTAAACCTACCCCCACCATCAACACTTATTTAGGATTTTCCTGCTTTTTATTCTTGCTGAAGCGGCTTTGTTTTCCTTGAAATGACCATACTGAAAAGTGCAAGGTGAAATCTTATACATTCTCCCCAAGGCTGGCTATCCTCCTGTGTTTTGTTGTTGTTTTGTTTTGTTTTTTACTAAGAAGAGACCTTTTCTGTAAACAGTGAGCCACAGTGGCTCAGCCCAGGTCTTTCTTGGGCACAGGTTAAGACCAGAGAATGTGGGATGGCTCACGTGGCTTTATCAGGAAGGTAACCAGTCAAAGGAGGCCGACGGGGCTATCAAATTCAGCACACTATAAGGTGGGGCCGACCTCAATTCTTGTCCATCCAATCCCATGCTGACAAACACTTTAGCTTTCCTTTTTTTTTCTTTTTTGCCAGTCCTAGGGCTTGAACTCAGGGCCTGGGCACTGTCCCTGAGCTTCTTTTTGCTCAAGGCTAGCACTCTACCACTTGAGCCACAACACCACTTCCTGCTTTTTCTGTTTATGTGGTGCTGAGAATCGAACCCAGGGCCTCATGCATGCCAGGCAAGCACTGTACCAGTGAGCCATGTTGCTAGCCCCTACTCCACCCTTCTTCTGAGATGCTTTAAGTCATTTTCAGGGACCATCAGCCCTTCTCACAAGAGATGCTGCTGAATCAATGTCCGCAATGCAAGTCTACCTATCGAAGGCAAGATATAAAGGAAGGGTTGGATTTTCACTTCTTAGAAAAGCTTTCAAGTCAGAGGTGGCAGGACAGTTTACCCTTTCCATACAGACTTCCTTCCAGGCAAAACCAACTTGCTCATGGAAGTTCCCACTGAATTCTTCCTCTCAGGCATACCACCGACATGTGTAAGAAATGAAGCTGCTACTTGCGACACAGTGGTCTATGGGGCTTTCATTTAAGACTCCTGCTCTAAGGAGCACAGGTAGCTCATGTCTCAGGATGAGGACTGTGGTTCAAAGCCAGCCTGGGCAGGAAAAATCCACTTAACTAATCAAAACTAGAAGTGAAGGAGCACCAAGCTTGAGGGAAAAAGCAAAGGGACAATGCTCTAAGTTCAAGCTCAAGTACAGATACACACAAATACACACACACACACACACACACACACACACACACACACACACACACACACACGACTCCTGATGTCTTCCTTCATATACCAAACTAGAGGACAAAGGCTTGCCTCCCCTCCTGTCTCTTATAGGAGCATGGTGTGTTCTTGGTACATAAAATCAGAACATGACAAGTTCAAGGAAAGCACATTATGTTTTGAACAGCCTGAGCAACTAGAAAAATTGAAGAGTCAAAGACAACCTTTCAGTGTTCTAGAAGAAAGGTATAAGCATCATCTTCTTCTAAAACACAGACCTTGAGAACTAAAGAAGGGCCTGCAAACATTTTGATTTTAATTAACTTTTTTCAAAATCCTCTCAATATAAGTGATCTGTTCACTGACCCTTTGTCAACTGAAGGAAACAATTATTTTGGTCATCGAAAGAGTCATTGTTACCAACACACTGTCATTATCAATCAATCTAGGGTCCCCTGCTCTAAATACAAAAATGAACAGGAGAGTAAATCTGTAAGAGAATAAATTGTCTGCACACAAATCCCCGCAGGCCATGTGTTTACAAGTCAACAGCTTAAAATGAAAACATCTGATGAAGGTAATACACCTGTTAAAGGAGCATAAAATCCCAAACCCAATGGTAAAATATAAAGATTATAAAGCCTCTTAAAGGAGCCATCAAAGAAAACTATTAAATGAATACATCTGCTTTGTGCTCGACTCTAGTTTATAAGTGCCACTCAAAATAAAAGAGATTTAGGACAAACATTTCATAAAAGCAGTGAAAAGAACATATTTGGAGGATGATGAGAGAAAATGAAATGGACTCAGTTAAGAAGAAGAATTGACCTAAACTCAGTCCAGGACTTGAACGAAAGGTTTTATGGGTTCAGTTTGCTCTGGAAGGGGTGAGATCTGAAGAGACATAGCAGGATCATTTTTCATGGCCCACTTTATACTTTGGTTTTGGTCTACAGGCAAAAAAAAAAAAAAGGGAAAAATCAGTTTAGTGCTAGATAGTTACCTGGAGTGAATCCTAATACTTAAAAGAAAGAAAGAAAAATAGCTTCAAAGAAAAAAGGAAAAGAAACCTTCCATCAAGGCGGTCCACATGAAACTTCACACCCATAAAGTTACCAAGGAAGCCTGGTGTCCCAGTGGCATTAATTGGGCACGGTTATAACCTGGCCATCTGACCCTCCTCAGTTTTCATCATGGGTTTCATCGTGCTATATTGTTCTGGTTTCCTTCCTGACTTGTCAGCATCCCTTCCCTTACCTCTTAGTGTCCCTGTAATTCTGTTCTCTCCCCTCTGTGCTTGCTTTACCCCATTCTTCTTTGGTAAATCTCATTATTACCTTTCAAAATTTTAGCTGCCTTCTCTGTTTATACAATATGTACACACCAAGCATGGTGGTATTCTTTTTTTTTGGGGGGGGGTCTGGTCATGGGCCTGAACTGTGGGCCTGGGTGCTGTCCCTCAGCTCTTCAGCTCTACCACTTGAGCTACAGCGCCACTTCTGGCTTTTTTTTCTGCTTATGTGGTGCTGAGGAATCGAACTCAGGGCCTCATGCATGCAAGGCATGCACTCTACTACTGAGCCAACTTCCCAGCCCATCATTCTTAAGTCTCCCTCTCTCCCTCTCTCTCTTCCCCCCTCCTTCTCCTTCTCCTTCCATGATAAATGCCTTAGGTCAAGCCCCTCATCAACTCACCCCAGGCTGGAACCCTGGCCACATTTCACCTTGCCAAACATCAATTCCATGCCTCCACATTGATGTAGAGAGAGTTCTTGAATGTGCCAGAGAGGGCTCTGGGTTGGCCCTGCTTTGGCAACCTGACCTTATATCACGTTGGCTCCAATTTCCATGGTGTGCCCTTCTTCTAGCTCCTTTACCATGTGTTTTGTTTTCTTTATTTTTTCCCTACTCAAACTCTACCCAATATTCTCTCTGGGCTTTTATCTAACACTACTTCTATTAGCAGTCATGCCCGATGCTAGTTCTTCCTGGAAGTCTTAACCCCTAGATGCCAGGTCAGCTCCTTCTGCTCAGAGCTCCTTGAATGCTCAATGTGTCCATTTACTCCTGAACCCAGCATGGGCCTGACAGTGCTTTATATATCTCTTTCCCCCTAGACAATGTGTTCATTGATAGTAGGAGCTCTCTGTCATTCATCTCTGCATCTGAATATATATGCATATAAACATATATATCTATATACACACATATGTGTGTACATTATATATGTAAGTATATATATCTTTATATACATATATATGTATATATACATTATCTTATCCAATATATAATCTCACAAACACATATATATACATACATGCATACATACATACATCATCTTCCTCATGGGTATTTTAAAGTTCTAAGCTATGGTGCCAGTAAATGAAGAACCCTACATCCAACATGGAAACCTCATATGTCAAAGTAATTGACATCCAACAAGAAAGGTTCATGCCTCCTTTCTTGCTTTTGTTTTGTTTTATAGCAGAGAAAGAGTATGATTAGATCTGTTTCACCATTTCTTGAAACCAATTTCATATGAGCATGAGTTCAACCAAACTTTGTAAATGGATAGATAGATAATAGATAATATGAGCTTGAGTTCAACCAAACTTTGTAATATATATATGTATATACATACATACATACATATATATATATATATGTCTCTAATGTTAGAGTGCTGTCTTCATTGCTTTTCAGGTCTGGAATATTTGTCCTTAAGTTTGGTTAGGATGTAGTAGCTTGGGGTCCAGGTATTTGCTATTCCCCACATCTACACAAACTAAAATATTGAAAACAAACTCATCCAAGGTTAGACAGATGAGAAGTAACTGACTCTTAATTCAGTCCAGCCTCTTCTACTACAATGATTTCAATTGGAATTCAGCTTACAAAAATAAACTCAAAAACATTCATCAATATAATGATTGGTATACTAGAAATGGACAGTATGTGTTCCAAAGATGCCGCAATAACAGGACTTGATCCTTTGGTTCAGGGATATTGAGGCAGCCAAAGGGCTCCCAGAGCAGGAGACACAGTAACACTGGGGTGGACACTCACACAACCTTGAGCAACTATTTACCAACTACCATCACAATGTGTTGACTGATACCACCACAATGGCCCATCCTAATTGAATCCTATCTCCAGTCTGACCCGTAGCATACAGCTTAAGCTTGCCACTGGTGGCTCACATTTGTAATCTTAGCAACTCAAGAAGCTGAGATCTGAGAACTGTCGTTTAAAACCAGCCCAGGCAGTAAAGTCTATGAGACTCTTATCTCCAATTGACCAGAAAACAAAACAAAACAAAACACAAATGGACGTGTGGCTTAAGTGGTAGGATATCAGCCTTGAACAAAAAGCTAAGGGACAACACCCAGGTCCTGAGTTCCAGCACAAGTACCAAACATCAACAACAACAAAATCATTGTTTATTTTTGCAGTTGGTTAGATTTTTAATTTCTTGAGGAACATATCTGTTGGCTTCTAGTGGGAGAACAAAGACAGTGAATTTCTTCGTGGTTTCTGGGTCCTTTATTTTTTGTTTTTTGCTCTGTCCCCAAGCCCTCAAAGGGTAACTGAAATAGAAGAGCCATTCAACAAGTACTCTTAAGTAAATGAAGGAGCAGCTCACCCAACTGGATTCAACTCCCAATCAGGGTGTTGCATGGAGTACCCCATCTGCAAAGGATACTAAAGGCATGGTGCACACAGAATAACACAGGGTGCTGCAAGTGGCAGGGAGAAAACATGGACACGTTGTTTCAGATGGAAGGATCAAGCCCACAGGGCGAGCTCACATCCAAGCGCATGTTCTTGAAAGCCAATGTGGCTGGAGACTGAGCTAACTGCAGATCATTGTATGGCGGAGCAGTGCACGCAGGTTTGGGGCTGGTACTGTACTGTCTGGAAAGGCAGAGACCTTCTGCGAAGGCCGAAGTGACCTCCCAGTATCCTCCCGCTCACTCACTTGCTGCGAGTGGCATGTGTCATCGGCAGTGGCAGAGGGCGAACGTGACCAAATGTCAATGCGGATGCCGTGGCCCGCATTCTCCGGAGCAGAAGGATGGCACCCATTGTGTGGGGGTGGGGCAGGCTGAGAATGACTTCACCCTCCGTGGGAAAGGGTCAAGGAGACCCCATGGTTGAATTATCCTGGAAATGTCAACATTTCAATCATGCAAATTGTGTTACCTTCTGCGGTGGCACATTTGCATAAAGATAATAACAACAGGTCTAATAATTAGGATAATACCTGCTACCTTTTATTAAGCACTCATCTGCCCTAGACTGAGCCTTTACAAGACTCTCCTACTTAAATCTTTTTAATTGCTCTAGGAGGAATGTGTTAGTATTATTCCATTTGATAGCTGAGTCTTAAAGAGGCCCTAAACTTACCAAAGATGTCTTCAAAACATGGCCGGTCTCCAACATCTCCTATAAGTTGCTGATTCCATTATTTACCATTCTAGGATACCACCATGAAGATAATTGTTTTTAGCACCATGGACTTTTTTTTTTTTCAAAAATACCATGAGAATTTCCATCCAAGCATACTGTTTTATTTATTTGTAAATCTCTCTTCCTTTTTTTTATTTCCTTTTTCTTTTCTTTTTGTTTCAGTGTTTTGGAGACAGAGGCTTGCTATATAGTTCAGGCTGATCTTACAGCTGCATTTTGCCTACTCCAACCTCCCAAGTACTGGTATTACAGACATCCATCACCACTTCCAGCTCCAATCCCTTTTTCTCAAAGATAAAGACTACATTGCTGCCTGTGACTTCCCTCAAGACAGAGATCCTCTCCACACTGCGTGGATTTGATTTTTGGTGTCACCGCCCTAGTGCAGTCTACCACGGTGCAATCAGTATGTGCTTGGGACAGCATATAAATAATAAATAAAAGTATTTTTTATGTTTGCTTCGCACCATCCAAGATGCCAATCATACCAGGTGGAGTAACACCCTCTCCCCGTTGACATTTAGGTACACAGCTAAAGGCCTATTTTCTAGCTAGGACTTCAATACAGTTCTCTAATATCTTTAAAGATCAGCCTTCACAACAACAACGACAAAGGCACAGAATTTTATCAGTACAAGGTGTAAGAAAGGAAAGGTTTTGAAATATGAACAACCCTTACCATTGATTTTTTTTTTAAGGCAAAGAGCATATAACCACACTAGCCATGGAGATAAAAATAAACCTTGTCTTGGAAGCCATTCAAATAGGAAGCTGTAGGAGTCTTTGGGATTTAGGCCTGTTTGGGATTTGATAGACTTTCATGCTTCTTTTTCCTGCTCTTTTTTCTACCCAGAATCTCAAGGGGATCAGCTCTTCTGGGAACGTGATCCCGGAAAGAATGGGTTAACCTAAGCCACATAGTCACTCGGTGATGCCTTAAATAATTGTCACATGGCCCCTATAATCTGTCCCATGCTGTCAGCACTGGGTTAGTCATAATAATATCAGATAAGAGCTGTTCAAAGTGACACACTAACCAACATGAGAGCCGCATGACTTTCTGGCTCAGCTACTGCCCTTCAGCTGAACTTTGGCTTAGAACTCAAGGCTCCCAGAGGCAGCAGGCACATGCAGCCTCGTGGAGTGTCCGGTGGCATTTTTCCGTTGCTAGGGCGTCTGTCCCTGCACAGTCCCAGGGAGAGGCAGCTGGGGCTCAGTGACAGGGAGCTGCCCCACCTCTGGGGTGGGCTGCCTTTACAGCCTGTGCTGGGACACCCTGTCCCTTCCACACTTGATTAGTTTTGCAAATGTGTGTGTGGCACGTTATGCCAAGTGCCACAGCAGGGGGGGGCAGTCGGACCCCCAAAGGGAATTTGAGCTGGAAGGGGTAAAGCAGCAATGTGACTCCCGGCCAAGGGAGCACACAGGCAAGGGCAGGGCAGGGGAGAGAATGAGGAAAGGAGTGGCTATGCGTAGAGGAAGGTTATTGTAGACTGCTGCTGTTTTACCTGTACTTTCTGCACTCTAGACACACACGGCATTTTTTTTCACCTCTAGCACATTTTAGGTGTTTTTTTTTTCATGTAAAAAGTAGGATTTTTTTTTTCAGAAAAAGGGGAGTAGAAGAAAGCAAACAACAGTGGGAAAAAGGAAGAAAGGAAGGTGACCCATTGAATCACTGGTTCATTCACAAAGCAGAGAGCAGAAAGGAAGCAAGAAGAGAGGTCATCTGACATTGGACTTCAGAACATTTATTGGCTGTGTGCCTTTGGTGTACTTATCTAACATCTCTCTCTAAATATTATCCTCAGCAGTAAAATGGGGGGAAATAATAGCTAATTTAAAAGACTTCAGTGAGGATAAAAAGCAGTGATCTTAGCTAAGTAGCTAACAAGTGGTCGGTAGTCAGTAATGGTAGCTCTTGTGGAGTCCATGTAGCTGGGGATTTCTGCAGTCAGAAGTACTCAGGCCCACATTCTGGCAAGTTACTGACTTTGCTGAGCTTCAGTGTCACAGCATAGACTGGTGAAAACAACACACAACTGGCAGGGGTATTAGAAGGAATTGCTAAGCTCCTGGTTGATACCTCGCCCAAAGTCAGGCACAGTAGAGGTAGGGAGAAAATAGGAGCTGGGTTTGGTGTTGTGTTGGCAGTGTTAAGGGCAAAGAGAGAAAGAAGCTGGGCATAGGTGGCTCATGCCTCGAACCCTAACTACTCAGGAGGCTGAGATCTGAAAACCAATATCCAAAGCCAGGCCACATAGATGACAGACACCTCAGATAATTCTTAGAAACTTTTATATCCAATTAGCCAGTAAAAGGCATGGCTCATGTGGTAATGCACCAGCTCTGAGGGGTACAATGCTAAAAGAGAACATGTAGCTTTGAGTTCAAGTCACATGCACATAAACATGTGCGCACGCACACACACACACACACACACACACACACACAC
This sequence comes from Dipodomys ordii, assembly GCF_000151885.1. Classification (NCBI taxonomy): domain Eukaryota; kingdom Metazoa; phylum Chordata; class Mammalia; order Rodentia; family Heteromyidae; genus Dipodomys; species Dipodomys ordii. Next base: position 8,945,436 of record NW_012267224.1, read on the forward strand.
ACACACAGAAAGATGGTATCTTTCTTCTATATAAGAAATAATTATACAAAGTTATGGAAAATGGAAACTAAAGGCAATCAATAATAAAGATTCAAAATTTTCTTGAGGGAATCTAAATAACTTAGATGACAGATACTTAGATAACCAGATACCCCAGTGAGACCACAGGGCCTCCTCTCTTTGGGGATGACTCTCCTGTCCCCTCCTTCCTGCAGGGAGGTAATGAGATTCTTCCCATTTTAAGGACTGAAGACTAAAGACACAAATTCAGTTCTTTTAAGGTCGCAAACAACTTAACAGAAGGCACATTGAACCCAGAGATTCTCCTCCTAATCTTTTAGTAAGCAAAAGCATAACAAACAAACAATTATGTCTAGGGAGAGAAACATTAAGAACTATACCACGCACAAAAAGCAATGAATGGCAGCAGAGAATTCTTATTTACAAATGGAGGAACTGGGGATAGAAACGCTACAGGCTTTTTTTTTTTTTTAGTAATAGAAAATGAATTCAGGGCTTTAAGGTAAAAAGTATGCCACCACTCCAACCACACATCAGCATTTTCTGCCATCTCCACCTCTTGAGTAGCTAGGATTATCAGCATACACAACTAAACAACATTGCTCACAATTACGTTATTCTGGTAAAATGAAAACAAGGTTAAGAGGGGAAATGCAAATTGCATTGATAGAAAAACATCTTTCTGGAGATCAGTCCAGGAAACCAGAATGTCATGGAAAGCCTAAGAAGGAACTGCAGTAAGGAAGAGCTAAGCTCAAGCTTTTCTCGCTGAAGTACTCAAGTCTCAAGTATCAGAGCACTGCGTGGTCTTCAAAAGGCCAGAGCAAGTTGCTTCAAAGAGAGGAAAGACGTCAACATGAGGGCTAGGATATGTAGCCTTATTCACTGTAGGGACTTCCAGAGGGAAGACATTTGTAGAGGCCAGGTGAACAGAACAGACTGCGACTCAAAATGAGATAAAAATGGAGAAACAGCTGGGAAGGTGGCTCAGTAGTAGAGTGCTTGCCTTGTATGCATGAGGCCCTGGGTTCGATTCCTCAGCACCACATAAGCAGAAAAAGCCAAAAGTGGCACTGTGGCTCAAGTGGTAGAGCGCTAGCCTTGAGCTGAAGAGCTGAGGGACAGTGCCCAGGTACCATAACTGACAAAAGAAAAAAAGTGTGTGGGGGGAGAAACTCCAGAGAAAGTAAAGCTCAGCAGGAAGAGATCAGAGCTACTGCCTAGGCTCTCTTTCCAATTATTCTAATGCCAAAATGTCTGAATACTCTGTGCAATTTCTTTTGTCAAGTGGGGGCCATTCCCTTTTCAGAAGCCAGGAGGAGTCCTAGAACAGAAAACAATTGAGCAGGAGGAGGTCTACCTCTTTCTTTTGCAACTCAGGAACTCAAAGGTTCCCATTTCTATCTCTTCTTGTCATGTGTCCCAAGGAAGTCCTGAGTTTGACTTGAGGAATAGAGAAGGCAGACAGGGTGAATGTGTCTGACACTGTCAATTGTGAACATGATTCCTCTCACATGGTTTCCAAGAATATGTGTCTGTAGCTTCCTCCTCTCTATCTCACACATGGATGGTTTGTTGCATCATCATCTGCTCATTGCATTAAGGCTAAAAACTTATGAAGCTGAAGTGAGAGAAACGAATGTGAAAATGGATGAGAGCATGCAAGAATGAAAGGAAACATGATTTAATATTAAGGAAATAGCCTCCTGGCCCCATATACTCTGAGATGCTAGAAAGCATTTTATTTCCGACAGCTTTCTGGCTATCACCTGAAGTTTATGAGAGCTAGCCTTGCCTGTGCCACATGTATAAATCATCCCTGCCCATCTAATAATAATCATAATGGCTTACTTTATAGAGAGTCCTTTAGTTTAGAAGGCATTTTCACATACATCACTTAATCATTCATGCAGCCTGGGGTAGAAGCACTGCCAGCCATGCATCCACCAATGTAGGCATTGCAAGTCTTTCCTTATTACATTACTATGAAGTCCACAGTTGCAAAATCCCTTCAGGAAAGACCTTATATGCCCTGTATAGCCTTATAAAGGGTGTCTGCCTATCAAGGGCTTTTGCTATGCAGAACTGGCCCTACGAGAGATGTTGAATCAAGGAGGGTTAAGGAGACTCATGGAAAGAAAAGTTGAAAGGTTCCATTTGATGTCCAGTGCAATTGGAACTTTCCTGGTAGAATGGAGCAGTGTCCACTAAGGAGATTCCAGAGGAGGAGGGGTTCCCCACACTGGGTGACACAAGGATGGATTTAGCTGAGTTAGAAACTCATTACCTGGTATGTTGTCTTGATATAATGAGGTAAGAAGCATAAAGCCCAACGAAAGGGACATCGCCATATCTCTGTAGCAAACTACAGGAACAAAGTCCCTTACAGAGCAATGAAACAGATTCACCGTACCATGCAGGACCAGGGTTCAACAGCGACACAATGTGTTACTAGCTAAAATAGCATTCTTAGTTGACGTGTGACTCTTTCCTTTAGTCTGGTGTTGAAAACAAAACAAAATATAAAAAGCGCAAAAACAGAAACAAAAAAGTCCTGAGCACTCTGGGACAAAAATCTTCCCTTAGTTATGTGGAACAATTGAGATGATAGAAAGCTTCTGTGAGAGAGATTTCAACTTCCTGCCAACAGTAGGTCAACTTCCTGCTACCATTAGAATCTAAGATTCCGTTGAGTAATGCAATAATAAGAGACTGAATTCATTGCGAGTCTCTTGCAGATGAAGTCAGTCATACTGATTACAGAAGGAATTGAGCCACAACTCTGGGCCAGATACTATGACATAGTCAGCGTGGTTATTCTTAACCTCAAATTATAAGTGAAGAAATGGAGGCACATCTGGGGTGAAATGGGCAGCCTGAGATTCCAGAAGTAGGGAGTCGAAGGAGCAGGCTCCCCTTTTCACAGAGGTAACTCTAGGTCAACAGGAAACAATCACCAGTGCATTTTCTCCTTTGGACCAAGGTGGAGGATCCCACCAGAGCTGGTGGAATCCACTCTGCATGTGAGCGGCAGCACTTCACAAAGGCTCCCTGTCTTTTCCACTCCCTGCATGTACTTGGGCAGCAACCAAGCTCGAGGCTCTGCTCACATGCTTGTGGTTTGGCTCCCAGCTGGGGATCACATTCTCTGCTCCATGGGCAAAGCCAAGGATCCTTCTTGCAAAATACTACTGGTGTCCTGGTGCCACCTCCGGAAAAAGCTGCCTACAATGCCCTCGTGCCTGGGAGGTGGGGCGGACTGGATCAAACACTGGCAGCCAGGATCTCCAACAAGAAAAGATCATGTCTGTTCTTTCCCCTATTACATTTCTCCTCTGACTCACAGACTGGATTGTTGAAAAATACAATCTGCCTTCAGAAAAACCATGCAGACATTAATTAATTGGTGTAGTTAAGGGAGATAACATATAGTAGTACCTAATGTACCAATTTTGTCTATTTTGTTTCTGCTTACATACCCAGCCAAGGAAGGACAAATTGCTGAGTATTTCTGACTCACGGGTCCTTTTCCTGGTTGTATCTTCATAATAACAGTATCTTCACAAATATCATTTTTTTTGTATCAGGACCACCTATTGCACAAGTCTAAGGAATTCTCTTTTCTGGGAATACATTGTGAAGAGTGCAATTGGCTTTTCAAAATAAAATAGTTTCTTACTATAGGCAGCAAAATTATTTGCATTCAGTATCTCATTCTATCTCAACAGTAAACCATGAGGTAGGGCATTGTAATCTCTGCTTTACAGAAGAGAAACCCAGTAGACATTGAGAGTTACACAACTAGTAAATTGTAAAATCAGGATTCAAACTCACAGCTGGCTGAGTCCAAAGGTCATGCTCTGAACAATTTCACTTCCTTAACTCAGAACCTGGGCTAACAGTTAGACACAAGCCTTCCAAAAAGTATTGCAAAATGGGTTTCTATCTAAACACAACCCTATACCCAGCCCTTCAATCCTAGTTTGCAAAAGGACAGTAAAGCACATGGATCACATGTTTTTTTAAACATTTAAGACTGTCTAATAGATCTGTTTAACTTTGCCAATAGTAAGCATTGGCTTTCATGTATCTTAATTCATGCATGCATCTAGAAAAAAAAAACGTTTAATAGGTTTTGCTTAATTTTAATTAAGCCTCTAACATTACAAAACTTTCACATACATCTGGTTCACTAAAATGATTCTAAGAGATAAAAACAATATCATGAATTAGGTATCTAGAATGTAGTATACACTATCCGAAGACATTTTCCTATATTTGACACACTCATATACATTGGATCACTTCATCAAGAGGCCCTCAGGAGATGTCAAAGCATAGATAGCACTGAACTCTATATACAAACACTATGGTACAGTAGATCTGATCACTGAGATGGCAAGTATTATACCAAGTTTGGACACACTGCACATAAAGATGATGCATGTCCAAGTAGATGGGATGCAATAGCACAAGTTTTCGTCATCAAACTCAGAAATGATATGGAATTTAAAGCTTACAGCATGTTTATTTCTAGCACTTTCCATTTCACTTTGGTGGTTGACTATGTCTAACTGAAGCCATAGGAAGCAAAACTAGATAAGAGGAACAATACAGTAGATTCGCTTACTAGTACTGGGCTGTACATAGATCACAAAGCTGCGAAGTGACAGGGCCAGAATGGGAGCCACACGATCTGGTTCTACTCTACTATGCTAAAGAAAATAGAAATCAACCAGACACGAAAAGCAACAGAGGGAGGCAGAGGCTACGTGTATAAATATAAACAAGAAGCAGATTTCCAGATCAGGGCAAATCACCAGGCCCCTTATGCATCACAAGGAACGGACCCCTTTTAGGCAGTGCCCGAGAATGAGAGTAAGTGTCTGTACAGGGTTGCTTCAAAGAGAACAGGTGGGTTCCACTGTGAAGCAGTGGCTACAGCAGCTAACCACAAACTTCAGGGACCACAGAACAATGCAACTTTTCCTACCACAGAGAGACAGCAGAAGACAAGAGACATTGTAAGGTGAAAATGTCCCCTAGATCCCTATTTCATTTCTTTACGTTTATATTACCTTTGCCTTCTCTATGGTAGTGTTCCAAGTAAAAAACAGATACCTTTCATTTACTTCATGCCTTTTCCCCACACACATTTGATGCCGGTTAAGCTTAAAATACTCCCATGCAATACATGCAGCTTCTTTCAGAAGTTGCTGCTGAGCCCATTCTGTACTGGAAAATTGGGGCAGAAAGTTCTGCCACTTCTGCCCAAAGTAAAACATGGCACAAAGCCAGACGTAGAACCATGGATCACACCCAAGACTCTCTATTCCCAGTCCACAAATTTCCTCTTCTCTTTACTAGAAAAAAAATCATTTCAAGACATAAACTATTGAATCCCTGTACTATTTTATCCTATTTAAATAAGCAACATTTCTTTGCACTGGTGTGTTTCTTGGAGAGAGGGGGGAAAGTAGCCTTGACAATGTCTTGACAATCATTGAACATAAATGACTAGTTGAAGTTATTATTCCCCCACACACACCATTCTAAAAGGATGAATGACTGTTTTCCAGGGTCAGAAACCACCTCTCTGCAGAGCTGTTGTGTGGTGACATTTTCTGCCTCATCCTCACAGTCTGTTCCATTATACAACTTCTCATTATTTAGGGCCAGGCCTTTTTCACCATCCCAAAGGGAAGTGTGTTGACAAATACCCCATTCATCTCCAGAGAACTCTGCGGAGTCAGGAGAATATGCAGAAACACAATTGAGCTTGGAGGTAAGTCCAAAAGCAACTATCCGTTGCTGTGGTGTCACATGGCCTAACATGGGTCCTAAGAGATCCAGAATCAAGGCTCCAGAGATTTTTTTTAAAGTATCTCAAGGAAGTGGAAGAATTGCAGAGAGACAGAAAAACCAGCAAAAATGAGATTTCTGATAAGAATAGCTTTTGGTTCTTACCTTGGGTTTAATTTCTATCCTGACAAAGAATTGTTCCTGGGACCATCTGAGCAACTCCGAAAAGACCCTGGTAGAGCATAGAGGCACCACAGAGCACTTCTTCATTTAACAGGAAAGAAACATCTCTTTTTCTGGTCCAATGAGCCTCTAGCTCATTCATCTATCCATCCCTTTATTAAATATTGAATTCAGTAAACACACACACAATAAGTTAAGCCATCAAGGAGGGCTTATGGAGATATGATGCTAAGAAAATGGAGAGAGAAGAGTGACTTATCCTACAAGGAAACACTCCTTGAAGATGATCAAGCACCAGTACAGTGAATGGGAATACAAGAGAGGAGGAAGGAAGAGAGGTACTACCATAACCGTTGTGATCAGGTAGGACTCAGGAAGAGCAGAGATGATGGCTTGCGTAGGATGCTTAGAAAAGGTAAGGGAAGTGGAGACCACCAATAATGGGGAAGTAAACCTTTCTTTTCTTCCCATAAGATGTTACTTTCACATCAAGGGAGAAAGCTGCCAGAAGACAGTGTATCTGCTGCCCAGCAAATCCTGGCTGTATTTGGTGGCTGTAGGACATCCTGGGGCTGCCTGTGGGGTGCCCCTTGGTGGCAGGCAAAGCCTCCACAGCTGCACTTGCTCAGATGTTTAACAGGGCTATTTTGGGCTGGATGAGGTCCAGACTGTACAGCTTACCCATTGTTGATTTTTAGTATTCTGTTTTCCTTGTCATTTAGTTTTCTACCATAGAATTACTCAAATAAGAGAAGGAAGGAAGGAAGGAAGGAGGGAGGGAGGGAGGGAGGGAGGGAGGGAGGGAGGGAGGGAGGGAGGGAGGGAGGGAGGAAGGAAGGAAGGAAGGAAGGAAGGAAGGGAGGGAGGGAGGGAGGGAGAGAGGGAGGGAGGGAGGGAGGAAGGGAGGGAGGAAAGAAGGAAAAGGAAGAGCAGTACTACATCTTATTTTTAGTACTCAAATGAATGGTGACAACTTCCGCATTTCAATTGGAACTTTGCATATCAAAATCTCCCTAAATAAAGCATAGTAAACATATTAAAAATCCATAATGACACTTTTCTGTGCCGTTTTAAAATATGTTTGTTTGTTTTGAAATACCAAAATGGTTCAGCCCAAATGAAAGTCTAATTCATTGACAGATGGGCAAAAATAATGTTTAAATGTAAAAAGCATTCTCAGAAATGCGCATTTCACCTTTGTGCCCTCTAGGTCTGCAAACACTGAAAAAAATAATGACAAGTCTATTTTATTTCTTTGTATTCTTCTGTTGTAGTTGTTGTTCCAGTACTGGGGCTTGAACTCAAGGCCTGAGTCCTGCCCCTTGAATTTTTTCTTCTCAAGGCTGGAGCTCTACTAACTGAGCCACACTTCCATTTCTAGCTTTTTTGCTGGTCATTGGAGATAAGAGTTTCATGGACATTTCTGCCTGGGCTAGCTTTGAACTGCAATCCTCAGGTCTCAACATCATGAGTAGTTAGGATGATAGGGGTGAGCCACTGGCACCCAGCTCATATACTTTCTATAAAATCCAAAGTGTACTGCAACACTTGGCATGGTCTCAAGATTCTATGGTGGTAATGGATCTCAGAGGCATTCCTGCTTTCCCTCTTTGTCTGAACTTTTTCTAAGCAAGAAATTTCTATCTCACTTAAAAACTAGAGCTAGAGAAAAAGTTAGGGGAAGCTCAGTAATACATGTCACAACCTTAGGAGTTCAGTCCCCAATTAAGCACTAACAATGGCTATTAATTAACTAACCACATGCACAGAGTAGTGTGCTGGAACTTTACATATAATATCACCATTTATCTCTAACCAACACTCTTAAAGAAAGAGCATTACTTGATTTTTATCCAGAAGAAAACTGATGTTCAATGACACATAAGTATGTGAATCTTCAAAGTCTGATCTTCCTTTCAAAAATAGCCTACTATCTGTTAAAAACAAGGAAGGAAAAAGCACTATTACTGGTTTGAGCCATTTCTTTCATCTTCCTTCACTGAGAAGTGTTCTGAATCTGCATATAATAACTGTGTAGATATGAAAATATATTTGATGTCTTTTTGCTTCCCTAAATATTTCCTAGAACTCCAAATTCTCAAGTTCCCCCTTCCTGATCTAAATTTCTAAAATATAACTGGTGGTTTAATGGAACGTGTGCAGATAATCTAGGCCTTTCATCAATTAGTAATTAGTTAATCAAATGCATAGTATTTTCTTTTGCTATGTGCCCTCATGTATTTATCTAGAGAGGTGAAAAATTACCATATCTATCAGGTGAACAGAGATAATTAACTAAGGACCTGAAGCATGGAGCATGATCACAGACCTTATCTCATAGGAGAAAACTAAGATGGTGCCCTACCAAACAAGGAACAAAAGGTACCAATTCTGTCAAGGGGCCATAGTACAAGAAGGACAGACTGAAGTGAATTCTAGACTACTAGTTGAGGGTATTCTATATTTTGGGGTCTTCTTTTTTTTAATAAGAAAATGGGCTGAACCATTTTGGTATTTCAAAACAAATATTTTCTTATTAAAAAAGAAATGTATCATCTTTACCCATACACTGACTTTACACAATTGAAACAATATCAAATGAAAAGCATCGCATGGTCATTAGTAGCAGCATGATTTTTTTTTTAAAAAAGGTAACATCAACAAAGAAACTAGCACAAATTTCAGATCACCCATGAAATGAGTATAAATGAGTTAACCAGTTCATAGAACCATCTTAAATCTCTGTGCTGCTTTAAAATGTATAACCAGGGAATGTAACAGGAAAGTTTACAGGACTCAGTTTTAGGTTTCCCGCGTTTTCCTGGTTGCTTAATATTTAAAAATCCTAGCCTATGATAACTCCTCCCAGACTCCACAATCTAAGTTAGCTTAGCATGGAAAAAATGATTTCTAAATCTCAGATGTAAGACATGTTCACAAACCCACAGACCCAAACATGGCTTCCTGAAATGTCTTATGACACTAATGTTTGTTAAACACAGGCCTTAGTAACAAGAGAAGCCTGAACCACTGAAAACATTTTTCTCAGTGCTTTATGTTTAAAATAGATGAGGCAATCCACACTGTTTTGTATGAAGGAGAGTAAGATTAAATGTTTAGAGGTACCCCTCAGACAGGTCTCCGATATAAAGAAAGAATTTTAGGATCACCTTTTAAATAGAAATAATAACCCACCTTTAACCTTAGCCCTGAAGGGACTTAAAACTCCACAGATAGGAGACATATTCCATTTCACATATATTCCTATTAGAAAGGAGAATGGCTCTAGTGAAAGATTTCTATGTCAGAGGGCAGGTAGTATTGTTTGGGGGAGCAGGGATTCTGGTATAAGAGCATTCCTGCTTTATGGGGGCCATGAGCAGTCCTAGGGCACAATGTCACCACTAAATGGGCTACATAGCCATTGATCCTTCCAGGTATTATTTCCCTTGATACTTGTTGGCCACTGTCCCTAACAAAATCCACTGCATAAATCCAAAGCATGATGTTCATCACTACAATTACAGTATGAAGAATGAACATGAACATTTACCTTTTCCTGTTTATCTGCACTACAAAGAAAGATTGTATTGGATTTGGACTCACAAGCTATCATCATTTCAGAGACTAGCCAAGGCTCTTTGTCTTTCTTACTTTAAGCTGCAAAAACCATACAGCTCTCAGAATCCACAACATACTGTATGAGTAGAACACACAATATGAGCAGATACAGCTTTCCCATGACCAAAGACAGTAAATTTCTCCAAAGCAAAGGGTGAATAAGAAGGAGGGGAGGAGAAAAGAAAGAGGAGGAGCAGGAAGAAGAGAAGGAAGAGCAGTAGAAGAGGAGGAAGAAGAGCAGGAGGGGGAGAGTTAGCTGTTCATGAATATTTGACTTTAGTGGATTAATTTTCCCTCTTACCTTACTGACCCAACTATGTTTTCAAATACTGCCATCAACAGTTCTCTGCCTCATTCAGGGGGTATGCAAGGAACCAGTGAGAAAGGAAAGAAACAAAGCGTGGAATTCGTTGGATAACAGCTGAAAATGTTCGGGCACTCAGTATTTAGATTTTGATGGTGTATAAATGATTCCTAGCTTCTTATCAGGTGTTCATAATACACTCAGCCTAGTTTTGTTTTGCTCTGGTTTACTTTCTTTGCCATAGTGCACTAAGTCAATCCCAGAAAGAATGGGGTTAAGTACAAATCTCAACCTTTTGAAATGCCAATGTAACGATTATTTATTTAAATTCATTTCTACCTTTACTGAATCTGCACCTCTCTGTTTTCACCATATTCCATTTAGGTCTCCTACATTTAGTAAATTGGTCCCTTTGGGAATCTAAACTTGGGCACACGTGAACACTACATCTTGGAATTCATAATTCTTTCATAATCACCTCCCTTTTGGCATCTGTGAACTCACAAAGGCAGGTTTTCTCAGTGAAGATCTGTTCGTAGTCTGGTATTTACATAAACAATTTCTGTTTGGAGTGTTGGTTCCTTCATGCACCAATAACCTCTCCATCTATGTAGGTCTCTAAATTTCATGTTAAATAAATTTTAGCACTACAAAAATACTTCAAGCAATCTTCACCATTTTTCAGCATGGAAACTCATGTAGGCAGAGTCTAAGGAGGTGCTTTGTAAATTTTTAATGGAATAAATATAAGCACAATTTGAATTGTAAGCACTGTGTGAATTCCAGGAATAACTGGAAATACTTTTATATGTATTTTTAAAAATTTCTTCACCCCTAAACTAAAACATTCCTGGGTGTAAGACCTATTCAATTTAGCACATGGACAAGCAAATACCAAGAAATTAACATTTTAGTCAACTTAAGCCTATCTCATTGTAAAACAAGGAAATGTCATCTTGAATTTTCAGTCAAAATAGGACTTTGACTTATAAGAACGTCCACAACATACTCAAATCATCTGCATAGCAAAAAAGTGATAAAAAGAATAATGCACATCATCTCTGGAGGTTTGTTGAAACTGGAATTCACAAGCAGAAATAGATGTGATCTTTCTAGAAAGCAACTGATCAATATAAATTTAAAGGTGTTTGGGAAAATGCTGATTGTTCTCCCAAATTTATGTAGATGGGTTTATTCCAAAGGCAAAAATTGAGGGCTCGAGGGTCTTAGTAAAGGCTGTTCACATTGGCATGGCTTGGTAAGCCTCAAAGACTCTCCATAGGGCATTTATTGCGTTAGTTGTGGGATTTCCTTGTGGGAATGTAGACATACTCTTCCTTGGAAGAAGTGAAAATAATCCCCTGCCATATACTGTACTGCATCTTCTAAAAACGCATATCAGGAAACAGGGAATAACTTCATAATGGAGAAATGTGACCCCTATGACCACAGCCAGATATATAAACAAAATTGTGGGGAAATCCAGCTGACAGCATGGAGTTTAGTTAACATCCACAGTATCAAGATTGGTTTATTAGATGTGACAAACCTGTCATAGAAACGTATGGCTACGAATTAGGTGAATCTGTAGAAGGTATATGGGGATTCTCTGTACTTAAACCTTTGACAATAAATCTAAAATAATTCTGAAATGAAAAATTTATTTGACAAACATAGTCATGAGCAAGAATAGAGAGGCATGAGCCACTCCGAGTTAGGTTGGGTGCTTCTATTTATCCCCCTGGAGTTTTGAGCTCCTACCACAGAGGACAAATTACATGTACTTGCTTTTTAAATGACCTACCTCCTATTTCATGGAAGCAAATTTTAATACTATTCTGTGCAAAACTCCAAACACCAGACACTATACATATCAGCTACTTAATAAATATATGCTAAACTAGTACATTATTACCCTGTTAAATGAAAAATTATCAGATTACAAAACACTGTGCCTATCATGTTCTATCACGTGCTAATTAAATGATCCTAGACAAAACAGTTGATAGCTCCCAGACTCAGTTTCCTCATCTGTAAAATAAATTATTAAATGATCATTGCACATATCTTATGGCAATTAATAAGAAAAAAGCTTATAGGATAGAGCCATCCTATCTCTATTCATAATTTTAGGTACTGAAAATAGATTACATTAGAACAATGTCCTGTGTGTGTGTAGGTTACTTATACACATATGTGTGTTTCTTTCCTGTTGTACATAATCGACAGATGCAGAATATTATTCTGTCCTCCAAAGATTTTACAACGTAATTGTTGAAGAGTTGAGACAATACAGAGCTAAAAGGTTGAAGAGCATCATTCTTAGGAAAGTGAAATGGCAAGTGTCTTTACAGTGTCTGATGAATTTAGAGAAAGACCAGGAAAAAACAACTCTAAGGAACAAAGAGGCAGACAGGGAAGGGTAAGGCCTTCCAACCTGTAAGGAAGGCTTGTAAGGAAGGCTCTGGACACATGAGTGTGACAGACACAAAGCCTTCTCCATCTTTACAACAACCTTGGTCTCTTCATTGCCTCAACAGCTTTCCACGTTTGTTTCTGTAAACACTCCTGATTAAACAATCATAAAACCTTCACCAGACCTTCCTAATCAGCTCCCATTGCAAAGAAAGAAGAACAAAGGAGGGAAAGAAGCCTAACCTGATTTCTGAGTTTGTATTTCCAATGCCAGTGACGCACGTGTCATGATGGTGAGCCCCATGTGACCTGCAGATGTGAGTCACAGAGGCCTGCAGACTCCGAACCAGCACAACCCAGAACAGCTGGAGGTGGACACCGAGTGACAGGCCAGACCCTCCCCCCGCCCCTGGAAGAACCAGCTTCTTCCAGAGCAAACTTTTTAGGATGGCACGCTCCCCCAGAGTGGAGGAAGCTTACGGAGAGAATTTTGTTTCCGTCCTTTGACAGCTCATCCTGGGGTATGGATTCGCTCCCTTTTCCCCAAGAAAGAGCACCCAGCTTGTCTCCCAAGAGAATGTATGGACTTTTAAAAATAGATTTTGCCCAACAGTCACGGAAGCAAATGCTGACTTGCAGCCTGGGAAAGAGATCTGTTCTTCGACAGACCCAGCAAGATGAAAGGGGGTCCTCTGCTCATGGACACAGAACCTGGAAGGGAGGCACAAAGGAGAGACTCACTACCGACCATGAGCCAAAGCCTGGCTGGATCTAACAACTGCCAAGATACAGAGAGGCTTCAGCATGAAGAATGGCCTTGCCATTGCTAGAAACCCAGGACAGGAGGATTTTCCCAGCACCCAGCTCAAGCTCAAAGCAGAGGAAAATTCTTTTACACTCTGGAGTGCCAGGCACTTGACAGTAGAATAATATTAGGAGGATGAATAGAGAAAGCAGAGCACAACCCAAACACACAAGAAAGAGAGGAGGATATATGCTCTGCTCTCCCTGGATAGGGCTTGCTTCTTTCATTTGAACTTTTCCTAGATCCCCCCCCCCCCCGCTGCCCAACCCACCACCTCCTTCATACACACCCAGAGTGAAATTTGGCCTTCAAGCTTGAAGCCTGAGAGTTATTTACAGGTGCAGTTTACAATCGTTTCTTTCATGGTACGAAAAAAAAAGTTAATGCACATGCATATATGTAATTACTTATATATATATTTTGTCACCAAAACATAGGGATGTATTTTGAAAAATACATCAATAAGCAATGTCATCATTGTGTCCAATATAAATTACTGTGCCTATTATACATTGAGCTTCGTGACATGTCTACACATATATATCTACACATGTATATCTATACACACAGTATATAGTTCTCCTGGCACCATGATAAAACTACATGAGATTAAATCAAGTGCAAGAAAGATATAGGTAAACATAAGATATAGGAGGCCACTGATGGCCCAACACAGTACAGTGGTTTGCAGCAAACCAGTTTATTATAAGGAATGCCCTCCACAACAATGATTCAAACTATAGTGAGTGAATACATGAACCAGCAACAAAATCATTTATGCTCAAGTATTCTGTATTGCCACAATGGTGGATGTTACACTTTTGTATGACTGGCAGAGCACCACCAGAGAAAATGTGTGACTAATAACCCCTTGCACTGTGATGTTAGAATAGCTAAGAGGTCACTAGGTGATAGGAATTTCTCAATTCCTTCAGAAATTATATCTACCATATAATTTTTAATATTGATATAATTATATGTATACATTGTATATGATATAATATAATATATAATTAATATGTTATATAATTACATAATATAATCAATATATTAATATTGATGTAATTACATTAATGTATTATATATTATATGTGGTCTGTTGTTGACCAGAACATCTTTATGTAGAGTGTGACTGAATATCTATCTGTCTGTCTATCTGTCTATCTGCATATCTATCTATACTCTGTATCTATCACCTATCTCTATCTATATATCTATCTCTCATCTATCTATCTAATATAATCACTGCTATTCATTGCAACAAAGCTGATAGTGTTGAATACCCTCATGCTAGTGTAAATATCTCCTCACAGCAAGCAAACTGAACCCACAGAATGATTCAGAACCCAGTTGTCTACTTCCTGTCTCAGGTGGATGAGTGAGAAATTCGATTTATACTCATCAGCCCCTGGCTACTGAAGCATGTAATATACTTAATGTGACAATTCCCTGTCTTAAAATATCTTCTCCCCACCCCACTTCTAAGTTTCCCTGGTGCCAGCAAACTGGGAGCAATCATCACAATGAGAAAATTTGGTATAAGAAAAGATCAGATTGAGAACTTGCCATTCCAGAACTTGAAGATGGTACTGATGATCCTTCTATTTCATCCCAGTATGGAAAATAGCTACTCATAGATGTTTGCATACCATGTGCCAAACATTGCACTAAGTCCTTGATGCGGATGATCAATTGTGCCAGGTGGATATACCTATTATCCTCTCTCTCCTTCCATCCTTCTCTTTCCCTCTCTCTCTCTCTCTTTCTCCCCCCTTCCTGCCCTTCATCTCCCCCTCCTCTCTCTTTTCTTTGTAAAATTTGGTGCAAGACTAGGACTTGAACTCAATTCTTTATGCTTTTGTTCATTGATTTAGTGTTCTACCAACTGAGTCATATCTCTCACCCCTCTATTATCATTTTCTCTGGTGGAAAAGAGAGACTTAAGGAATTTGATCAATCTGCCCAAGGTGGTATTGCCAGTCAGACCCTAGGCAGTGTAACCCCAAAGCCTGTACTCTATTTGGTGCTCAGTCCATAATCACAGCCTCCTAACACATTATCTGTCCATCCTCAGCTCCATAAAACTTGGTCATGACCTATCAAAACAGCCAGGAAACTAATGGTCACTAAATCAAGACACGGCCCATCCAATATCACAACCACGGCCGTTGCATGTGAAGCCACACTCCTCCAGGACTAGTGTGAGAGCTCGCAGTCCCAGGTCCTGATCTGCCCATTGTACACTGGGCATGTGGCAGCCTGTTGACACAGGAAAGGAAAACGGCTGTGTAATTGTCAGTGTGAAAGGCAGAGAGTGGGCACAAGGGAAATTACATGTGTTTTTCCTTCCCTGCTGTGCTGGGCTCCATATTTGCTTCTGGGCAGCCAAGTGGGGATGGTTGTCTTCCTGTGTTTATGACAGGCCTTCTTGGGGAGACTTCTTGTTTTGCTACTGGACATAAGTTCCCATTTAGATAAGAGTATTCTGAGTTTTCAGGCTTCCAAAAATATTATCAGCAAGGACTTCAGCCCTACTGTCCTTCGTCTGCAATACTCTGATTTCATTCATCTATTCAATAAATGTTATAAATGTTTCTGAGTGAGTAGGGACTCTGTTTCAGGCACCGTGGTGTCAAGAGAAAGGATAAATAAGACACCAGTACTAGCTTGAAAGGACTCAGTCATGAGTAGGATATGTACAACTATTGTCTTTTCCTTTAAAGTATGTATTAATTTTCTCCTGTGCAGAACTATCTTCAGGGGGAAGGAGGGTAAAGAAAGGACAAGATGTTGACTAAAAATTCCTTCCCATGTGGCAATTCCTGTTTGTTTTAGATGCTTTACACATATTTAGTGCTTTCTGCAGTTCTGATGGGCAAATATGATAACCCCCATTTTCTAGCTAACATCGGTACAGAGAGGTCCAACAGCACAATTTTCCAAGACAATGAAAGCTTCAAGGTTTCTCATTAGGAGGTCCTTGGGAGCATGAAGTCTAGTTGGAATAAAAACCACTAAGGTCTTGTCTTAAGTTGCATTTTCAAAGTGCATTGTCATTTCTTCTCAGTACTACTTACCCACGTATGCACAGAGGAGCTTAGCTGCATGCCCGTGGTCCCTCAGGAATTGTTTAAAATTCCTCTTTTCATTCCCAGCTCTCTTATTTTGATGACAGAGTATATGGACGACATTCTTACTTCAACATTACTTTCATTTGAGGTGGCTTGGGAAACACTGAGAGATATTGTTTAAGCTTAGGTCAGTTTCCCAAGCCAGCCCTCTGAGGGACCTGTGGCCAAAAGGCTGGTAGTGAATGTAAGTGAGATTCTCCTTCAAATTAGTAGACTCCAAATCCAGTGCTCTTTGTCCCTAGCACATCTGCTTGCTATGGCAATCGGCTGGAGAGGGGCTGAACACCTGTATTTACCTTAACTAGTTTTCTCTCACTTGTCAAGGCAAAGAGGTAGTTCAATGGCATAGTACTGGTTCAATGAACCTCACTTATGAGTTAACTGGCCATTGTTAGGAAATCAGAAATGCAAGGAGTCCACATACTCACATGGGCCAAGTACAGCTTCAATTTCCAGTAAAAGGCCAATGCAATTTCTAATGTTTCAACCACATTTGGAGTAATGTGCACAAGAGAAACAAAGAAAACATCATGAGGTTTACAACCATTGCTTTTTTCTATGCTGGACTGTTCCATTATGGAGGTCCCCAAACACCAGGCAAAGCACTAAATTATGTGCAGGTAGTGGCTGGATATGAGCTGCCAGCCGGCTTTCAGCAACATCCCCCATATGGCTAGGAACACTTGTGCCAGTTAATTAGCACTGGCATTAATTGAGAGAAGGAACATTGACCAGGACATGGAGGTTATCCTTAGACTATTTAAATATGTCATGTGATCACGCATTCCATCTGTTATCAACATACTTCACACTTAATCCAGTAAATAAACTCCCTACCATTTTAAGCAAATGGATTCCATTTTGTCAGCTCCTTTAGACTTTGCAAATCTCAAGATGTTTTCTTTCCATAGAATCTCTATTGTCAAGTGTCAAAAGGTTCAATAACATAGCCTGATGTGAATTCAAGGGCAAGAGCCACCTTCACCCCAATCTATGAGACCCTGGGGATCTATCCACATGAGGTCGAAACTAAACACAACCAAACACATGACATCACTCACTCAAATGTGTATTTTTCACTTTGCAGCAACCCTAAAAATCTGCCTTGTTTTCTTTCCTTGCTGTCTATTCTGATGAGAGCCCAAAGAAAATAAAGCCTATTATTCAAATGAATTTCACTGTGCATTAAAAATGTGACTGAGTTGGGGTGGAGACCCATTTTATAGTGCTCTCCACTGAAATGGATGGTGGCTGACAAAATAAAAAGCACTGGGTTACTTAGAAAGGCAGGCAGGAAATAGTCCAATCCCCAAACATTCCATTGGCAAATCGAGTCATCATAGGTACAACCCCAAAGTAGATTTCAAACCACTCTCCAGAAGGGCATATATTCCACACAGCTTTAACAACACTGATATAAATCTTCCCTAGAGAACTTATTTCAATAGTCTGTTTTCTTGCCCTAAGTAAAGTCATTTACCACTCTCTCATCAATCTCTAGCATTTCTTCAACAAACTCTCTTCCTCTCCAAAGTCAACTCTCCATAAGCGAATGAAGACATAGAGTATTTGTGTCATTCACAAAAGGGTCTTGAAAGGAAGACCCCAGCTTCATCAAAGCTAACCAGCAAGCACTTGTAGATGAGAGCCTCTTTCAGTGCCAAATGACATCATGGGCTAGTGGAGAGACAGAATCAATTCTCACTCAAGAAAACTGTGGTTCAGATTCGATTCCATAATGGTGATAATTAGCACATTTCTTTGATTTTCCTCTGGCTAAAAGTTGACAATGAAGATTCCCTTATTGGGTCCACATCAAGTGGGCCTGAGGATCCAATGTCCATCACCTACTTCCATCACCGCTTCCTCTGCTGTAGATTTGGCATGATGGTGATAATCACAGTTAGTTTTCTTCCCCACTACTTTATGTAAAAGCTATTACCTGATCTGCTATTTAAGTCTTAAAAAAATGCAACTTACTCTTTCAGGTAGCTTAGTGTGATGAAGCAGACTCTTACTGGTCTAATTTTACCCAAAGCACAGGGAGAAATCCAAAAGTCATCTCAGGAGCCAATTAATCAGTGAAAGATAATTAAATTTTACACATTGGACTAAGTTTTAACTAGGACACTAGGGCTACCTTGAGGATTACACAGTCCTTTCTGCATTGGGGAAAATGAAAACTTTGCAATTATACAATTGTTCAGTTCAACAAATACTTATTGATGACTACATGCCAGAGCCTGTACAAATCAGAATATTCAGGAAAATTACACTTTTTCCTTGACCTAATATGCCCTCTGGCCCAGTAGTTAGAGTCAGACATATAGATTTTATTGTGCTATATGACATAGAAATGATGCAGAGATACATAGTGAATTGGAGGATAGTTCTTATAGGGGAAGCCGGGAATGAGTCAAGCTAGTTAGGAGTGGAGGAGTGACTGAAAGTGGGATGAGTATCCTGTGAACAGCACATACATCTTTCTAAGAAGCTCCATGATGGTCGTGTTCAATAGAAAGTAGACAAAGAAGCTGGAAGCTGATGGCTCATGCCCACTGTAATCCTAGCAAGCCAGGAGGCTGAGATCTGAGGATTGCAGTTTAAAGGCAGCCCAGACAGGAAAGTCTATGAGACTCTTCACCAATTAACCAGCAGAAAACCAGAAATGGTGCTGTGGCTCAAAGTAGTAGAGAGCTAGCTTTGAGCAAAAGAGCTCTTGGACAGCATCCAGGCCCTCAGTTCAAACCCCATGATTGACAAGAAAAAAAAAAAGAAAGTAGACATAAAAATGAAAGGTCTGAAGTAGGAGGCTGAAGAGCACAAGAAGCAGGTCACTATGAACGGAAGACACATTAGCATATGTGATCCATGGATTCCTTTCCAGGAATATATTACACAGTGTTTCCATAAGATCAAAACACATAATGTAGTAAAACTCAGGCTTATAATAGACCCCAAACAAAATGTCTTTTACTCAAGTAAGGAACAACAGGATCCAATGGTGATGGTAGCCTTGAAAAAGATGGAAAACTCCTGACTAAAATTCACACAAAGCCTGTCTAACTCTCCTAACACCCTCAATTTATTGATGGCTAAATTACAGTCTCAATCTAGAGCCCATTGATGAAAAATGAGTTCTCTCCCCTCTATTCTACCACAAAAAGCCATTAGACTTGTCTCCCAGAGAATTATCCAAAAGCCCAGGATTCACTAGTGATGTGCAAATATTTGAACAGTTATTGAGGAAGGCTCTGGTTGAAAGGCAGTTGTTTGTCTTCTAAGTGTCTATAGATGGAATGATTATGGTTGTAATTCATGGTCATTTCCTTCATCCCACCATTACAATTTACTGAATGGGACACTACGCATGGCAGCACTATGTGTTCTGTTCTGTCTAAAGCTGTTACACAGACCATCTAGAGTATGTACAGATTTTAACATGATATTTTATTTTACTCTTCTACTAGAAGAACTTCCCAGGTTCCTAGGCTCATGATAATCTCTTTTAAAAAATCCCCATGGTATAACCCCTATTTTCATTGTATTTGATGTTGGTATAATTTGTGGAGGGGAAGGGAAAAAACAAATTGCTTAAATAGGGATGCAGGTGGACCCATTGCAACAATGATATGACTTTACAACTTTGGTGCGGGTGGGCAGGGGGGAGGGGCAGGGAGGGAGGCATGGATGAGAAGAAATGGTAAGGGGAAAAACAAAGGAGGAGGCAACAATGTTTGATAAGAAATGTACTCATTCCTTGCTCTTGTAATTGTAACCCCTCTGTACAGTATTTTCACAATTAAAAAAGGAAGAAAGAAGAAAAAAAAAGCCAGATGGCGAGAAACTGTGCATTTTAACCTTGGGAACGAGAACACAGGTTATCATGTTGATAACCCCCACCCCTCCCCGTCTTGCTATTTGAATGGCTATTCTCCTCCCTCCCTTCCCCCCTAGGAGTCTTCTAATCCATCTTCTGTCTTTATCTGCTCTACTCTATGTCTTGAGATGCACACGAACAGCCCCACCCCAGGCTCCCTTGTGTGCTAGCTTCCTGTTGGACTCAGCCAATGGAAAGCATCCTCAGGAAACCCACAGATGAGGTCCAAAAGGGCTGAGAATATTCTTTTCCACTTCTTCCTATTTGTGGGTTGATACCTTCCCAGTTTCTCATGTACACAATTTTACTTCCTCCTGCTTGCCCACCCCCCCCACCAGCTCTGTGATAACTGCAGTTCTCACAGGACCCAGGTCATGCTATGTCCTTCTGCTTGTAATATAGCTCTCCCTTGGAGAGCTAATGTCCAAAGACCCATCCAGTCTTTATGGGGCCCAAAGGCATGATGCTAGCACTCCTCTAAATGCTTCCTTCATTTAATCTGTCATATTTGTGTCCTACAGGGTCCTTCTGAGAAGCCATTATTATTAGCATCCTATGTGCAGGTATGACAGACAACATTCCTTCCTTGCTTCCTCCCTACCTGGAAAACATTAATGTCTGCTCTAACTTACTTAAGTTTAACATCTGAATTTTAACTTTCCTTTCAAAAGGAGTAGATAAATTAAATAAAACTAGGCAAAACTGGAAGGAGATATTGCCTTCTGGTATGAGCTTTTACCAAACAAGCCACAAGCTAAATGTGTTGTGTATATGCTCATTAAATGCATAAAAGAAATATGATAGGATCTTTTCAAAGACATGTTTGGTCAACTATGATTTTCAGAGTGCTATAATTGTAATGCAGTTAAACTGGCATTTCTAAATCACTTCCTGCTGCTCCTTTTGAAGAAACCTCTTAGTAGCCACCTGGTACATGGTATTATTAAGTTACAGAAACAGAGAACCATCACCATGGAATGATATACTGACTACATAGTTTGCAAGTATCTGACCCATTTATTTGAATGATCAGTGCTCTGCCTTTACTGTAATGTCCTGGCTATAAAGCAGAGACTAGAAATCATTAGACTATGGGCTGGTATTGGCTGTGGTATAGATAGGGCCTTATTGCTCAGAGCATCCAAAGCCTGCTGAAACTCAGTTTGCAACATCTGAGCTGTGGATTCTTTTCCATTTCCAGAATCATGTAACTACCGATGCTTGCTGACAGAATACTTGAGACAAATGAAAAGGCCCAATGGCTCCAAAACTATTTTATAATTGACTCAAGCTGACAAAAACCTTTATCTGCCCACGTTAGAAATTCAAGATGCTTTGTGCCAAGAAGATACTACATGGCTAAATGTCACATATAGAAACATACAATGATAGTCAAAGCATCAGATAGGATAAACAAAAGTCTCATGCTAAAATATTGCATTGCTACTAAGATCTAATACCAGAGGAAACTATAAATAAGAAATCTTTAGTCAGGATGGGATTATAGCTCCGTGGTAGAGCACTGTTCCTAACAGGCACAATGTCCTGGATTTGATCCTCTTTTTCAGATCAATTTCACTTGAATGATAGTTTTTCTTTTCCCTATGACATCACTTACTCCCTTTCTTCTAGTCCATGACTTACAGAAAATTTCATAACAGAAAGTTTAGGTTTTAATGGATATTACTTTTCTCAATGAAGCTAAAATTTATATTCTTAAAAATTTTAATATGTCAGTACTTCTAGGATCAAGAGAAAAATTACAGGAGTGTGACAACTACACGGCAAATCTACCCAAGTAAATGTGATACAGAAAATAAACCTGCTGTTTTCCCATTCTGCCAGTCTAGTAATGACAACTGTGTTAATATACTTTCCATATATTTTATAGCTATGGATAGGTTGGTTGCAGGCTTGTCTTAGTAATCAAATAAATATCTGTTTTATGCGGTTTTCATTTAATTTTATAGGCTCTTTGGACAATTTTGTAATATTTAGAATTTAAATGTAATAGATACTCTTTTATATTAAAAAGACCTGGAGAGACTTCTTACCCACTGTGGTACTACTTAAGGTGTTCCGGAAAGTACTCACATTTGAAAGTTTAATTTGAAAAAGTTTTAGTGAATATCTGAAATATTCCCAGTATTATCATTTTT
Organism: Dipodomys ordii; assembly: GCF_000151885.1. Classification (NCBI taxonomy): domain Eukaryota; kingdom Metazoa; phylum Chordata; class Mammalia; order Rodentia; family Heteromyidae; genus Dipodomys; species Dipodomys ordii. The sequence goes on from NW_012267224.1 coordinate 8,967,757, forward strand.
GCATCATTCTAATGGATGCCCATGTGAAATAGAGTGTTTGACTTATTTATTTTAAAAAGAAAGTGGAGTGCCAGTGGCTCGTACATGTAATCCTAGCTACTTGAGAGGCTCAGATCAGAGGATTATAGTTCAAAGCCAGCTGGCTTAGAACAAGAAAGTCCACAAGACTCTTATGTCTAATAAATTACCAAAAAGTCAGAAGTAGAGCTGTGGCTCAAGTGGTAAAGCACTAACCTTGAGCAAAAGACGTTCAAGGACAGTGCCCAGGCCCTGAGTTCAAACCCCAGGACTAGCACCAAATTAAAAAAAAAGTGAAGAGAAAGAAAACCATATACCTACTTGTCTTTACAAAGCTATAAAGAAACTGATCACTTCATATAAAGAGGTGATATTGCATTGCTTTTATTTTTACTCATGGCAGATCTTAAGAAATCTGAATCCATTTCTCAATTTCCTAACTCTTAAAAAGTACATGCACTAAGAGAAGATATTTACAGTAACTGAAGATCTAAGGAAATTACCTGATACTTAACACCACAGCCCAAACAAATATTAAACTTGCAATGAGGAAATAACAGAACATAAATCCTCAGTTTTATTGATGTCTTTCCCCTTTCCAGGTACTTCTGACTATCAGTATTTGATAGAGTAGACACCACAGTGTAGCTAAGAAGAAAAGATAGTGGTAAAAAGGTAACAACATTCAATTAAAAAACACACACAAAAAAAACAGTATCTTTCTTTGAGGAGAAGGTATACTTCAGTTGAAGAGATATTTATCTACATTCAATTTAAGTTCAAATCAAGGTCCAAATATTAAACAGCAGCATAGTTATTCACACAGAATAGGAAATTATCCATGACTGTGATTGCTTTATTGCTGCTTTTAAAAAATGTGTTCCAAACACTCAATGCTTATGTTACTATTTATAAATGTTAATTCTTTACCTTAGGAAATCTCTGGAAATACAAAAAGCATCTTCCCAGAATATAAAATAGCATTGATTTATGCTTTGAAAGTAGAGTTACAATGAATAACAAACAAATTCATTATTATGGCATAAAATATCAAAATAAATTACTCCCTAGTATCTACACCACATTGTGGGTTATTAGTTATTAATATCATTACTCATGACAGGCCTAACTACTGATGTAAAAGAGCAATTTGCTTTATTACTAGGCATTTCTTTAAACTTGGCTAATCAGACAAGGGCAAGAGTGAAAGTAACTTGGAGTGAATGCTCAGAAAGTCACCAGTGTAGGTCATGAAGGAACTGAAGTTTACACTCATGGAAAAGACAAAATTAAGTCCAAGATACTTGGTGCATAGGTCAGTCCCTTTCACTTTCATTGAGAATACAGTGTGTATGTGCATGTGTGTGTGTGTGTGTGTGTGTGTGTGTGTGTGTGTGTGTGTGTGTGTGTGTGTGTGCAGGTGCACATGTAATAGGCTTAGATACCTCTTCTTATTTATTCTTACAATCCCTTGAGATAATTTAATTATCCAAGTAGGAAGAATCAAGTCACAGAGAGTTAAATTCAGTCGTTATTCTGTACATACTACAAAGCAGAGTTAATCAAATAATTACTAAATACTGAGTAGTTATTTATAGGCTGGTAAGTAAAAGTTTTAGAACTATAATCTAGGGCTTCCTGATACTTAGCTAATATATTTGGTTAGGTAAGCCATACATTTTCAAACCTGCCATTATATGAAAATAAATGTACATTGTAAGTATACATTGAGAAAGTGAATGCACCATCGCCATGGCTGTGGTCAGGTAAAATTTTATTTTTGGAGAAAGAAACTCTTCTGTGTTTTTGTGGTTGCTGTTTCTTTTTTACAAAGAGGCAAGAGACATGCCTTGGGTCCTTTCCCTTTGCTCTTTATTTTGTTGTTGGTTTGTTTTATATTTTTATTTTTATATGTCCAAACCAGAAATAGTACTTTGGACATACTGTGCCAGAATTTATATCTCTACTTTTTTAAAAAAGTTGTACTTATATTTTTAAATTATGAGATAAAGCCTCATTAAGTAGACTAGATTGGCCTTGACATTGTGCTCTTCCTGCTTCAGCCTCTGAGTAGTTCATTCAGACCCAATGCTTTTCTAGATTTAAACTTTTGCTCACAAGGGCATCGCCTGGGGATCTTGTTGTAATGCACATTTTGACAAAGCTGGAGGACTGGGATGGAAATGCAACATGTGCAAATAGATAGAAGATATGTGATATATATTAATGTATAGTATATATTGTATATAATGCATGTGTGTGTATATATACATATACTATATGGTTACTTAGGTCTCTCAAGAAATCTAGACACCTCTTATAACAATGCATCTATTGAAGAATTCAACACATTAAACCAATAGAATCTTTGAAGTCTGGATATTGTCAACCACACCCTTATGAACAACTCAATATATTCTCTATCATTTATATTTCTTGCACATTAGCAGCTAGATCCAGAGACTGAATCAGATTCAGTTTCATTGTTATGCCAGAAAAGATTTAAGAGGTTCTATTCTTTCACTGGGATACATGAATGTTTGGTCTCTTTCTTTTATGATGTTGATAATCAGAATGATCCAATGCCTTTATGTGGTAATTCATTATGAATGAAAAAAACATAAAGTCATTTTAATACCAAGAAAGGAGGGATTGAACCAGATTCTAAATTGTTCTTATCAACATCTATTATCCACTTATTCATTTGCCTATGTAATATTTATTAAGTGTCTACAGTACACCCTGTACCACTACAGGTCCCAAGCTTACATTACCATAGAAAATAATGCCCCTGCTCTGGTGCCATTATGGTCAGCTAGTGAAAGAGTGATAACAATGTGTTGAAGTAGTCAATGCCAAAAATAAAGAAAACAAACCATCAAAAAACTATCACACACACATAACCTATAGCTAACGGATATTAAACACTTTAAAAAATATAAGCATCTAACTCCTATATGTTTACATCCAAGAAACATACTTTCTGGGCTTTAATTATTTACCAATATGGTGAGTTCTTGAAATGTTAGCCAAAGGGAAAAGAAAAATCTGAGTTCGGACAGACCACCAGGGACCTAGGGAAAAAATGCCACTATTTTCCAACTGATATAGTTAATTCTTAGAGTCCACTTCTTGTGCATGCATTTAAATAAAGATATCTCAAATAAAAGGAGTTGAAAAATACAAAACCAGAACTCATAGTTTAAGAAAAAGTAACATTCACAAAAAAGAGAGTTATCTTATACAGTTTTATACACACACACACACACACACACACACACACACACACACACACAAACTCAATTTGATTGAAGTTTGAATTAGGTTCCAACCACTTGGACTATTTAACAATAATCAATATCTTACTTTTAATTTCACTTACTGGTCATTTTTACTACATCGAGAATTAAAATCTACATAAAAGCATATGTATGGGAAGAAAAATCTGAAATCCTTACGAAGTGTTCAGAAAAAAAAATCCAAGGAAGACACACTTATGTTAGGTATATTGAGATTACAAATGGTCAGACTGAGCATGAATTTCTAGCAAAAGTACATTGGCGTTCTTTACTCCCATATACTATGTGGGGGATCAGAAAACATCCCCCCTCTTTTCCATTTCTCCTTGTTTTATCCTAATATACTAAACTATATCTTTGATTTGTGTGGGATAAGAGGCCTAAAGTTTGTAATTTGTAACTCAGAATTGTCTTTATATTATTTAAAACTGCTCTACTTTTAGAAATGTGTCTGTATTAGCTTTAATCTATCCTAGAATGCATTTAATTCTAATGGTCAATTTATCTCCATGCAAAGCAGTTTGAAACAGTCTTATGTGGATATCATTGTAAATCTGTATTTGTGAACATACGCCATTGCACCGAAAAAAAAACAGCAAATACAAAATAAAGTATGAATGCTTGTAGTAAAATTACTTGTAGAAGTGCTTAAACTTATATACTAATCCAGACTCAGATGTAGCATAAAAATAGATTGATATGCCCTATTTATTACAGAAGCTAGAAAATATTATTTAGTGATACACTCAGATAAATAATGGTCATCATAATTCCTTAAAGGAGTGCACCTCTACGTTTCATTTGTCCCCAAAAGCAATGGACAGGAGTGGACTTTGGAACATAGAACTTCAGGATGCAAAGAAATGACCCACGCTACATCTTTTTATAAAATAAATAAGTAGGTGTATACATAAATAAAACACAACAGTATGAATTCTCCATCACATGGGACAAAAATGAATTCCACATGGCATTCTGCTCCGAGTACTGACAGGTTCCTGGGCAGGAGCAGAATCTCCCCTGTCTGGCCTCTTCAGAGGCTGATGCAAATGTGACTGTGCAGATTAAAGAAGGGCCATTGCTCACCATATGGCCCTCCTCTGAGCAGTCCACACGAGAAGGAGCTCTTTGCTGACAGAAAGCTACGCAGGGAACAAAGTGAACACCTGGTCCGATAAAAATCCATCAGGACAAATGAATTGGTTGCCCAGTCTCCAAATTATTTGCAGGCAACAAATCCAAAATGAAATGTGTCCCTCTTGAATATTTCAGTAATTATGATGGCATTAGGATGTGTATGACATACCCCTAAACAGGAAAACCTCCTCAATTGACTCCTGTGTTTTTTTTTTTCTATTTTAACACCACAGAAGATGATAATAAGAACTAGTCGATGAGAGTAGAAGTCGATGAGGGTAGAAGTTGAGAGTCTCTACTGCTTCTTCCACGAGCCATACCAGCACAGTGTGGCCTAGGGAAAGTACTCCCGACTACATCCATCTTGGCCATTTAGAAAGATGCCATCATGAGCATACTGACTTGTGCTGTCCTTTTAAACCTTTAAGAAGCTATGAGTTAGGTGCCGGGTACCAGTGGTTCATATGTGCAATCCTAGCTACTCAGGAAGATCTGAGGATCATGGTTCAAAACCAGTGCTGGTGGGAAAATTCATAAAACTCTTATCTTCAATTAATCAGAAAAAAACACGTAAGTTATAGAGAGCCAGTCTTGAGGAAAGAAGCCAAGAGAGGAGCACAAGGCCCTGAGTTCAATCCCAGTACACACACACACACACACACACACACACACACACACACACACAAATAGACACACAAAAGAAAGAAAGGAAGGAAGGATGGGAGGAAGGAAGGAAGAAAAGAGAAAAGAGGAAAGGCAAGAAAGGAGAGGAGAGCAGAGCAGAGCTAAATCAGTGGGTCAAATTCCAGGGAAGGTGCCAGGAGGAAGGAATCTATGACAAGTGTCCCCACAGTCCCCTTTTGTTTCTAGAGCAGAACTTCCATATCAGCTGGGAAGGTGATAGCAGGCAGAGATTTCTAATAGTTGAATGCACAAGTAGAGGCTGCTTATCAGTAAGTCCACCAGGCCATGTCTAGCTCAGGAGGCTCTTACAATGAGTGTCTGGGAGGGGAAACCTTGAGTCTTTAAAAAAAAAAAAAAAAGCAACTTTGCCTATAAACTTAGTCGGCAAACGCTCAACATGGCAATTTCAAGGCCAAACTAATGAGCTAATAAATTATAGTCACTTCACACACAAATGGTATGATTTTTCCTGCTGAGTTGAATCAGGTAATAATCCAGGCTAACCTTTAAAAACTGATTTGAAATCTCCCAACAAGGGGCCTGAAAGACTCAGCTTCCATGTGAGATATGGAGGCTCAACTTCTCATCTTTGTATTACAAATATCTCTAGAGCAGTAGCAGTTCTGTGACGCTCAACCCCCTCAGGACACTTGGTCCTGTTGGCTGTGACAACTGGTAGAGCAGAAAGGAGGGGAGGGGAAATATGACAAGGATCTAGTAGTGTGGAGGCCAGACATCTGAAACATCCCATAATAAACAGAAAGCCATCCATAAAGAAATTTCTGGCCTAAAATCTCCATATTACTGCAGTATGGTGAAGAAACCCTTGCCTAGGTAGCTGATGTCTAACTTGAACAATAACAATGAACCAGCAATCTGTCTCCTAATTGGAGAGGAAAGAATGGATGAAAGCCACATGTCTACAAGTTCCATTTGACACACTTGGGCCAAGTAAATCCTCCATTCCATTCTCCTGGGAACAGCCCGTTTACTCTGTGAAAATGAGGAAGAGGAAAAAGATGTAAAATTATCCCTATTTCTAGCAGATCCCCATCATCTTGAATTGTGTGATATGTCTTGCAGATAGGAGAAGATTGACTGAGCATGCTCAATTTAGCTCTATTACCTCTATCTACCAGAGTTAAAGCCATCACATTGCTAACATTGCCTGAGGCCTCAGACTCCCCTTAATCTGCCCAAATTCATAACAAAATTAGGCATCACTAAAGTAAGTCATCCCAATTTCTCTGCAAACCTGATAGTCTCATTGGGCTGGTAAAGCATATGGCAAAAGCTATATGGTGGTTAGATCAACCTCTTTGATCAGTAAACACTCCCAGAGTTACCAAGGAAATAATATGTGAGGAGTTGCACTAATTATGTTTCTTGTCTTAACTTAGCTAAATCTAAATATTGCATTTTTTAAAAGATGGCTAAAAGGATATGTGCGCATGCACATGCACACCAGCATACCTGTGCTTTTACTGGGTGCTTAAAAAAATCACATTCCTGTAGTTACCAATAATTCCAGGGAAGGGGTAGAACCAGAGTTTCCACATGATAGATAGATAGATAGAGAGATAGATAGAGAGATAGATAGATAGAGAGATAGACAGACAGACAGACAGACAGATAGATAGATAGATAGATAGATACATATACATATACACACTGCATATGTTACTGTCAAAGTAATATATTACATAAGTCAGATAAAGTCTACAGTGTCACCGCTACCCTCACTTTCTCCCAGCTTTTCCCTCCCATCCCCACCATAAGTGGTATAGTTCACTTTCAACGTAATGCCCAGTGAGTGTCACTGCTGCATTTGTTCACCCTTTGGTCCCACCATTTCTGTGGTTCCCCCCTTACACGCCACAAAAATGATATACTTACAAATAAGACGAAGGGTAAAGAAAAGAAAAACAGAAGCAAAGAAAAACAAACTCCTATTTCCATTTCTTGGACATCATTTCAATACATATTATTTTATATGATCATATGTGCATAGCTATTGAGCCTTTGTGATCCTCTCCTAAGGATTTTTATCTCATCCCAATAGTATCTTCCTATAAAAGGACTTGCCACTGTAGCCAAAGTCCTGATGACAGTGTAGCAAGCAATTAGGTTCAATTTCTTTCTGCTGAGTATTCCAGCAGAGAGAAGGTAGTCAGTACCTTGTAAGTTGAGCACTAGGATATGGTAGATCTACTTGTGGAAACATCCAGGGATTCAGCTAAAGTCTATAATGTGATTTATCCTTGGACTTCCATAGGAACCACAGGATTCTGGGAGGCTCCAGTGTCTTTAGAATGGGAGGTTCCTGTGTTTTTAGAAGTTAATTGGGACAGTGCCCACCTCTACTCTGACCCACACACCTTCCTATCATATAACTGGTTTGGGCATGTGTGGATAATTTCAGTATGAATCCAATTCCAGCACAATTTATGGCAATCAGGGTGAATGACAACATCTTCCCCCACCCTCCCACATCCCCTGTGACTTCGTTGTGGCAATTAGGACAGGTATGAAACGACCATACTCTCTGTCCATCACAGCCTCCCCTGCATGCTAGGTGGTGATGAGATGCTAGGCAGAGACAACTCTTCTGAAATCGTCCTTTCCCCATAGAGTGACAGTAACATGCACGGTGACACCAGTCCTAAAAGTGTCCAAGTGTGTACTTTAACTAATAAGCTGTTTTGAAGGCTTTGGACAAAGAAATGGGTTCGTAGATCATGACCAATAAAGATAATGAGCATTTGTGCTGTTAGATGCCATTTTCAACTAAGTCAAACTCTATGGCCAGTAAGAAAAGGGCTGAGGAAAAAAAGTATGAAATGGCAAATCTGCTGAGAAGGCCAAATAGGCTCATCTTCCACAACTCCTCCTCTCACGATTTTAAGAACACACAAAAAAAGGCATTCAGGCAGAAGTACATTATATACATACATATGTATGTATGTACATGTGTACGCACATGTGTACATGTGTGTGTATGTGTGTGTGTGTGTGTGTGTGTGTAGGAAAATGGCATAACAAAACCCACCCCAAATTACTAAATCAGAGTCAGGAGGAGAGAGGGGTTAAAAAGAATAATATGGATAGGCTACACCTGATCAAAGTCCATTATATGCAAGTTGTAAATATCACAACGGAAGTCCTTTGTGCAATTAATTTATGCTAATACAATCTTTTGAAAAGAAGGCAGACAGGGCAGGGAGACATTTTTCTTCTAGATAAAATGTAGTGAGATGGGAAAGTCTGAATAGGCACTTGACTGAGGCCCATGCAGAGTAGGTGCTAAACACAACCACTATTAGGCTATGCTTTTTTTGGCTTGGACTTTGTCCATTGTTTCTAGCTCTTCGTTGGGCCCACAGGAGGGCTTCCCCAGCAAGCATCCCTGAAAGAAGGGAGACCTCTTAAGCTCCAAGGACTTGAGCTCCTAACTGGAAATTTCCTTTCATTCAAAAAGTAAAACACACACACACACACAAACCCCCACTCTCTACCTTTTTTCCCTGGCACAACACTTTGCATGCCCATGACTATCGAAAAGTGGTTCTCACCAGGAATAAGCTGTGAGCTATATTTGAAAATTGCGATTCTTGAATTGCAATTGGCATCTTTCGGTGCCGTTCAGATAGGGGCCATTTCACTGTAAAATGACATCTTGTGATCCTGACATGACAGAACGAGACCCTCTGGAAAACCACCATGAATCACTTGTGACAACACAGGCTCAATAAATGAAGGCCTCGGGTTAAACCTCGTTGATCCCTTATGATTTTTTTTTTGACAAAGACAATCATCAGGGAGATGCATGCTTCAGATTATTCTCCCTCCCTAGTTTCTCTTCTTGCTATTACCATGGGCGAGAGCATTCCTTTCCACTGCAGGAAACCTTTGTGAGCAAAATACCATTGAAAATCTTTACTTTCAATTCCATTCACTTCTGGCAAGAAACAAAGCCAGAGGAACTTTTAGTGTGCCCAGCTGAGTAAATGAGTGGCCTCTGATTGATCTAATTTACTTGTCTCTTTTTATCCGCATATGATTTATATGGCATGGGTACTAAGTCATGCCTTTGTCTTCCAGCACCTGGAAGTCCTTCTTAATCATCAGTTAGGACCTGCAGCCCATTTGAAACAAAGGGAGGAGGTGTTATCCTATGGGAAGTTAGAGAAACTCTGGAAACATCGCAGGTCCACATGAAGGCAGAGACTTAACTTGAGCCCCAGGTGGGGGTCAATGCAATTTCCAGCACGGTGAGGTAAGCTTAACAGTCCATACATGTGTGGTTATAATACGGAGTCCCTGATAACTGCGTGATTGCTTTTATCAACCCCTCTCTTGGAAATCCTGGATTTGCCTCTGGTCTTCCTGGAGAACTGGCCTAGGTGATGGAAATGGGTGGACAAGAGAAGAGTGAAGGTTGAGGAAAGGTTGATAGAGCAGGGAAGATACCGATTTTTCTGATGTCTTAATCTTTTTTGGATAGTTCTCTTGATACCTGAGGCCCTCATATGGAAGAAATGGTAGAGAAAGGCTAGGAGGTCAGTTTCCAGATCCTTCCAAGAGAAATCTAGGAAGAAGAGTAGGAAGGGCCTGGGGATCTGACCCTCAATCCTATATGTGCTACAATATCAGTTTTGTTCTTCTCTAGATGTGTGGGTATGTTATTTCTCTTCTTGGAGGGTCAGATTTCTCATCTGTAAGATGGGCCTATAGAAATCCTCATAGTGTAGCAGAGACTGTAAGAGGAAGCATTCAGCCTGGCATCCTGTACTGCAGATGTTTTATAGTAATTGCAGACATTTAAATGGTGTTCCCCTCTGCTAGGATTCATTTCTGATGTAGATATTACATGTTGCCTTTATTTTGCAGATGAGGAAACCAATGTTCAAGGAGGATTAGTGCCGGAGGCTAGAAAGCCAAATTGTCTCTAGATTCTCCTCTTTACTGTTCTTCCAATAATAACCACTAGAATTTCTTACAAAGGCCACAGCTTAGAAATGGAGATCACATTCAGACATGCTAAGTATTGAATGACTGGTATAATATAAAAATGGTTGCTGGAGTTTTCCTTTCATGGTGGTCCACGGTATCTTAGGGAACACAGAGGGGGAAAAAGGCAAGGTTGGGGCCCGTGGAGCAAGTCTGTTAAAAATGGTTTGTGAGCCAGGAGCTGGTGGCTCATGCATGTAATCCTAGCTACTCAGGAAGCTGAGATCCAAGGAGCATGGTTCGAAACCATCCTAGGTAGGGAAGTCCATGGGACGCTAAACTCCAATAAATAACTCAGAAAAGGCGAGAAGTGATGCTGTAGTTCAAGGAGTAGAGCACTGGCATTGAGCAAAAGAAGCTCAGGGGCAGAGCTCAGACCTTTGAGTTTAAGCCCTAGGACTGGCAAACACACACACACACACACACACACACACACACCAAACACACACACACACACACACAAAGGTCAGTAAGCAGGTAGCTACATGGATCTCAAAAGGGAAGGTTGCCACTGCTGTTTCAAATCAGGGGGTCATTTGAAAATCTATATAAAATGCCTGGAGGGTACCACACAGGGAAGTAGGTAAAGGGAGACAGGAAAAAGGCTGAAGAGAATGTCTTTGGAGGCAGGACATAGTGATAATATCTCTTTTTTTGTTGTCGGTCATGGGGCTTGAACTCTGTGCCTAGGCACTGTCCCTGAGGTCTTCACCTCAAGGTGAGCACTCTACTACTTGAGCCACAGCACCACTTCCGGTTTTCTGGTGGTTAATTGGAGATAAGAGTCTCATAAACTTTCTTACCTAGGCTGGCTTTGAACTACAATCCTCAGATCTGAGCCTCCTGAGTAGCTAGGATTATAAGTGTGAGCCACAGTCCCCTGGCTCTTTTTCTTTTTAAGTAGTTTTTGTAAACATACTGTACAGAGAAGTTACAGTTATATGAGTAAGGTAATGAGTGCATTGTCTATCAAGCATTGTTACCCCCTCTTTTGTTTCCCCCCACCATCCCTTCCCCGCCACCTCCTCAACTTCTTCCTCCCCCACCAAGTTTGTAAAGTTTGTTTTCAACATAGTGTCTTGTATGTCTTCTTGTTACAATGGGTCAACCTGTATCCTGTGTCAGCATTTTGTTATTTCCCTTCCCCTCCCCAAATTAGAAAAATGTATATATAAGATGCAGGGCACCGGAATCAAATACAGTAACAACAGGGGTTATACCAGGAGAGAAGAACATACAAAAGAAACAAAAAAATTACATAGTACATTAAAAACAACATCAACAGAGATAAAAACCTCTTGTGTCCCTATCTTGGAGTTCATTTTGCTTAGCATCATCTATAGTCATATGTACATAGCTTTTGACCTTTTCTTCTTGTTTAGTACCGGCTCTTTTTTTTTAAGACAGTCTCACTAGGTAGTTTAGGTTGACTTGAAACTTTCTTGATTCTCCTGCCTCAGCCTCCTTATTGCTGGGATTATGGGCACATTCTACCATGTCTGGCTGAAAGCATCAATAGCTAAGTACTAAACAAAGAATTCTTAATGGAAAACAAAAGGAGGAACTGGTAAAATTGAGAGTGCTTCTTAGAAGCTAAGTTTAAAGTTGAACTCATAGAAGTAGGAAGTAGAATAGTGGGTATTAAAGGGTAGGAAAAGATTGCTTAATAAGTAGAGAATTTCAGATAGATAAGAGGAGTAAGTTTGGTATGGTGACTGACTTAACAAGTCATTCATTATATATTTAACTATATAATGAACATACAAAAATTCATTTTATGTTTCAGTCTTCCTTATGTATCTGAATGTAGATAGAGGAAATGATAAATGTTTGAGGTGTTAGGTATGCTGATTACTCTGATTTGATCTTTACAAATGATATACACATATCAGTGTATCACACTGTAATTCATTAAGTATGAACAATTACTATATGTCAGTCAAAACTGAAATGCAAAAATATAAGTATATCTTTTTGTTGAAGGACATACTTCTCCTTACTTTCTTGAGATATAACCTGCCAGCCAAACACAGGGAAAAAAAAAACATTTCATTCCTGGGGCTTGTACTCAGGGCCTGGTCGATGTCCCTGAGCTCTTTTGCTCAAAGCTAGTGCTCTACCACTTTGAACCACTGCACCACTTCCAGTTTTCTGGTGGTTAATTGGAGATAAGAGTTCCATGGACTTTCCTGCTCAGGCTGGCTTTGAACTGAGATCCTTAGATCTCAGCCTCCTGAGTAGCTAGATTAACAGGTATGAGCCACTGGCGTCCGGCTCACAAGGAATTTTTTAAATAGTGTAGGTGGTGGATACGTGCCATCCAGGATCACTTCCTGGGAAGGTAAACATGCTCACATCATGAACCCAGAGAAGTCATGACACCATCCACTTGCCCATCCCTGATCATTAAGGCCCTATTCAGGTATCTCAAAGACTCTCTCTTCCATGTTCTCCAATTGGAATTTAAAAGGAGTTTCCCTGTGGTTCCAGAAAATTCCACATGTCACTTCCTTTCAGTGTGCACCTCAGCTGTTCCTAGGTAAGTTCCATCCCTTGTAAGAGCAAGGCTCCTCTATCCTCTAATTGCTGGATCGATCACTAGTGTCCGGTGCCACGTGTGGACATAGTAGATACTGAATGAATGCTACAGGCCAGGAAGAAGTCTAACCCCTAGTGACAGCACAGTGTATTCAAATCAGCCACCACCTTTCTTCTGCCTTTGCCCTTTAGTCCCTATACCTCTTCTGTTACAGAGGTTTCCACTGTAAAATGCTTGAGATAACCGAAGCCGGTGGGAAATGAATGAAATTACACATAGTGTTTAACGCATAGCTAGCAAGCACCAGGACTTGTTAGCTGTTGTCTGTCAGTTCGTCAGCTTGAGAATGGTGAAGCTCCACTGTGGAGGGTTGACAGAGTCCCAGGCCTTCTTGGGCCGTCTGAGGGGGTCCCACCCAGACCCGGGGGGGGTCCCATCCCCAATGCATTTCAGGAACTCCTGTCCCATGGGGATTTACAGCCTGACTGTGACAACTAATTTTGAAACTGTAATGCCTCCTGTCATCTTCCATAAATTTGACATAAATAAATCACAAAATACCCTTTTTATATCGCTTTTTTATCTTGCCACGCTTCTTGTTTCTTTTGGAAACAGTTTTTATGGGCAAATGCAGAGTGTAAATCCAACCCAACAATAAAGCATGCCAAACAAGCGTGTCGAACAGGCACCTGGGAGGAAATTACCCCCCATTCACAGAGCTCTACGCAATTATCAGCAGGATGTTCTGGAGTGGGCCCGTTAAATGCACCACACTGAATTTCCTCACATGTCATTTGCATAGCCCCAATGTAAACAACATTTCAGAACAAAGGAAAGTGGGCGCACACTGGTGTATGTCTCCCCAGTGGCCTCCTCTCGTGGTGACATGAAGCAGAGGCTGTGGCCACTTGTTCTGTCTGTGTGCTCTCGAAATGTGTGTGATAGCTTCTGTGACATCACAGTAATGAGGATGCTCCATATTTGTGCTATTCCATGTGGAAGTCACTAGTGCCATGTAGCTATTGGACATTTGGTACGTGGGTGGCTAGACAGAGGAGCTAGATTTTTAATTCAAGTTTACTACATTTAAATGTAAATAGCCACATGGAGTCAGTGACTACCAAATGGAGAGCACAATATGGATCATTGAATATACCCTCGGTTTCCAGTACCTTGTCTACATAGCTTCAGTGACAAATACCAGGAATTCTATTAAACATCCTCTGCGCACCTGCCCACCCATCTCTCTGCTTTCATCATAACAGTTACCCCATTGGGAGGATTATTATTTTCATCACTCACTCAAGTGAGGCCTTTGAAGCTCATATGGTTTAAGTAACAGGCCTCTGTGCTAGAAGAGAAATTCGAACCCACATCTGTCTGCCAAGGTCTTGTTGCTCCTGGAATCGTTCTTAGTCTGGGCATTTTGGCTTGAGCTTCTTACACCTGGATCATTGGAACAACCTGTATATGAGTTTGTTTGCATGTGGGTAAATTCCCTGTGAAGAGGAAAGCATACCCATCTAGGAATGGAGAGCGCCAACTTCCTAACATGCCATACTGCTTAGAGACTGTAGGTGTGAGACCAGGCATTTCCCAATATTTCATGTGTAAGTACATGAAGAAACGTCTGCTTCTGCCTACCTCGAAGGCTTGTTGACAGCAAATGTGAGAGTCATTTGAGATGAGCAGAGGCTCAAAAGCGCTGTGTAGATGGTAAGGCCTTATTATTAAAGCCAATTCCAACGGATCCTATCCTACAGCACCCTATTTATTTCCTGCCTAAGTTGCCGCAAAAATCATTCCCCACATCGATACTTACACCCCTAAAAGCTTACATTCCGTGCAGCAAAATTAAAAGAATGCATCCTGTGGTCTCTTTTTGTAATACCAAATTAAAGCAATGACAATCCACAGCAGAAAACCCACCCCACCGTGCACCGATTATTAACATGTTAATTTCTGTGTCCTGGCTTTTGAAAATGATTCTGGGAACTACTTATTGAATTTTTAATTTGCAGATTATCGACCAAATTGGCTGCAATGGCTCTAAGCAACGGGGCCCACGTGTCAGCCGAGTAGGTGAGGCAGAGGGAGCAAACAACAGCCATTATGTTCTGATGAGACTGGCCAGCCTGCTCAGGAGGAGTGAAGTATAGGTGTATGGGGTGGAAATACAAGAATTCTGACCTAAAGCGGCTCTTAAAAGTTCATTCTTACGAGCTTTGATTGTCCAGGTGCTCCCTTCTTTCCTTCTTTATGTCTTCCATTTCACCTGTCATCCCCTCCTCCATGAATATTATCATGAATGAGGTTTGACCTCACATCTGCTCTCACTCAGTACCTAAGAGTCCAGGCTGGAGGCTTTGCACACAGAAATTTCAGGGATGCAATGGCCTTGAAAGGGTCATGTTGAAGAAAAGCACACCCAGGGTCACACAGCCCAGAGATAGGAGAGAAGACCAAAGAAGACTCCCAAAATAATGCAGATGGAATGAGGAGCATTCCCGTGGGTCAAGGGAATGAATGTTGCAGGCCTGTTCTCTGGCCCCTACGCTGTGTTCACCAAGGAAAGTAGAGTCCTCCTGGCTGCAATTCTAGACTCTGATGCAGGTTAATCACATCCAAACCCACAGAGACTCAGGGAAGTGCCTCACCGTCCTTTGCTGAGCTTCAGCTTCTACCTTTCTAAAAATTAGAATCCTGAGAGCATTTTTTTTTTTTGAGAATTCAAGAGCATGTGAATAGTGCAATAGGACGGCATTTTTAACGGCTTCATAAATACAAAGAGACTGGGACCTCGTTGTTACAATATAATTGCATCTATTCTCACAAACTTTAGTCTTAGTTTTCTATGCCTTTGGAGAGACGGGTCACCAGTGTGCCGGCTCAGGTTTCTCTGAACCCTAGCCCATCTTTAACATGCCTTTTCCTTTCCCTTCATTCTCAGCTCCTAGTATCATATTACAGCAGTCATCTCTTTTTTTTTCTCCTAAATCCCTTATTTCTACAACTGGATGCTCATCCTTACTAACAAATGCTGCCAGATAACATGTGCTGAGCCCTTGCCCTTGTGGAGAACTGGATAGCTTTCGAAGTGCTTTCTCCATCATACATCCGCAGCGCTACCCTCTTGCTCCACTGAACAACTAAAGATTCTCATTTTCCATGAGGAAGAACTGTGTTGTAGAGAAGCACTGAAGTGAAGGAATGTGCCTAAAGACAAACGGTTGGTTGTTGGTGGAGATCAGTGAGGTTCAGGCTCGGGCCTTTGAGCCACACTACCAAAGTCGGGGCCTTGATCAATATCTTGTAAGTCTTGACAAAATGGCTAACATATATTGAGGACTTATTGTGTATGCCCTTGTGTGTGAGTGTGTATTTGTGTGTGTTTGTGTGTATGTGTGCATGTATGAGAGAGAGAAAGAGAGAGAGAGAGAGCGCCAGTAGTGGGACTTGGACCCTCATTTGGCTTTTTCCTCTAAGGTTGGAGCTCTTTCATTGAACCATTCCCCCACTTCTGGCTTTTTGCTGGTAAATTGGAGATAAGAGTCTCATGCAATTTTTCTGCCTATGCTAGTTACAGACCATGATCTTCATAACTTACCTTTCTGAGTATTTAGATTCCAAGTGTGGGGCTGGGAAGGTGGCTCAGTGGTAGAGCACTTGCCTTGCATGTTAGAGGCCCTGGGTTCGATTCCTCAGCACCACATAAGCAAAAAGAAAAAAGCCGGAAGTGGCGCTGTGGCTCAAGTGGTAGAGCGCTAGACTTGAGCTGAAGAGCTGAGGGACATCGCCCAGGCCTAGAGTTCAGGCCCCACAACCGGATTCAAAAATAAATAAATAAATATATTCCAAGTGTGAGTCACCAGCATCTGGCTAATATATGCCTTTGTAACAATGTGTGTGTGTGTGTGTGTGTGTGTGTGTGTGTGTGTGTGTGTGTGTGTGTGTGTGTAAAGCACAGGAACCTCACAGGAACCCCATGAGCAGAATCTACTCCCATGTGCTTGATGAGAGTTAGAGAAACTGAGTCACAGAGCTGAGTGAAGTAGTTTTCCAGAGTCACTAGCGCAGTAAATGATGCAGCTGGCAGCCACACATCGGCCAACTTCACAGAATATATTCATAACCATTATGCATATGGCCTCTTTTGGGACTCTTTCTTGGGACACTTTCAGCACCAGGAAGTACACAATGAATGCAGAGGTGCTCAATGAATACTTACTTATTAATATGTATGACAGTTTAACTCTGTCCCAAGAAGTATTAGATACTTTGGAAAGTTCAAAGGCTTTGATGATTGATTTTTTTTTCAAACTAGCCATGATAATCTCAGCTGTCTGTGAATCAGAGCCCTGGGCTTCTGGACATTTTTATAGTTGACTTCTTTCTGCCACTAGGTTGCCCATTGGATTCCCCCCTACAATGAGATACCCAGACACATGCCTGCCTCAAAGGCAGCAGCTGAACATCACTTACAGATACATACTCCCAGCAGGAGACAACTTCAATACTACCAGCTCAAAATGTCCCATTATGTCCCTTCTTAATCCCTTCCCCTGGGCTGAGTGAGGCCTTTTTACTGTACTCTTTGTTTCATCCCCCACAGAGATGAGGACACAATTCTCCTCAACCTTCCAAAAGCAAACATGACACAGCAAGACAGTGACATAGATACAGAAATGCTAGTTGCCCGAGTCCAGGGGAATGGTTTGGAGAATCACTTACCCCATGCTTCACTTCCTAAAAGCAATATAAACTCACTAGCATTGAGACAGACTTCTTTTGTTCAATAACTCTCCTTTACATCCGGGTCTAAAGCTTGATGCATCAATCTGTAGAGTACAACCATTTCAGCACATCAAATTCCCACTCACCATCTCAGCAACCATTGGATAAGACGGGAAAGCCAATGCCACCAGCAAGTCTTTTCCTGCTGCTCTAAGAGCTACGCGCTTCTGTGGGACCTCCTGAGGCTTTAACACTGGAACTAAAACCGAAGGAGTTAATGGTAGGCTCTGAAATCAGATGAACCTTGCAACTCTGAGCACAGCCCTGCTATTTTGCAACGTAGCAGAAAACAAGCTGTTAGCCACATGTCCTAGTCTAGTCCCTCCAATTTCCCAAATCATAATTTATACGCTTGGCTGTTTATGTCTGGTGGAGGTACTGTCTCGTGTCGTTTTAGAGAGGGTAGGTAACCATACGGAGGCTTAGGGTGATAAAGCTAGAATTTGACCCTGAAAATGCAGCAGATTCAATTCACGGAGTCCTGTGCTCTGTTTTGGCCTTGATTGACCTATTGTGTGAGTGTCAATCCCTATAAAACGAGTTCCCTGCAACCAAGTGACGTCAGGCTACCACCACATGACATTTCTTCTTACCTCTATGGGAACAACTCCAAGATAATACCCAGTCTGCATGGTGTCAATGATGACGATTTTGAGTAAAGGTCAAAAAGTATGCTTCAGATTTTTATGTCACTTGGTGATTTTTCTTAAGTGAGAAAAAATAGGACCTTTTCTTTTCTATTTCCTAGTATCTTTCTGGCCTGAAAGTCATGCCTATAGATCTGAACTAGTTGTTAAACATACCAACACA
Source organism: Dipodomys ordii (assembly GCF_000151885.1). Classification (NCBI taxonomy): domain Eukaryota; kingdom Metazoa; phylum Chordata; class Mammalia; order Rodentia; family Heteromyidae; genus Dipodomys; species Dipodomys ordii. Next base: position 8,986,048 of record NW_012267224.1, read on the forward strand.
CACCAAACTGACTACTTGACTCAGCTAGTGTCCACCCATCATCGTCAGCCTTCCCAGAAGCCATCAGTGGAAAGAGGAACACCTAGCCCACAACTACAGGAACTCTAAGCCTCAGCTCCCAAGCTGGACTGAGGTCCATTCTGGCTGGACATTGCCTGAGTGATTATATCTGTAATATTTAGATAGATAGACCTATATATGTGTATCTATATACACATAGAGATAGATTTAGACACATAAATATGTATAAGTATGTACATATGTATGTCTATATTTGTATAAAAGCATGTATAAATATCACATAAATACACACATATGTATTTATTAATACATATATACACAGATATGCATATGTATATATGTACATGTATCTGAATGTTTTCTCTAAATAAGTGAAATATTAAATGTAAAAACACAAATTCTTAGAAGTGAGGCTATATGCCCAGATGCAAATTGAATAGTTAAACCCATTAAAAATTATAAAGATAAAGGGAGAAGAGGGAATTAGAAAGAGTTAACAGAAGGGGTGAACTCAATCAAAATACTTCATTTGCCATATGGAAATATCATAGTGAAAGCATCAGCCCTTTGTACAATGTAGCCAAGAAAGAAAAATAGAAAGAATAGAATAATCATAGCAAAAAGAAGCAATGTATTTAAGTTTAAGGCAGTGTATAGTAAGGACTCCTGTAATCTGTGCAGTTGGCAGTTGGAGCATAGAGCATTTAGAATTCTTTAGTGTGGTACCCACTAAAGGCCAATCCTGTCTGCAGGAACATGCCCACAGCAAAGCCCTCCCTCTCTCCAAAATGCAGAGGTAGCCATGACTCTACTTGTCCAGTTTTGGTTTCATTAGTTGAGAGTCTCTTGTTCATAGCTATACCAGAAAGCAGCCTTTATTTTAACCAAGAACAAACAAAAATGATCATCTGGATCAGCGCCTGCACTGCGAACAGCTCACCATGGCTGCACATCTCCGGCTCCCGTCACATGGGTTCATGGGGCCAGAAAAGAGGAACTTCTTCCTCCTTGAGTGACATGGGACTAGAGACGCAGACATTTAAAGAAACCGAGTAACACTTGAAATGTAAAACCTCAGAGGTGATGCTCAGGAGTAATGAAATTGTGAGAAGTTAAACACAATCAGGTTTAAAGAGATAATGATAAAAATGAAAATCGGAAATCTCTCGTCCGTAGAATAAACCTCGGCTGGGAAGATGAATCCACTATTTCCTGCAAATAAACAGCAGTGTCTAAAAATAGAAGGCACAGATGTGCAAGGCAGAAAGTTTCGGAGGATCATGCGTTGACATGGCCCAAGTTGGACTTTTGTTACATGCTGCAGTTTCAGATGCGTCACCACAACCCTTCAGGTAGGTCACATTTTATTCACCAGATGGACCATAATTTAATACATTCTTGTAACTTCACAAACACACTTTGTGTAAAAGTACTTTGTGTAACACCATACTAGTATAGCTGCAAGCATGCCCCTCCCCCCCAAAAAACCCCTCCAAGACCTCTGAGATATATATTGTTAAACCAAACTACTATTTCACGCTGTTTCTCTTTTAGGCATTCAGAACACTCATGAATTTACGAAAGGCTCTGAAAAGTCCTGAAGTAAGATGCCTTTTTTTTGTCTCTCTTTAATCAATAGTACTCAAACTTATCTAAACACACATACTATTTTTCCATGCCATGATTTGGTAAATGCTATCTTAGGAGGAAAAAAAAATGTGCAGTATATTGCTTAGTTCCTCGGAAGATTTTTGAAAGACAATTTTTCTGAGCCTCTTTTCAGCTATCCAAGGGTCTTCAAAGGGACCTTTCTATAGTCTTTGACTAGGATTTCCTATCTGTGCCAAAAATGTCAGCTTGGGGGTGCTCTAGCTGCTAGTTAAGGGAAGATGACTTGTATTTGCTATCCAGCTGAGAAGAAGTAAGTTCTTCCACTGTGGGTTTTTTTTTCTTTTTTTTCTGGCTCAGGATGGGCCTTACAAACTTCCCTATTGCCTCCCTCCCTCACTTCCTACCTTGAATTTTTATCACTGGCAAGTGCTTGCAGGAAAGCAATACTTAGGGTGAAGAAGGAAAGAAAATTTAGAGCAAGTGCCTTCTTTTAAGGAGAGCAGCCTTAGCAAAAAGGTCACGAATTAGCAACAATATCAGCTTCTCATTCTTTCCTGATTTCCTCAGGTGCCTGCCCTTGGCTCTCCAAAGGCTTTCAAACTTTATTTTCCCTTCTTTGATTGTGCTAGTAGAAAGATTGAATTCTAAAGGAAATGCATCATAAAATTTATATTTGGGCAGTCTTATCAGCATTGGACATGCATAATCTTTCCTTGCAAAGTTTTTGCTCTGAAATTGCACACAAATTTGGTTCTTAAAAAAAAGAGAGAGGAAACCCTCTATGTTTCTATGGTGTTTGATGTCTATTTATATGTTTCTTAAAGATAAAGCATTTATTCTATGCATGATTTGAATTTTATGCATCTCTTCTCTTTGCCTTAACGGAAGTGAATTCTTATTGCATAGCCAAATTTCACACTCAATTTATTCTGCAGAGTAACTCCCTTCCTCCAGATGGGACTATAAACCAGTAGAAAAAGTTCTTTTTTTTTAAGTGTCCCTAATTGAATATATGGGATGTACTTCTGAAATGAAATCAAAAGCTCAGGGGAAAACACGGAACATCATTCGTAAAGGACACTAACATTCACAAAACAAAACAAATTTGTTGGCTGTCAGGATGGGCTGGTAACCTTGGAAGGGCTACGTCACCACGTTGAGCAAAGGACCCGCCTAGAGTGGGTTGTGGAGGGGGAAAGAAGAGCTTGTGAAGTAAAAGAGTTTAGTTCCTTTGAAAGCTGCTGGAGATCGGAAAGAGGCACTTGTAATGTCGTAGGAAGGTAAAAAGAGAGAATAAACATAAAGCCATAGACAGTAGACTCAAGTGGTGGGGAGCTGCATTATGCCCAGCATTTATTGAATATTCATTGACAATAACATGCAAAACTCTTCTCTGCTTAAGGATGTGCATGTGTGTACATGTATACATTTGTGTTTACATGTGCGTGTGTTTCCATAGTGCATGTGTGTCAATCCTATATGAGAGCAGAAAAGACATTGTCACACAGTCCAGAATGACATGACCAACAGCAACAGGAATGGCATCGCCCACAGCCAAGACTATCTGTGCTATGCCCATGGGATCCTTTTGCACCAATTACTTAATTTAAACTTCGCAGTAACCTTTGAGGCCCAAGTCCTGTTATTTTTGCTCATGGTCATATAAAAGTGGAAAATACTTATGGAACTAATGAAACACTGCACAGATATAGATCTAATTATTTCATCTCTTTTAGGCACAACATAAATGTATTTCAGAAGGTGTCAATTAGCAATCTTGCAAGCTAGATTGCACCCTAGCCTGTATCTATGGTTTATTTAGGTGACACTTGTTCAAGTTAGACAGCAGTAAGTCTTAGGATTGGGGTATGTGGACATGGCTGTGGTGTAGGGAAGGCCAGAAGAAAGGGGAGAGCCAGTTTATAATGCAGAGAGGCTGGGTCAGTCACAAATTGTGTAATTGTTTGAAACCCTTTGCTGACTTCAGTTTCTTTACCTGTCTAGTGCACTGAAGCCTGTTTGACTCTTTATTAACTGAAGTAACAATAATAATGCCAGTTGCCTAGCATGTTTCAGATGGCATTCCATTGACTGTCCACATGAGAGTAAAATACACTCAGAACCTTGATTTTGTCATTTAGGTTAAGTCAGGGGTAGGAAACCTTTTCCTGCCAAGGGCCATTTGACAAGTAATGTTGGCTGGTATTGATGTCAAGACAAAAGTTCTCAGATTTGTTGAATTTTGAGTCCCACATATGATGGCCTCCACACGCCCAAATCAAAGGAGTATGTGGGCCTTATAAGATCCACAGGCCAGAAGGCTCCCCCCCCCAGTTAATACTGAATTGAACTATGGCAGTTTTCAAGTCTTTTCAAGATCTAAGTTACGCTAATATGCTTCTAAGAGTGTAGCCATTAATAGTGCAATTGCTAGAAATAGGCTTCTTAAGTTGACTTTATGCCCAGTTATCAATAAATTCCACAATCTTGAGCAATTACTTAAGTTCTAAAGGAAATTGAGTTCTAATTTCCCATATGCAAGTAAGCCAAAGGTCTGGTTCCACACCTGTAATATAGGACCCACAGTAGTAACTGCGAGATATAGCTGGGATGGTTAAATAAGTTAAAGCAATGGATCAACAGTAAATCTTAGCACTGATGATGAAGGTAATGATGACAAGAATGACATCTCTCGTGGCTGGAAATACAGAACATTCAGTCTCTCCAGCGCCCTACGTGAACTATTATCCCCACTGTCTTCAAAGTATCTGTTGTAGACTGAATTGAGCCCCTGTTGCCAGGCGTGGGTGTTCAAGCCCTAACCTAATACAATCTGACTGCATTAAGAGACAGAGCCTGTAAGAAATAAAACAATATAATAAAGGTGGGTAACTTTCCAATAGTCATGATGTCTCTGTAAGAGGCAAACAAAGAAAAAGCCATCTGAGGGCACAGAGAGAAGGTGGCATCCTGCAAACAAATCTGCTGACCACCTTGAGTTTGGCCTTCCAGAACTGTCTCTAAGATTTGTGCTGTTCAGGCCACCAAACATGTGATGGAACACCATGGCAGCTGAACGGACTAATACGGTAATTATAATAACATGTAGGATTTCCCTGACCCACTGTTGAGAGAGGAAAAAAGAGAGGGGTGGGAGTAGGGAGAAGGAACAGAAAAAAGAAAAAGAAAATAAAGAAAGGAGTGGATAAGGAGAAGGAAAAAGATGATGACTCTCATTATCTACCTTGGACCACAATAACACTATCAATAATTATCATAGTAGAAGCAGCTTTCCACAGCCTTTCCTGACAATGGAGAGGTTGCCTGTTCATAGTGTTTTTCAGACCAGGGGTGAATGGCCATATAGATGCTGCTTCTTCTGCTCTTCTGCTGAAATGGCTAGGATTTCACCCTTTGCCATTGCTCTCCTTGCCCTTTTATTTATTCTTTCTGTATTTAATTTCTTATTCTGGTGCCCAGTGCAAACCATTACTTTTTTATTTTACTTTGTTTTACTGTCAAGCTGATATGCAGAGGGGTAATAATTACTTAAGCATGGTAGTGAGTACATTTCTTATCGAAACATTGTCCCCCTACCCTCTCTCTCTCCCACTTTCCATTACCTTAAATTTTAGCCCTTTATGCTGAAGAATAGAATGGCAGTTTAGCTAAGCTCTCTGTAAAACTTCCCAAAATAAAACAAACAAGAAATGCTGAATGAAATAAAGATGCTGCCCCTCAGATACACACCACAATGGGAAACTGAAGGCTCTACGATTGAGTAGCATTAGACACAATTCATACATATAAAAAAATAGACAGGTTTTTTTTTCACTTGCCTTCAATTTCTGTGGAAGACTAACATGGCTCCTGCTTGTGCATAACATAAAGGTAAAATGTAAATGTACTTGGAGAAACCTGGGTTCTAATAGCTACCTGATACATTTGCATCACAATGTATATGAATTTGCCCTCAGCTGTCACATACTGTGGGTGCCACACTAATATTTAAAACCTGCTAGCTCCTCTTACAACAGGACAATCACATCCAAATGACAACAGTTTCAGTTGGCATTTAGAGGACTCCATTCAGATGTGAGTTAACACGCTGCCCCCAGCTTCTAAGTACCCAATTTGCATCCAGCTAAAGAAAAGACTCCAGCATTACATTGAACTCACTCCAATGTGACAAGGGAAGACCATTTGAAAGAAAATAATGTATTCAATAGTAAGATTTTTGCCTGTTGAGGTCACCTAACCATCTTCTCTATTCTGTTTGAGTTTACTGGCTGGAGACTACTTTAATTCACTTTATAGCAGAACCAATAGATTGTGCTCCATTTATTATAAACATTCAGTTTGCATAGAAGAGTTGCTATGTTTTATTAATCTATCACATCATATTTCTAAAAATATGATGAATTCGGTAGCACAAAATGTCATTCTTTATACACTTTAGGTGGTGGGGCAATTAGCGTGCCCAGTCTCTGCTGCTCCTCTGAATCAAAAACTGTTTGCTGATATACACTCATCATCGAGGGAATTACAAAACACATGACAAACCTACGCATTTGACAGTGTTATTTCTATCAAGTTGTAACCCTATGTGATAAACTCAAATCAGTAGTAAAACGATACCAGATTAATGAAAGTCATCAGAAAATGTACCATGCCATTTCATTTCTGGGGAATTATCGCTAAGAGCCATTCTAAAACATTCAGAACAAATGGAGCAAGCTTTTTTGAAGTATATTTTATTTAAAGTGACTAAGAAAACAAAAATTAAGACCAAAAGGGAAAAAAAACCACCCACAGGGTTGTATTTCCACATCATTTCCAGGAAGCTGAAGCAGGGGCAGAATAAAATGAAATATGTTCTTCACAGATGAACAAAATCTTCTTCAATCATAAAAAAGACTAAACTGATCATAGACTCCCAGAGACAAAGACATGATGGGGAACTCATGGCTTACCCCTTACTGAATATACAGAGTGAAACAAGTGATCCTCTACTGTATACTGAAATAGAGGAAGAGAGAAAGAAAAGACAGAGAGGAAGAAACAAACTATCCATGATACTACAGTTAGCTCATATTACATCCAAAGATAATTTCATATCTAAAAATGGTTTACCACAGTCAAGTAGCAAAAATTTGGGCTTGTATGTAATTATTGAAGAATGCTAGCACCATCTCTCTTTTTAAGAAGATAAAATTGTCATGCCCAGAAGCTGACCTTTTCCTATACAATATGGAGCCATTAATAAAAATTTATTTTAACACCAACAAGCCCAAAATGCTTTGAAATATCAATTTTAAAGGATACTTTCTCCTGTATACTTTATTATAAATGTTACACAGACAAAGGCAGAAACCAAAAATCAATTTTTAATATATTTCCTCCTACCACAGGGCATGAGAAACATTAATGGTCTCTCGATCTACATGGTTACAATGATTAGCTTTGCCTTTCTAAGGCAGCACTTCTAATGTAGGCTTGGCTTAGGATTTGGGGGTGGGGGTGGGGGTGCTAGTCTTGAGATCCTTCTGGATGTCACTTAATAGGCAATAATCCAGATCTTGAGAGCAGGCACTTGCTTCTCTCCTCCAGCATCTGATATTTACATGATCACTTACCCAGAGAAGGCAGAGCAACTTAAAACTTAATGATCCCAATTCACAACCCTGCAGGGGGGACAAGAAGCTGCTACAAACCCACTGAGGGGTGTTGCCTAGGTCCTTTGCTAGCTATCCAGGGAGGAAAAAGAACTACTTACATGTTTTGGTCTCACCTCTATTCAGATGCTCTCCACTGTGCACTTGGTCCTGCATACCACCAATGTGTAACCTCCTCAGGACCACTGCTGAGGATAAGTGGCATCTCCTTATTCAGACCAATGAAACATAACTAGGTAAGTGGATTCTCCTCTTACAACTTACATAGAGTGAAATACCAACTGTCCAAGAAGAGGGCAACAGAAAGTACAAGGAAACCAGTGCTGTAGAAATCCTCCTGCGGGTCTCCTAACACCGCTGGAGCCAACCAGGCTCTAGAGAGAATGTAGGTATGGGAAGAAGAGGAACAGTTCTAGAAAGTGAGATGGGTATCAGCTATCACAGACAGATCAAAAGGAGGGAGGGAGTTTTACAACACACCGAATCAAAGAGAACTAAGAACCAAGGACCAGGATTCCTTCATACAGGTATGCCAGAATGTCGCTGTGAAGTCCAATTTCTCCAGTGAATATTATCATCTCCCACTTATTTTCAAATTTATTTTACCTTATTTGGGTTTGATAACACCACAGACCAGCGGTAGAATGAGGAATGGAGAAACTAAGAAAATGTTGGGCTTAGTAGAAGAATGCTCAGGGGTTGGACAAGAATAAATTAAAGAGGAAAAGAAAAGATGTTGCCAAAAACATAAAGCACAAAAGGCAAGAATGAAAAAATGTAAGGTCAAGATAAAAAATCGGAGTTGAGCAGAAAGAAAGCAAGAAGTTTTTTTTCTTTTAATTGTAAAAATAGTGTACAGAGGGTTTCCAGTTACATGAGTGAGGTAATGAGTACATTTCCTATCAAACACTATTACCTCTTCCTTTGTTTTCCCCCTACCATCCCTTCCCTCCCCACCTCCACAACTCCCCCATCGCCCCCAAGTTGTAAAGTTGGTTTTCTATATAGTGTCTTGTACATCTCAATGTTACAATGGGTCAACCTGTATCCTTGTTTCAGCATTTTGTTATTTCCCTTCCCCAAATTAGAAAAATGTATATACAAGATGCAGGGCACCTACATCAAATACTGGGAAAACAGGAGTTATACTGTGGAAGAAGAACATACAAGAGAAACAAAAAAAAATCACATAGTACATTTTAGATACATTAAAAACAATAGCAAGAAAGAAAACACAAGTTGTGTTTCAGACACAAAACAAAAATGGCACTTTTTCTTCTCATGTCTCCCCAAATACTCCAATTACATACCCTCCTCTCCATACGGAAAGGTATTTCCGAGACTCTCCCCACAATATTCCTTTTCTATCCTGGAAATGGACAACTTATATTGGTCAGTAGCTAGGTTCAGATGCTATAACAAAGATGCTCCAAATAACAATGGCTAAAATAAGAGAAAAATTTGTTGGCTAGAATGCCAAGTTCATTCATTTAGAGGCTAAATCCATCATTTAGGTATAGCCAAAATGATTCCAGATCTTAAGTCATCTTCAATATACTGCTTCCAATTGATGGGCTGAAGAGCTGATCCAGAGTGGGCCACCAGGACAGCATTCCAGCCAGTGGGAAGAAAAGTAAGACAACGAGACACTCATATTCTTTGTTTTAGGGCCAGTGCCCATAAGCTGAAAGCACTGTGCTTATTTACAGCTACTCGACTAGAACCTCCACAGGGCCACTCACCACTGTAAGGAATGTTAGGAAATGTATTTAATAACCAGAAGTTAGCAGTTCAGCTTATATAAGATGCTATAAGAAGACATACTGGATACTGAGAGACAAACAAAACCATTTACCCATAGTCTAAAAGATACAAGAGGACCAGGACAAAATCCTGGCTCTGTCACAGACCAAAGTCTTAATGTTAAAAAAATAATTATTTATTCTGTCATTTTTCTTATCTGCAAAAAGAGAACTGAAAACACTTCCTATAGAGAAGAGTTGTAGAAAGATCAGTCAAGGAAAAATGTATGGAACATGGCATGTAGAAAGGTAGTTGATCAATGGAAGTAATTAATATTGTATTGTTGTCATTATTTTCATTAACAATGACTGGAAAATTATAACCCTCAGGCCCTATTTGGCCCACTACATGGTTTTATAAATAAAATTTTATTAAAACACAGCCATATCCTCCAGGTGCTGGTGGTTCAAACCTGTAATCCTAGCTACACAGGAGGCTGAGATCTGAAGATTGCGGTTCAAAGCCAGTCCAGGCAGGAAACTCCATGAGACTCATCTCCAATAAACCACTAGAAAACCGAAAATGGAAACCCGGAAATGGAAAACTGGAAAGAAGGAAAGTAGGAAGGAAGGAAGGAAGCAAGGAATCATGTAGAGCATCTAGTGTCAAATGCACAGGAAATTCTCTGCAATTGTGCCTTTCCTTGATAGATCATCACCATTGCTCTTACCAGTACACTACTGGGTGCACACCAGGCTTCATGAGGTGAAAAAAAAGTCTCATCTTTCTGTGTGCACATATCAAACTCAGGTGCAAGGCCTTTAAGTCACTGGCCAAACCACCAGGAAGAGACATGTTATGTGCATCATGCCAAGGAATTCTTGTATGCACCTTGATGATAATCTGAAGTGTAGGTAGGAAAATTAGGGTTGCCCTAAACATAATGGAGATATATGTACACAAAGTAAATATGGTTTTGGATGAAAAGATGCAAAATTCTAAGCAAAGAAGTTTGATAAATGCAATAGATAGAAACAATGGAATAATGGAATAATTGAAGTATTTGTTAGGTGAAGACAAGAAAGGGACTCCTCCCTGCTGCCTATCCTGTCTGCAGCCCTTCATGAACCAGCAACCTCTCATTTTCACCTCAACTCCTCCACTGATCTTGCTCTTAATCTTTGTAAGGCTGCCCACTGGTAAGACTCCTCCATTTATAAACATTTTCTGCCTGCACCTAATTGAAACGACCTTTTTTTGATCGTACATTTAGTTTAAAAATATTTTCGCACCCACTTGCAATTTATGAATATTCAGTCACCTACAAATTTATATATCTATATTCTTCTCTAAAAAATACTTACAATAGAAATTTAGAAGCTAAATAAAAGTTATCATAAAGCTTAATTTAAAATATTTTCCAGTACCCTTAGACACTGGTCATATATACCTGAATTTTTCTCTCTATACTCCACCCTCACTCATTTTACTTCGAGTTTGTTCTTTAAGGTCATTTCCTTTAGGAAATCCTTCCTACATCTGCCCTTCTATGTTCTACTAGCTCCTTTCATTTCTCCCTCATAATACCACAATTTGAAACATAAATTTATTTATTCAATTAATATCACTCTTTCTCTGTCTACTTACCCTAGCCTTCACTAATTCTCACATTCATTCAAATGTCTACTCAACCTCTAGTGAGGGTCAATATCACAAATGTTTTCCTTACTAGGGTGTCTCATCTTATGTGCTTTGGCACATTGTAGATCATACTAAATTTTGATTAATTATATGGATAGCTAGACTAGTCTATTAAGAATGAATAGTTTCTTAAAAGCCTTAGAGGATTAATATAAAAATAAGAAATTTCTTATCAAGGCGGTAGCTGATAAGATAAAGCTAGATGAAAAATCACATATCACTTTCCTCAGACATTTTCATTTCTCAAAAAAGCCCTTCCTATCTGTCACCTCTAAGATCCTCCCAAGAACTATGCAAGCAGATGAGGTTAGGTTTTTTGTGGGGGGGGCATCCTATCCCCATTTTACAGGTAAATTGAAACTCATCCAGTTAGAAGAATTTTCCTAATACTAAACAACGAGTTGGCAACAGAGCAAGCACAGAAACCCATGTCTCCCAACTCCCACTGCACAACAGCCAAATCAGGTAGGAACGGGGATGTAAGGATCAGGCTCAGAGACTGAGAAATTCTTGATACCTTCAGGAAGACATGAATTAGAGCTGTCAGAAGAACCTTCTAGATGCAATGCCATGTAACACTGACAAATATTTCAAAGTGGCCAGAAGACAGAAATGGAAATAATTAAAGCCCTGGGAATTAGAGCTGGGAGAGATTACAGGGCTGTGGGGGAAGTTTGGAGGACAGACGCTGAGAGATGAGTTACTAACAGCCTTCAAGTGGATCCACGTTTAATACATGGCGGGCGGGGAGCCAGCTGTTCCTCACCTCCGAAGACTTCCAAACAAATGGCAAATGGGTTTAAATTATACAAGGACGCACTCCATTCACAACACAGAGGTTGGGTAAGCAAAAAGGGTATGGGACAGCGGAGTTCACTTCCAGAATACTGTCCTCTGCGCACGAGGGTGTGGTAATGGCGAGTAGGTGGGAGAGCAAGGATTGGCAGTTGGTTGGGGATGGCGGTTACATATGAGACCGGAAAGGCCGGGGCCAATTAGATACAGTCTTGCAACTTTCTTCCTGCTAAACACATCTAAAGTATAAGCATTGGTTCTAACTTTCAGGAAGAAATGTTTTGGCGAAATACAGATAAAAGTACATCTAATAAACAGGCCAATGTTGATCAATAACTTACATGGATGGGAAACATTCCCAAATGTGAGGTTGGATAGGGGAATGCTTATAATGTCAAACACCAACTATAAAATTTAACTGAACATGGAGACAATAGCAAAAATCAACCTATCTTCAGATTAGTAAACTAATTAGAAGATAACACACACACACACACACACACACTACTATGATGCAGTTTGAATCTGAAATGTCTCTGAAAAATGCATTTGTTAAGAGCTTTGTTGCCAGCCTGTGGTACTATTGGAAAGTGCTGGAACCTTTAAGAGTTGGGGCCTAATGGGAGGAATTTAAGTCATTGGTAGTGTGCTCTTACAGGAGATGCTGGTTCTCCACCTCTGCGACTATCTCTTCATTTCCTCAACTACCTGAAGTGAGCAGACTCTACCATATGTACTGCCATGATACACTGTTCACTAGAAACCCCAAAACCGTGGATCCAACAAGTTTTTTCTTCTTGTAAGTTGATTATTTCAGGTATATAATAATGGAAGACTGTCACAACATAAAAATTGTTGTGTTCATGCAGCCCCAAGAAGAGCCATTGTATTTGGGAGGATCAATCATGCAGAAAGCATGTCATAAGCATGTCATGTGTCAAATCACATGCAATTTCTTAAGTGAAGAAATGATGGTACAAAATGGTGCACTAATTTGAAAGGCACTGGTCAAGAAAAATCATAAGACCAGCTATGTCAGCCCCAATTCGGAGACTTCATCCCAAGCAAACCTCAGTGGTGAGCCACCATGTCACCTTACACTAAACTCTTCATCTCTCCAGATCTCATATAGAAGAGAATACCTGTTTTAAACACCCTAAAGGCTATTCTGCTCTGCTTGGTTCCTAAGGAATTCTTAAAGGTACTGAAGGCCTCCTTAGTGTCTAGTAAACATTTGGAAAGGGAAGTGTTTACTGGGATACTCAGTATTAACTGAAATGCTTTAAGGCTGTATTAAAAAGTCCAAAATATTTATGTTCCCTTAATAGAGAAAATAAGATTTCAGCTACTTAGGATCATGGCATTCTTCATCAATCAAACTTCAATGTACTGACACGATGACTAAGGTTCTCCAATGAAAATGATTGTGTATGACTCAGGTAGCACTCAGTGAAAATGAACCATTCTTGATGCTCTATTTGGAAAGGTACAACACGGAGCTTAGCGGATGAGCAGAGCCAGCTCCCTGAGGCCTTCCCAAAGCCTTCCCCTTCCAGGAGGGAGCCATAAACCTTACACAAGAGCTCCCAGAGACTCCCACTGCATTTGGCATTTTATAAACAGGATCTCCTTTCATTGTTTCTATCTCACTATCACAGTTGGCAGTATCTTCTGTAATTTACACATGATGAAATTGAGACTGAAACAAAGCCCCTAAAATTTGCCACGGGTCATGGAACCCAGGACCCAGCAAAATTCAAACTAAACCATGTGGGTTCCCTCCATTATACCATTGTGAGTTTCTATAATAGTTATTCAACATGAAGCTATCATTGAGCCCTCATGTTTAAAAAATAATATATTCAAGGAGACAAATACAAAAAGACCCATAAAGTACATATTAAATACCATCAAGAACGTCAGTTCTCTGTCTTTCCTATCTTCAAGCATAACGAAATAACAGGTTGCCTAATGGTATTTCATTATTCATCTTCCTGCCAAGACAATGAACACAGAACTTGTTACAAGAGAACCCCAAGGTATCAGGCTTACTTTCAGCTACAAAGTCCCAGAACACTTCTTAGGGTATGTTATGAATACTTGATGGATACAAAATAGAAGCGTCCTTATAATCGTCTGTGTGGCAGAAATACTAAACCAAAAGCAGAAAACCACAAAATCACTGGGTGAAAACAAAGCTGAGATTACTTGAGTGTGTCCACGTCTCTCCCTCCCTTTCAGGCAGGTCTGTGCCTCAGCCACAGGTAACACACAATTTCCCTCCAAATCTGTGTTGCAGAGAGGAATCCCACCAGCGAGAAATTCCTTCCGCTATAAACTCCAACCTTTTCCTGCTTCTTACCACTCACTCCTCAACAAGGCCCCCTCCTGTGGCATCACAGTCAAAGCCTATAGTGCTTTCTTTGTCTCTGAGTCCAAGCAGACTGTTCACTCAGCCCAGGCAACCTTGAGGCATTCTCTCAACATCCCCCTAGCTCTTATCTCCCCTGTTTTAGATGTCCAGGTGTCATTGGCCTAGATACCATGCCCAGGGACAGCACCTCTTCTGTAATTTCCCCCAACAACTCATCATTCCTGAGTTCTAGCACATAACTTGTAAGTAATAACCACCTGTTACGTGTCTGATCTCCCCACTCAACTACACGTCTCAGGAGAGAAGAGCTCCACTAGAGGCCTAATGCAAGATATCTAGAAACACTTGTTAAATGAATGCGAATGGAGAGTTCTGGTGTGCTATACTGTTGCAAGTATTTAGACACCAAAGCTAACCACAGACAGAAATCTTTGAAAGAAAAATTGGTTAGGAATTCAATGTAATGAAGATTGATAACTTTCCTTTGTCTCTTAAGTACTTACACTATACTCACATTTTGTGTGGTCTAAATCATCCCAAGAACATATGTGTGTGTGTGTGTGTATAGATATATAGGTTGACTGTTTTTATAAGTAAAATCATAGAGTATATGTAAATAAATATTATATGTTCACATAGTCCATAAATATTTATATATCATATATTATATATGAGAATTTTTACTATAAAACAATTAGCCCTACAACTTCTGTGTTTATGTATAAATACATACATATATATACTCTTAAAAGTCAACAAGATGTTTTATATCTTCACAAATATTACATAAAGTATAAAATACACTAGCATAATGCACTCTCTGCTGCTATCCCAAACCCGAATTTCTCCATTCTGATCCCATGTAAGAAATAGGACTTTCCTATTTCTCCATTCTGATCCCATGTAAGAAATAGGACTTTCCTCTCTGAAAGAGCATTGAAGAGACTACAGAGAGAATGGGGGTAAACCAAGGCAGAACCATAGAAGCATCAATGCCAGGTCCACAATAAAGGCCTACCCCCTTGGCTTATGGGCCAATAGCCTGTAGCATCATTTTATGTTTGTTTGTTTTGTTTATAATTTATGTTCTTGCAGTTGGAAGCATGCTAGAACACTAGCCAGTGAGCAAAAGTAGCAGGTAGCGAGGTTGAGTACAGGTCTCACAACAATGACAAATAAAATAAAATAAATTAATTTTATTTTCTAATTAACTTACCTTAATGGTACAGGGAGGCTCACTATGAAAATTACTTTGATTAAAAGAATACTTTGAACAAGTTCATTCCCTGTATTTTATTCCCATGTCACCCTCCCTCCTGTCCCTTTTTTTTCAAGCAGTATTTGGATGGGTTTCATCACACTGCCTTTATATAAGTATAATACACCATATATCTTTATATTATATATTCTAAAATATATAGTTACATGTTTTTATATGTGAATTATAACTATAATCACCATAATAATATGTTTTATGTGTAAAAATTTTGTATAAAATATATATGTTATCTCTTCTCTACCCCAGTGTTTCAGCAAGGATAGTAAATTAGCATGTAACAATGGTCATAAACCATCATATAAAGAAGAGTGAAAAATATAGAAAGAAATCAGAGCTTGAGGATGTTATAATACTGAAGCACCAAATGATTGACAATGAGTTTCCTAGCATCTAACCAGTTTCCACTATCTCATTGTAGGCCAGATCTCAATTCAACAGACTAACACCTTTACAGACACAGCAGCTGGGAAGGAATTTACCTTAAGATTCTTTTTGTAAAGCATATTAAACTTCATAACAACCCTGCCATCTACTTGTTCTCTGTATTTTTTCCTTCTTTTACCTGGTCAGGTCTTTGGAAAGGCATTCCAATCATATGTTTCTTGTGTCTCTCTCATGGAAATGAGAACTCTCATTATGTCATTATGTTTATGACATCAGAGCAGTACATAAAAACAGGAATCTTGGCACTAGTGGCTCATATCTATAATTCTAGCTACTAAGGAGGCTGAAATTCGAAGGATCATCGTGCAAGCCTAGCGCACACAGAGAGAAGTCTGCTACATTCTATCTCCAAAATAACTATTACAAAACAGGTCTGGAATCGTAGCCCTCCAAGGAACCAAGGAAGAAAGAAGAAAAGAAAGAGAAAGAAGGAAGGAAGGAAGGAAGGGAAAAAGGAAAGAAAGAAAGAAAGAAGGAAAGGAAAATGAAAGAAAGGGAGGGAGGAAGGAAGGAAGGAAGAAAGGGAAAAAGGAAAGAAAGAAAGAAAAAAGAAAGAAAGAAAGGAAAGAAGGAAAGGAAAATGAAAGAAAGGGAGGAGGAAGGAAGGAAGGAAGGAAGAGGAAGGAAGGAAAGAAGGAAACAGAAATATCTGATTGCATCATTAGTATTATGTATCACTATTACTTGCAATATCATTACTCCTAATATATTCCTACTATATTCTGACTTTATTTTGTGACAGGTGTTCTAAGTGCTGCAGATACCATCTCATTAGCAAAACTCTGTAAAATGGGTATGACATTTTTCCTGCTAAGACAAGGACACTGACAACTTGAGGGATTATATAACTCTCTCACCAGGTTTGCCTCTGGAGCACCACAGAGTCAGGATGTGACTTCAAGTGGATTTGACATCAAGGCCCGTTTTTTTAACCACAGCTAAATGGAGAATGCCTGGCTTTGTGAGTGTTAATCGCACCCCTTGACAAGCTGCATGTTCCATTTTAAAAGAGTGATTGAAAAGCTCGATATAGCCCATTAATTTTATACCCACTTGTATCAAAATCTCTTCAATTCCCTTTGCAGCTTTTCTGCTTTCATTCTCAACTCGTCTTCCCTCTGTGGCGCTTGCCCTCTGTGTGCGTGCATGGAAATGAAGTCTACAGGCTCATTTCTGGACAAACCCTTCAACCCAGACACCACCACGGAGCCATCCTTAATTTACACAATATTTCCCTTCTGAAACACTCAGAGCCTAAGGTACTTCTAATCAGATCTTCTTTGCAACTGAATTGTTGCGTCTGTTTATTCATTAGATGACAAATTAATTTCACTCTGCTAATCCAAGAGTCTGAAGAAAAATGGTCTTAATTTGTCTTCCCTTAAAAACCAAAGGCCACTGAAACCAACAAAGCAAAATAAAACAAAAGGGCAAAGTAGGTGTACATTTAAAAAAATTAAACACAGGAAAAGCAATGTTCTATGTACTGCAGTGTAGAAGCTAATAATAATAGGATTTAATAATTGCCGAGTATATAATACCTGTGAGTTAGACACATCAAGTGTCTTCACACCAATTATTTCTTCCCTCAACATTGAATAATAACATTAGACATCAACTCACTGAAGGCAGAGGGAATTTAACCCTTGCAAGATATAGATAAAATGACAAATGAGGATAGAAGCTAAAGAAGGAACACTGGATTGACAACAGTAGTAATATGCCACTCTCATCCAATGATCCTCTGACAGAAAATATTTGCCAAGTCCATATATAAGACAGAATTCACGGGCAAAAAGAAGCTCACATTTACAATAGCACATTTAGAAATTAGTCATCTTCTCTTTGTTTTAGCTCCTCAATATTTTCTGCCCTTAGTTTAATAGAAAAAGGGAGGTAATTTACCTGAAGTTAGACACCTCCATGGAGCTAGAAGACAGCATTTGAGCCAAGCCCAAATAATGACTTATTTTAAATGTACTCAAGATTTCTCACCACTGTCCTATGTAGATATGACTCCTGGAAAGTCAGGAAGAATTTAAAGGACAGAAGAAATAAAGCACATGTTTTTCCCCCTAAACAGTTCAGAAAAAGTAAATATATGTGGATTGACTAAAATGCCCCTTGGAACCCTTAAAAGCAATTTCTCAGTGGTATCTTCCAATGGCTTAAAATGATCCTCTAGACCCCTTTTCTTTCCCAAAGGGACTCCACTACAAAAAGTCTTGTCATTTGTGCTTGACAATTTCTCCTGAGTTAAAAAAAAAACAGTAGATTTTGCCAGAAAAATGTGAATTGAAGATAAAATGTCTCAGCTTGGTCAGATGCTCAGGCTATGAGTTAGAATTAAGGTGAGGATTAGAATCCCACATTCCTCATTTCTAGGCAAACACTCTCTGGGCTCACATTTTGGCCATTTTCCCTCTGTCTTAGTTTAACAAGTCAATCCTGTTCCTGTCTGTGTAATCCCCATGTTGTAGGCAGTAACCATTTAAAGGCTCCTGAGCAGATTTAAAATGTTCTGAAGCTCCAGGAGCCCAGAGTTCCTTTGATCCTGCCTGGAAGACTCAGCAGAGAGACTTTCAAGTATACCCCTGAGAAAGAACTAGAGAAAGGGGCTGTTTTGTTCCCTGGAGTGAAAGTCTTCCAGGGTGGTTGAAGAAAGAAGTGGTCTATGGGGAAGTTGGTCTTCTCACTAGTAAAATGTGCTTTGCTGATGCAAATAAGCATCCACCAATGCTGGGCAAAGAAGGAGAAAAAGAAAAACATCTCTACCAATGGATTCATGGTGGACAGCCATCATTGTCTAGGAATGTAAATTGCAGAAGACACAACCTTACATACATGGGGCATGTCTAACTTAAAAGACTGTCCAGCAGAGGAAATGTCAGTAATTTAATCATTTACAGGCAGGGAAAGAAAAAAAAGAGAAAGGGGGGGAAAAAGAGAAGCAAACCTTCCCCCTCCTCCAGGATCACACAGATAAGAAGTGGTACTTCCAGCCTTCTACCTCACTCTCATACAGATTTTGAAGTCCACATTCCTTATAATATGACTCGTTGGCTCACAAACCAAAGATGTTGCAGCAATCCCAAAGGAAGTTTGCAGAAGCAGGGACACACAGGAGAAACAGGGCATAAAATATCAGAAGAGAAAGGAAGTCAACAGGGCCAGAGAGGAAGTTAGTTAAGCTTTGCCAGAATTGTCCCAGAGTCCTATCAGAAATGACAATGACCAGAAATCACCTAGGGAGTAGATTTTGTCCATGAAGTATTACACAGATGACAACAGAGGCAAAGAAGACAGAAGCAGACATCAACAGAGTCCACAGGAGATTATTGTAGACTTAGAATGTTTACCAATTCTATTCAACAAGGATTGCGGCCACAAAGAAACACAAGTATCAGAGCGAACTTGCAATTGATTATCACTCTACTTCAGTTAGCAATTTAAGATAATTTAGTGTGAGTCAAAATCGTTCTGATATAATCAATCTTTCATGGTAAATTCCAGTTAAATCTATTGATTTTCTCATAATACAGGTCTAGGAGGACATACAGCATGGTGGGATGCCCAAACAAGACTTGTGGTTCTTAAGGGTCTTAGCAATGACCTGGTCCAGCTACACTACAAGTGGTTGTTTCTTTCTTGCTGTTGTTTCTTACGTATTTATAAGGTACCATATGATTTTTTTGTTTCTTTGTATGTTTCTCCCCCACGGTATAACCCCTGTTTTCACTGTATTTGATGTTGGTGCCCTGCATCTTGTATTCACACTTCTCTAATTTGGGGAGAGGAAGAGAAAAAACAATATGCTTAAATAGGAATACAGGTTGACCCATTGCAACAATGAGATGTACAAGATACTATGTTGAAAAACGAACTTTACAATTTAGGTGCGGGGGGGGGGGGGGGGGGAGGGGAGTGTAGTTGTGGAGGTGGGAGGGAAGTGATGGGGGAAAAACAAAGGAGGTAACAATGCTTGATAGGAAATGTACGCATTACCTTGCCATGTAACTGTAACCCCACTGTATTTTTACAGTAAAAAAATATTAAAATAAAAAAGAATAGGATGAGATAAAGTTTAAAAAATAATGACAAAAAACAGGAAGTGGCGCTGTGGCTCAAGTGGTAGAGTGCTTGAGCTGAAGAGCTGAGGGACAGCACTCAGGCCCAGAGTTCAAGCCCCACGACCAAAATAAATAAATAAATAAAAAATAATGACAAAAAACAGAAAAAAGAAAACAGTAGCTCATTCCTGTAATCCTAGCTAAAACAGGAAGTTGAGATTCAGATCATCATAGTTCAAATCCAGCCTGAGCAGAAAAATCCATGAGACTCCTATTGCCAACCACTAAAAAGCTGGAAGTGAATCTATAACACAAGTGATAGAGCACCAGCCTTAACTGCCCAGGCTGCTTTTGAGACCCAGACCAACACACACACACACACACACACACACAAACTATATATATGTGTGTGTGTGTGTGTGTGTGTGTGTGTGTGTGTGTGTGTGTGTATGCATATACATACATATATATGTATGTACTATATGTATGTATATATATGTATATGCATATATGTATATGTGTATATACATATATATACATATATATATATATATATATATATATATATTCCTTTGTTCAAATGTCTCCATTTCTCCATGAGTTTATTTCCCATTCAAGTTTCCCATTTCAATTCACTCTTCTTTGGTCTCCAACCTCCTGTCATCATCTAGACTCCTTCACCATTTGATGGTGTAGCTGTTCTGGTTACCTCCCTCAGTAGCACTGCGTAGCTCAACTTCAAATCCCCTTTGTTTTGCACAGAGGCCCCTCATGCTGCTCTTCATGTTCATGCCTACCACCTTCCGTTAGTACATACTGTGTGTTTCCTTCTTGTGTAGCTTTGCTTACTTTATCTCCTCACTGTTCACAGGCCCTGAAGCCTCTCCTCACCCCTGTACTACAGTACAAAATTCTTCACATTGCCAGGATTCTGTGAGAACCCTCTTTTGAGCAGAAGTGTGTACTAATCTGAACATCCATGAAGGAGGCTGGCTTTTCCATTTGCCTAACCATAGACCTACTCCTTTCTTCCTCCTCCTAATTGTCATCTACCTGCTCCTTCTTCATTCCGCTGAATGAAACAATGAAGACTATGTTAGGAGAAGAGGAAAATTCTAATCAGGCTCCCAAAATATACCTAACATTGAACCAAACTCAGAAAACCAAGAAAGGCTAGAAAGCAAGAAAGCAAAATAATCCTGAAAGCAAGAAAGAATGAGGCCAGCAATTCTGAAGGATGCTGCAGGGAAAACACTCTCATCTTCAGAGGATACAAGAGGGAAGAAGATTCCCCAGTGTCTGAACGTGGTAGTTCATAAATGCTTCCACATCTGTAATGACATTTTTCGTGAGGAATGAGTATCATTCTCATTTAAAACACTAAGTCTGAGGTCACACAGGAAGGAAATAGTGGCCATGTCCCCCAACTCAGACATGGTGATAGCAAAACCTAAGATCTATACACTGCAGAGCAGCTTCCACCAGTGAGGAAAATCCCTCCACTGCACTCAGTTGAGAAGGATTCCACAGGTAGAGCTGCAGAGTAGGATTTCCCACAAGATAAGATCATGGCTGCTTAGCCCTAGTGACAGTGCCAGGCTGAGCCAACCAAAGCCTGTGAGATTGGCCCCAGGATCAGGTTGGGCAAGAGCCACTGGACACTGAGAATGCTTCCTATCTGCCCATTTCTGGGGGGAAGAAAATGGCCAGCCTGGAGATGAAACCTACAAAGATCGAAGCTAGGGGTCCACAAAATGATTCAAGAGATAAAGAATAAATGTTTTGGAGCAGACATAATGGCTAAACTCTGCTGATGAAACAAGGCAGCCTCGGGCAATTTGTAAATGAATGAGCACTACTATATTCCAATAAAACTTTATTTCCAAAAACTAGTGAGCCGGGAACTGGCGGCTTGTGTCTGTCATCCTAGCTACTCAGGAGGCTGAGATCTGAGGATCATGGTTCAAAGCCAGGCTGGGCAGGAAAGTCCATGAGACTCTTATCTCCAATAAACCACTAGAAAACCAGAGGTGGCGCTGTGGCTCCAGCGGTAGAGCGCTAGCCTTGAGCTGAAGAATGCAGGGACAGCACCCAAGCCCAGAGTTCAAGCCCCACGACCAACAAAAAAGAACAAAAACAAACAAAAATCTACTGAACTAGCAGCTTTGGCCAAGGCCTTATAGTTTATCAACTCCTGGTCTAGGCCTAGGACTGTAGATAAATTTCATTGTACATGCCAACTTTGATCAGTGAGTAACTGGCTACTTGGAGTTTCGAGTTCTGAAGATGTCATCTATTGACAAAAGAGATAAAGATGCTCTGATTGGCTAGTGATGTCTGCTGCATGTGTCACAAGGATCATGTGCCGTACATGTCATCTTTGCTTAAGTTTTGAGTGTGTACAAGCGTTTCTGAAGAAAGAAATCCAGAAGCAATCAAGTTTTAAGGAACCTGAGACCTATGAAAACTGAACAGTGACTGTCACTGCCTCTTTCCCTGGGAAATTTCAGATCTCTTCTTCTTCAATGGATCACAAATCAGAAACCCATGAGTTTAGGAGGGAAAAAGAAAGTCTAAATGTCTACTGGTAGATGAAATCTCAAAGTACATCACACTTTGAGTTGGTTAGGTTAGGTAAAAGCCCTTTCCTTATTTATTGTTTGTATGTTAGATTACCTGGGATTAAGAAAGTATCTGGTTCTCTCTGTAGCAGTAGCAACTGTAGCAGGTAGGAATTATTCAGACTCACCACTAATAATTTGGCAGAAAAAAAGCTCTTTCTCCAAGCAATATGGTAGTTGACAATAGAGAAGTTCAAGTCATGTACTTTGAGTTAATATTGAACTTGCAAGTAAATACGTGAAGCCTCAGTTCCATAAAGCTAATTTAAAAGGGACTTCCCTGGAGTATTACAGACTCTCTGATATTCTTCTGCCATAATATAGGATTCATTGAAGAACTGAAGCCATAATTGTCTACATCAGTACATATGGAATGACTGGATAAATTGTCCAAATGAATTGGTTAATGCCATTTCAAGTTCTTGATATGAAGCTTTCCTCCTGACCCCTGGCAGGTGTAGAAGAAATCCCATGCTGAATTTTCATCATGAAAATACAAAAGGAAGAGATTCAAAGGGAATTTCCCAAGCACAATAATTTCAATCCACACAAGACAATTTCTGCTTCTAAATTTTATCTCTAAAGAATGAGAGATGAAGCCGGGTGCCAATGGCTCACACCTGTAATCCTAGCTTCTCAGGAGGCTGAGATCTGAGAATCACTGTTCAAAGCCAGCCTGGGCAGGAAAGTCTGTGAGACTCTCATCTCCAATACCACTAGAAAACCGGAAGTGGCGCTGTGACTCAAGTGGTAGAGCGCTAGCCTTGAGCTGAAGAACTGAGGGATAGTGCCCAAGCCCGGAGTTCAAGCCCCACCACCACCACCAACAACAACAAAAAGAATGAGAAGTGATAGACAAAGCATAAGTGCATAAAACACATGCATGTATATTCTCAACATGTAATAATTACATTTAAGACTCAATGCACAAATTATATATTATTTGTGCATACTGTTTATGCTGAGCAATATTCTCTTTCTCATTATGTCCATAACAGGAAGTTGTAATTTCACTGGGCAATATGTATCATTTGAGAGCAAATATAAGACAATTTTTTAAGCTGGTCAGGTTCCCAAAAAACTCTCTTCTGCATAATGGAAGGGTAAGGATGCAAAGTAATGAAGAGAATAAAGTAACAACCAAATGGAATCTTCTTAATCAATGGAGGGTCACGTGACCACAGGAAACTTAAAATAACACAACTTTGACACTAAACTCAGTACCGATTTTTCTGACAACAACTTTGGACAAGCACGAAAATGCAGAGTCCATGGGCCAGATATAGATATAATCCTGTCTGTTTAAGATTTCTGTGCATTATCATTCATAAAATATGTATGGCTTTATTGACTTCCTAGTGAGAACAAGAGGTTGCTTCCCTTTAGAACAGAAAAAGGCAGGGAAAAGGGGAAGAGTCAATAACACTCACACTAAATGCTGCTGTGGCTTGATGAGCGGCCTATATTTGAATGTTTTGATCTCCCTTTGTTGTTGTCAAAACTGAGGACTATCTCAATGATTAAAATTCCAAATGGGAGAACGAGACTAAAATCAGAAATGACAACAACACTTGATTTATTATGTATCAAATACGTTGCGATCAACTTACAAATACATATTTATTTATTACAATAAAAAGAGGCATGTCTGATAACAGGGCACCCTAGAGATTGCCCATGCTTTATTTGGCTGGTTACAGACAACAATGAAAGCAGCATGTGTAGTAATTCTAGGATGTTCATATCTGTAAGACCACCCAGGGTGGCTTCCTGAGCGTCTTTCTAAACTACAATATTCCCTACCCTCGGCTGTGGAACTTACCTCTGTATTAGATGTTGTTGAACATATTTGATATGAAAGCATTGTCTGTTTGCTACCAGTATCTAAAGAGTCTCTCCCCTAGAGTTGCCAGCAAGGTGCTGATTAATTAACTGAAGTAGTGAAGCTGAATCATACAACAGCTGTTTAGAGAATTGTCATTAACTTGGTCTCCTTTCCTGTCTATTAGCTTTCTTGCAGTGATCTCACTAACATGCAAATCTGGGAGGCTCAGCATTTGAATCCGACTTAGCCTCTGTGCATTCTTGGATGTAAAAACAAATAGTTTAAAAGAGGTGTGAAAGGTCAAGGCTGAGTTTTCATTTTTTAAGGCAAGCCTGAGAAGAAGCAGGTGTGGACAAAAAGAGAAAAATGACAAGAGGTAAGAGAGGGACTTGGGAAACTTCCTAGAAATAGGTTTGTCTTTGGTCTTTGGCAGCTGACATCGGGGCACATTTCCTGCTTGTGTCAGATGGGAATTGCAGATCTTGAGCAATTTGGCCACTGGACACCCCCTTCCTATCCGGACCTCCCACAGGAGGAAGCCAAAGGCTCTCTGAGTGGGGAGGGACTGATGGCAGAAGGGAGCAGCAGGGACAGGCAGATGTAGCTGCTCCTCTGGAATGCTGACAGTTGGCAGAGGATTCCAACCTGTGGCCTTCAGCTGCCCCAGGAACAGGATGATTATTCTGAGGAGCAGAGTCTATATTAAGTGACAGATTGGAGGGAGGGCCAAGCTGATGAGACACGTCATTAAATGTTCTGTGGGGAGGTTGATGACTCAGATCCAATGGTAGGATCTACCTCCCTCCTTCCTTCTTTTCCTCCCTCCCTCCTTCCCTCCCTCCCTCCCTCCTTCCCTCCCTCTCTTCGTTCCTTCCCTCCTTCCCTCCCTCCCTACTTTCCTTCCCTCCTTCCCTCCCTCCCTCCCTCCCTCCCTCCCTTCCTTTCTTCCTTCCTTCCTTCCTTCCTTCCTTCCTTCCTTCCTTCCTTCTTCTCTCCTTCCCCTCCCCATCTTTCCTTTCTTCCTTCTCTTCCTTCCTCCTCTCCCTTTTTCCTTCCTCCATTTTCCTCCTTCCTCTATCCTAGAATTCTACTTCTTTCTTTGCTCCCTCATTTTCTCCTTTCCTCCTTTCCTACCTTTATTGTTTCCCCTCCTCCCTCTCTCTCCTTCCTTCCTTCCTTCTCCCCTCCTTTCCCTCCCACTCTAGTTCCCTTGTTTCCTTTCTCCTGTTTTGCTTTTTCCTTTCATTTTCCTTCTCAGTTCTTCACACACACACACACACACACACACACATTTCTTAGTCTACCCAGCAGATTTTGAGCCAACAAAATGAATTCATAACATAGTCTGTCACCAGTTCATCCTAGGTATCCCCTGAAAAGCCCATTAAGCTCTGCTCATTCCGCCCCACATGAATTGCAGAGACTTGGTACAGAGAACTCCATACTGACACTGCCTGCTTCTTTGATGGTGGTTCCTTGCCATTGCATTTGCCAAAAATGAGTCCCTATCATGTTGGTCTCACTTTACCAAAAGAGCTGAGGAATTTTTTCAACTCATAAGAAAGTCGGAATTAAAGGTGTGCTTAAATAGTGCATAATCAGGTCATTGGGGCGTAGAATAAAGGAGCCAAATACATCCCACCCCCTCCCCAAATGCAGCAGGTGCTTTTTCTGTTAATGAAGCAGATAAATGCAGAAATGGTGCACTGATACAGACAGAGCATCTGCCTTGTGATAAAATTAAGTCTTGTGACAGAAATAAATCACTGTGAGGGAGAACGCAACCCATTATCCAATAGGACTTTTTCTTTCTTTCTTATGTGACAGAACTTATTGGATTCTCCAATGCTCGGCAGCTAAGTGCATCCACAATTTGATGATAAATCAGAAAGACTGCAGGATTTGAAATTTAACAACTCCTTATTTTTCTGTGATGTAGAGATAAGGGGAAAATTTTTGTGAGTAACTGTTAAATTGGGATTCTCCTCCCCACCCCTCCCATCCCCAGATAATCCGATCTTCTGAGTGCATGTCACATAGTCACGCAATGCCAACAACCGGCAGTGAGAAAAATAGATTTTGGACTAAGATAAATAAGGCAGCTACTTATCTTCCTCTTTCTTTCCTAGTATTCAGTTTTATCTGGAGAGTACCATAGAAAGGTTACTTTTAATATAAAAATATACTGTTCTTATTACACTTTCCTTTTTCTCCCCTCAATAATTTTTAAAATGGCAACAAAAAAAGCATTTTTTCTATTTTAGAACATTTTCATGTTAAAACAATAGAAAAGGAAAATCCATATATCATGTTAAAAATACTCAGGAACTAATAGAGCTCAGGGTTACTTTACCTTGCTTGATAAATGTGACTTGCAAAAACATACTTTCACATTTTAATGGCTTCCTTTGTTATAATATGCTATTAATTAGCGGGAATGGGGCCAAATGATTCATCTCTCCAAGATATACCTTTATTTTCCCATGCACATTGAGCCTTTCTGGCACCTCGAGCTCTGTGCTAACCTTCACAACAATCATAAGCTCTCTTTCTGAATGATATAGATCACCCTTGCAAGGAACGGAAAGAGAAAAGCAACTGATTATTCTCCCCCTTCCAGGCAATTCTTTCTTCAAAGTAAGAACATGGTATTATACATCTACAAAAGGAACCCTATCCATTGGCCAAAAGCATAGTAATGATCTAGCAACTTACATCCCAGAGAAGACTCACAAACTGTATTTGTAAGCCTAGTTCTACTTCCAAACCCAGATTTCAGTTTGTTTTCTTGTAAATGAAATCAAGCTCATGATGAAGCTGCTACCACTAATTCCCACCACCCCACCACCACTGCGCATACATCTTGTCTTGTAAAGAGGTGAAGGAGTTGGCTAGAGAGACATTAAACCCTGATCACTGGTAATTACGGTAATCTCCTGCAGAAGCTTTAACTGCCACAAACCAAGACTGTCTTCAGAGAGAGCTAACACCTTGTGACAGCACCAGAAAGGCCGTTAAAGAACTGTAAACTCGTACAGTTGGAGATCAGCCTTTAATTAGAGTATGGTACCGAAGTGAATATGTCAATATCCAGAGAGATTTAATGAAGCTATTAGGACAAGAAGAAAAGGAGATAATCAGCCAAATCATACATGCAGCTCAAAACCTACCAAGATTCAGGAGAGAAGGGGGAGAATAATGAAAGGGCTGATGTCGATCAAGAGGCATTGTACTTGTGAACTGATTTTTTGAATGGTCACCCCTTTGATTCCCAGGTATTTACCCAAATGAAAAAAGTCTTATATTGGCACAAATTAAAAATAAAGAAGGAAAGAAAAACCTACCAAGATAAAGAGAAAAGAGACACACCAGCAGCAATTATCACAAGCATAAGGAACAGCCGCCCCAAGTGGTTTGGTTTGTTCCATACACCTGATGTGATGGCAATAATAAAGGAGATATTTGAAGGGAAACATTTCTAGGGGTGTCTGGAGCTCTAGAACACACCTCTATTTTAGAAACTCCATTGGACCTAACTTTTCATTTCCAGAGAACGTAAGTCATTGATAAGCTTGCAGTTTGTTACTGAGACAGTAGCAAGTGTGTTTGAGAGGTAGCAAGTGCAAGATCCTGGCATAATGTCACCGCTAATGATGGGTCTCAAAAGTGAATAGCTGTTTTTATCTGTTCCATAATCATAACAATATTTTTGTAGGTTTTTTTCCCTACCAAAAGAAAGATACAAACAAGAGGATTTGAGATGCAATATTTAATTGGCAAGTTCTGCATATGAACCTTGAGATAAAGGACCTAGAAAAGGTATCTTGTATGGTCCTTTATTATGTTGCTGCTTCACAATTTAGATTGAGTTTCTTGGTATGCTATGAATGGCACATTTTCTTTTCTTGTGATTTCTTCCTATCAGACATGCTCAAGACAATTTGGAGGCAGTGGGAAGGAATGTACCCACATTATATGGGACAGAGTATCTTTACATTTTTTCCATGGCATAGAAAAACGTCAGATGATATTGGAGGCATGGATCAAGTGACAGAGTACTTTTTTACAAGTGCAAGGTCCTTAAGTTCAATTCCCAATACTGTCAAAAAGAGGGGGAAAAAGAACACAAATTTTAAATCAAAAGCTGGTTTCATTTCAATAGTGTTAGATTTATTTAGTCTCTTTCTTCTCTTAATTACCACAAAGAAATCCACTTTTATAGTCATATAAGAAATCATTGTCATGTTTGAAAACTCTGACCATGCCATAAAGGAAGAGAGGAAGTCTAAAGTCTCTCCTTTTCCAGTAATAGAAACTATAGGACCCAGAGAGGAAGATGTGTCCCTGGCACATATAGCTACTAGAGGGCCAAGCTACAGCATATAGTCTCTTACCCAAACCTTATATTCTTCTCACTAGATAGGTAGTCACATCTCATACTTTCTTACCCTCCAAATGAGCAGCACCAGTGAGTAAAACCTAAGGAAACCAATGGTATGTTTCTTTATCTCTAGAAATTTAGTTGAGTATATTTTCAACAATAAATAGGACCTAAAATAGTCAAGGCATAGATGAAAGACCAGAGCTAGCATGGAAAAATGTTCAGCTACATTTTTACTCCAGGAAGGGTTCAAGGTTGTGGTCTGAAGTCAGTCAGTATGGTCATTTGGGCCATTTAGGCAGCTGTCCAGAGAACTTTCTAGGTGCATGGCAAAGGAACTTCAGAGGTGTTAGGGCAGAAGTGAATTCCCAGAATAGGAAGAGCATAGTGACTACATGGAGCAGAGAGAAGGTGGAGCACAGAGGTAGAGAGGGGTCAATTTCTGTCAGCACTTTTGAACCATGGAATTGAATTTGGAATGTTTCACTAGCCACAGAATATGAATAGAGTGTTTCAAGCATGGCTATATAATAAGATCAGAGTTTAAAAAAAAATCACTTGAACCATAGGACAAAAAATGCATGGAAGGATTTACATAACATACATGAAAGTCTTTTTAAAAACAATGTTAAGGCAAAAATCTAAGTAGAAACTGTGGTTGTTACATAAACAGCAGCACCGCCTTCAATAGCCATAATGCAGAGATTTTTTTTTTCTTTTAATGCCTTAAACTTTGGCACTGATCGAAGGCATATGGTCTGTCCGTGTTCTGACACAGTCAGTGATGGATCTTTGAAACAGAGGCAAGTTGAAACTGATGTTGGGCATCACTGTAATTCAACCATCTGTGTTGCTATAACAGATTGAGAAAAACCAAACTCTAACACAGGCGAGTCTCTGGTGCTCAGAGCTGTGACCATTTTAGAATTCTGCTATCTAAGCTTTCCAAGCTGAATAGAGGCGAAACAGTACTTTTGACAAAGGGCGAAGATGCACTGCTTTTCAAAAGAAGTAGTCTGAGTGATCTCGGGAACAGAAATCAGCCCCTAAGCCGAGAGGAACAACATTCCATGTGGCCTAGTGTTCAAATTCCATGTCAGATGATTAAAACATCACCGGCAATGTCCTGCAGTGAAGGGGCAAAGTCCTGCTCCAGAGAGAAATTAAAACCAATTGACTTCATTCTACTGATCTCCATTCACTACGACTTGGTACTATGAACCTAAGGCAGATTTTTCTTCCAAGACAACCATTCATGACTGATAAATTCCCACAAAGGTACACAGAAGATAGAAAATGAAAGGGAAAGTTTATACTCCTATTTAAGAAAATCACTACTTGTGTTATTGGTCTCTGTAAAAGATAAATAATTCAACAGCTGAAGGGGCACACCAGACACACATTTTGAAAAATTGAAGTTCTTGGATTTGAATAGGCAAACAGAGCACTAGGCTTTAGAAAATAAATTTTGATTTGAATATTTGCCCCACCCTTTGCTACTTGGATGACTTGTGGATCCTACAAAATGAAAGTCATATTGAATAGTATGGCAGATTGTTGGGAAGGTTAAAATTGGATATTTGTGAGGCCTACTGTAAGTACCCAAGGAAAAGTAAACTCCATGTCGACTTGCCCACAATCTCTACTTGACTGTTTTTTTTTTCCATACAGTGAGAATCCTTAAGGCAGGATCCTAAGGAAATGCCCTAAGTCTTTACATTATTTCCAAGAATTTCTTAAAAGCAACAAGAAAGAGTCATGAAGCTGGTAGTTTAAAGAAAATTATAAGCACGAAACTTGTAAGAGAATTTACATTTATGTTTTTAATGTGAAATGAAATGACCTTTGGAGGTGGGGTTGGGAAAAGATATGTCTTTTTCAAAAAACTGGGGTTTTCAAAACTCAGGATGCAAAGTAAACAGAAGGTTAAATTAGATAAATAGGTATTTATTGCCTGGTTAAGAATGCAGTTAGTTTGGTGAACTGCCGTGAGCTAGGGCTAGCTGCCTGGAGGGGCATAGCCTCTTCTGCCACTACAGGCAGGTCACCTTTGGCAATCAATCCTCATCCCTTCCCCTTTGAAAGTCTACTCAACTGTGGACTAGGCTAATTACCAAGACGCCCCTACCGATCCCATCAGATTCTGCGTTGTTGCTCTCCCGTGGATGCAAAATTACCCGGATAAGATGGATTCAAATGTTCACTTCTAGATAAAAGTGTAACTTCCTGGGAACTTAGGCAACACCAAAGTTGGTGGGAAGGGCAGAGGATTAGACCTATAAAAAGAACAAATGTGAATAGTAAGAAAGGAAATTAGACTAAGAAGAAGTCACTTTAATGCAGCAATTGCCTCAGAAATCTGTCTTTTTTTCATTAAAAAAAAGAGGGAGCATACTCAAGGGAGGTCTATGAAAATATAAGGTGTGTGCTTTTCTCCAAACCCATAAATCTTATGATCCCAGGATCATGTAAGTTGAGTTAGTCAAATCAATAGTCAATAGTCAAATCAATATAACCCACTGAGGTTTACAGTGGTAACAGCTTTCCTGGGTCATTTAACTAGTTCTAGACCCAAGACTAGACACAAGACCCTGGATTTCTGAACGGTCAGTCTGCCTATCAGGAGAGTGAGCTGCCAGGAATGGTACAGCTGGGTGCTAAATTTACAATTTATGGGTTTGCCCTTGGACATTGGCTCAAGCCTTGTTAATCCAAAGCCCCTCAGAGTTGCAGGCTGCAGAAATAGGAGAGAGAGAGAAATAAACATACTCTAGAAGTTTGTGGTAGGAGCTTTTTGCTCTAAATTCTGTAACGATTGAGGCTTGCTAGTCCATTGGTCATGAAATAATATTGGCAGCCTTGATATCATCCTCTTACCATGTTGCAGATTGCTCCTCATAATCCAAACCTCCTGAATCTCAAGTTCTGTTTTGCACCAGAATGCCTACACACCATGTGGCCATTCAAGTGTACCCACTCCATGTCATATACTCAGGATACACTAGTATCAACTCTCCAACTCACCCTGCATCTATTGACTGCTAATCTAACTCATTCTTCCCGACATTTAGTTAGCTTAATTCTAATGTGCGTCAGTGTGAAGAATGCACACAGTTGCACATTTTGTCATCTGATATTTTGATGTCTAGAATTGGGAGGCATCCTACAATCAATAGTATGTCATAGCTTAATTAGCAATGGTATCTTTCTCTTTCTTTGTGACAGAGCAATCATGTATCATGTAATTATGAGTGATGTTTTGCAGTCAATGAAACATAGAATTTCATGAAGAAATGGAGAGCCATTATTACCTTCCATTCTATAGGCTACTAGGGAGTAAACTAGCTCTCTCTCTACTTTCTTACCTCTCTCTCTCTCTCTTTCTCTCTCTCTACACACACACACACACACACACACACACACAGAATATCACCATTACTTTCTCATTCTCTCATCCTTTCCTTAATTTAACTAAGATTTATTGAACGTCCTATCCACGACAGAGCTAAGCACTGGAGATGACATGATGAGCCCAAACACTGGTGATTTCTGCCCTCATCAAGCTTGTTTATCATCTACTAGGAAGAGACAAACATTGATCAAATAGCACAGGAACAAAGTACAATGCAGTACAGTGCTGCCTAGGAGAGGGACCTTGTGCTGAGAGGGAGAACAGAGCAGGGCAATAACCGAGTCTGACAGACATCCCTAAGGAAGTAAGGAGTGAGCTGAGATGTCAGAATGGGAAGGCTGAATGAAAGCAGCGCATCTTGTGCAGAGGGGACATTTGAGACAAAGACCCTTTAACTGAAGACCAGGTTGTAAGAGCCAAGAGAACAAGAGGCTTACAGATGTAGGGTGAAATGAGCAGAGAGTTAGATGATGGCAGAGCCAGTTGAAGAGATCAACTGGGGAAGTGGCGGTGGGGTGGGGGTGGGGAAAGAGATGAGATAGGCAGCCTGCTAGATGTCTTGTATGGCTCTTAAAGGGCTGCTGGCTAGGGAACTGGTGTCGTGGTCCACACAAGAACCAAGGGGGAAAATGTAAACTCAAGCTGCCCTGTGCACCAGCTCAGCCACATCGCAGCTGCCCTGCAGTGCAGCCCTTCCTGTGATCAATCACTTCTCTCCACAGACATCCTGGGAGCAATACCCAGAGAATGAGGTCAGAATATTCCAGAGTTTCCTGCTACAGATGGGAGAAAAGCCTGAACAAAGCTTGACAGAGAAGAGGTTTAGGAACACACTAGAGAAACAGGAAGCATGGCCCACACACCCTGCCAGCTCTTGCCCACCTGGGAAGTGATGTGCAGAGCCGGGACTCCCAGCTGCTCTGAACTCTGTGCTGAGTCAGTCTATTGTACCTCAGGGTTGGTCCCCCGTTAGAGACACTGAAGACCTCACATCCAACTTGGGGAAGATAAAAGTTTATTTGAAGCCTGGAGAAAAAGAGCTCTTTATTTAAAGGGAGCACAATGGATCCTTAGCAACTCCCCCTTTCCCCACACTCAGCAGATATTGACTTAAAACTGGTTTTATTCCACCGGCTGGAATCTATTTCTAATGCTTGTACATCTACCCTATGAATGGCGATTTGAAGAAGCCATACTTACAACTAATAACATCACAGTGTAAAAATGCTATATGTTCTTGGGAAGGGAAACCATAAAACGTCTATCCATGGTTTATTAAAATCCCTAGGTAAGCACAGTTTACAAAGCTGAATGCCAATACCTATATTTCACCCCCATGCTTGCCATAGAGTACCTGCAATTTCTGACGGCATTCCAGCTTGGTTGTCCTTCAGAAGTACTGAAGCTCTAACTCCTAATGGCTTTTTGTATAAAAGCAGCCTTTGATTGACAGCTTCTAATCATTAGAAGGGCAGCAAACAAAAGCTGGGAAGGCATAGCTCCCTGTTAAATTTCTTCTTTCCTGTAACAACTACAGCCTCTGACCAGGCAGTTATACAATTATTTGCTAACTGAGAGTGTTATTATTCTGTTACTGTCTTAGAAAAATAGTAACCTTTCTCGGCAAAGATAAAAATATGTGGGTTCTTTTCCCGCAGTTTATATATCTTAAATCTTAGGTCATTTTTACAGTTGCTTTCTTTTTAATTCTCCCACCATTTATCTTTCCATTCTCAGCAAGGGCCAGTTTGCTTAATACAGAAAGACCTTCGCATAACTTTCTGGTATTAATTATTGTGGTAGCACAAACTCCCATGTGAAATATCTTCTCTGTGTGTCCTTACAGCCTATTTAAAAGAAATACCGTGAACATTCTAAAGAAAGGAAAGAAAAGAAAATGCAAATACTCCTGATGATGATTTTTCTATTTTTATATAATTAACTGAGAGTTTAATTATAATGCTCAGGACCCCTTCCATACAGTTTGTATGACTGAGCAAATATAAACAGGTTGATGCTACATTTACAAATAAAGGAAGCAAGGAAGGGAGATGTCCAAGTTCCTTCCAGAAGCTTCTTCCTGAGAAGAGTGTCTGGTTCTTCTCTTTCTGGAGGTGCACTTTGGTGATGACATAGAGCAGTACGAGTGACACTGAAATAAAACTCTCCAGCAGGGATGGTGGCTTACGCCTATAATCCTAGCTACTTAAGAGGCTGATATTTGAGGATCATGGTTTGAAACCAATCTGGACAGAAAAGTCTGTGAGACTTTTATCTCCAATGAACCACCACCACTTGAGCTGTACCTCAAGTGGAAGAGCACCAGCCTTGAGCAAAAAAAAAAAAAAAAGGCCTAAGGCACAATACCCCTGGTCCTGAATTCAAGCCCCAAGCCTGGCACAATGTAATAATAGTAATTAATAGTATTATTAGTAGTAATAATAAACCCATAAATGAAAACTAATCCACAGTTCTGTAGAGTCACTCAGCCCATTAGGATGACAATGCTGTGTTGGGTGACAGCAATATGCTTGCTGTCTTCTATTACTCCTTATAACTACCTACAAAGACCTGTGCACCTCCATTTTGAGAAGTGAAATGGGTAAAACACAGGTTAAGTCAAGATTCAGAATGGAAGCTATGGGTGTAGCTGGGCTTGAGAGAAACTGACAAGGTCGCAGATTAAGAACACAAGAGTGATGCATGTTCTGGAGTCAGCTGCAATGTTCTATAACCAGCCAGAGCAAGTAACAGAGAGAGGTAGGGACAGCTTTACAATTTGCCATCCTTTCTGTTGGGCATACTCCAAAAGGAAAGTATCTGAAATGTGTCGGATCCTTCTCCCCCTCAGCCCTTTGGTTCTTGTCCTAAACAGCCCCCTATAACCCCATGTGCAGAGAAGGCATGGACCATTTCCCACGGTATCCAACATACTACCTTGGATGTAGAAAGTCCCCCTGAAAGAGCTCCTAACCTCAAAGGCTAGTATATCATTTGGTTGAATAAATGAATCAGAAAAGGACATTTAGAGACTTTGGGAAGCTCTTGTGGTTCAAGGAATACCTCTAGAGGGTGCCAGCCCTGAATCATTTCCTAGCCGCCACTCTTATTAACACTGTGGCATTCTTAAGTCTTTAATCATTGTAACCTTTACTTTCCTCGTTTACAAAATGGTTATAATCACAGTACATAACTCATAGGAGCGTAAATGAAATGACTTGTTTCTATGTTCAACAGACTACTATCTCCATACATGGCACACCATAGACCACTCAAAAATATATGACTTTTCACGAGCTTTACAACGTCGGTGCGGGGGGGGGGGGGGGGGGGGG
>NW_012267224.1:9021434-9053207 GCF_000151885.1 Dipodomys ordii
ATGCTTGGTAAGAAATGTACGCATTATCCTGCCCATGCAATTGTAACCCCTCTGTACAGTATGTTCACAAATAAAATAAAATTTAAATAAAAAAGAAAAAAAATATATGACTTTTCACAGTGGTTTTATGCAGGTTAGAGGATTCAAAGGCGCAAATAATTTAGAAACTTCCAAAACAGTGAAGTTTTCCATTATTGACATTTGTTCATCCAGTCCTTAGGAGTGGTCCAGTCAACAAATACTTAATGCCTACCATATGCCTGTTCTGATAGCCACAGCAATGGATAAAAGCATGCCTGCCCTCATAGAACATATATTCTGATAAAGAAGACAGACCACTTAAACAAAATCACAAGAAATGTGTAGCAAATCAGGAAGCAGTGATACATACAAATTGTTAATTCATATCATGTACATTTATGGATGGCCACTTTCTATAAAACACTGACCATTTAGTTTCTTTTGGGAAGGCTGCATCCCCACAAAACTTGATCAAGAAGCACAGCAAGGCTGATAATGGTATTACTGACAACATTCTAGGTTGGGACACTGAGATCTTGGTTTTAGAATAGGAGTCCCTGTGTGTATTAATTTTCACTTGGCTTCTTACAGAAATCCAGGGAACTGCTCCCAACCATCTGTTCAACTATGATAATGAAGGTAGTAGGTGTCTCTGGAGAATATGCCCAGATGAATAAAGAACTGGTAGTAGACACAGGACCTTTGCCATTTCAAGAACAAATGGAAGTGACCACCAACTTCTTGTGTGCTCCCTGTAAGTCTGTAGACTGACATCCCTACTTGATTATAAACTGAAAAAAAATACATCATCTGAAAAGCATCAGGCTTAAAAGTCAGGTCATCTATTTTTGAGTGGGTTAGAACTTTCTACCCAATCTTTCCAGAGTTCTTGGGCAAGTGTACCTGTGGAAAGCATTACCATGAGCCATCTGGACGTTTGCTCTCCACTGTGAAGAAACAAGACATCAGTAATCACACGTCCATGGGCTCACACACATGTACCCACACACAAACACACTCACAGTCATATCAGAAAACACATATGGAGACTTGATCAAGACAATTACGGAGCATTTCACTCCTGTGCTTGAATGGTAACTAAGATAATTTGAGCCCCAGAGGAATCATGCGATAGTTGATTGGCTTTCAAACTACAGCCTTTGGAAACAGTACTCTGAGCTGTCTGAAGGCTGCTCAATACTGTTTGCTCATCTTTATAATATCCTAAATGTTCCTACGCTGGCCTACAGTTGCTATAACCAAAGACTTCCTGCTCTGTCACACTCAAGATCCAAATATAGTTAGATCAGAATCTACATGGAAATGACAGGAAGAGGATAAACTTTTCCAACAAGCTTGTTAGAGCCCTTACCTGTTAAATCAGTGGCCACCTTATACCTTCTCTGAATAGCATTGCCTCTTTGAGGACAATTAGGTGTTAGGAGCAATGTATAATTACTTCTGGAGGTTACTGGTTTATGAAGGTATGGGAAACCTGCCAGCTTTTCTGAACTACGGTTACGAGCAATAACAAGGGTTATAATTTACATTTGAATTCTGTTTTTAAGTTAATGAGGTAGCCAACGTGCAATATAGCACAAGGCCTTTTGTGCACATAACCTTTTGCTACCTCAAATGGAAATCTGGTTATATATTATACTTTTCATACTCTGATCTCCTCCTAGGCTCACCCAGAATCGTCTAATTTAGAACAATACCAAATAGAGCTGCCATCATGTGCCCAGCAGGGCCTTAGAAACCAAGTGTTTGTTGTGTTTTGGTGGTTGTTGTTGAAACTGTCCAGAGTAGTTTAAGCTAAAATTGCTTGTACACAAAGAGATGGGCCTTTGGGAAGAAAAATCTATATTGTGGGACATGAGACCTCTTTAAACCACCACAGAGTTGTTCATTTCAAGGTGAGGATGGTCGTATGAAGAAAATCTATTTTTCAACAGGCATCAGTTGTCTCTCAGTGGTTGGCCTGAATGTATTATGCTGCTAATCCATTAGTCAGCCAGGACATATGATTTCTGCTGTTCCCTCTTAGCTCCCCTCTATAGATAGCCTCCAGCCTGGACTTCTGCCTTTGGCACAGTTGATGCCCATTGCTTGTCCACATTGGACTCTCTCCATGCCAGGTCTATGATAGCCTGCCAAGTGTGAGGCCATGTTTTTGCTCTGAAGCCCTGCTTCAGAAGTCTTTTTTTTTTTTTTTTTTCAGAAATCACTTGTCCTTCACTCTGGTCTGGCTTCCTTCTTGGCTTTCCAACCTTTCATTGTCCCCACATCTGGTAAAACATTAAAAAGAAGAGTCTTCTAAAACCTAACCTCCAAATCCTTTTTCGTTCAGAAAGTAAAATGGGAAGCAAGAATTATAACTAATAAAGAAGTCATCTATTTGAAAAAAAACACACTTTTTTTGTACATTCAAAACAAACACTAAATCCAGATGGGCTATCCTTGGGTTCTGTCTCCATTCCTTTTGGAGTATTGCTTTAATAAACAGGAAATAACGTTTTGTGACTAAAGGATCATTTCCATGTCAAAGCATTTTCCTTCCACTTTCTTTTTTTTTTTTTTTGCCGGTTGTGGGGCCTGAACTCCGGGCCTGGGTGCTGTCCCTGAGCTCTTCAGCTCAAGGCTAGCGCTCTACCACTTGAGCCACAGTGCCACTTCCAGCTTTTTCTGCTTATGTGGTGCTGAGGAATTGAAC
Source organism: Dipodomys ordii (assembly GCF_000151885.1). Taxonomy (NCBI): domain Eukaryota; kingdom Metazoa; phylum Chordata; class Mammalia; order Rodentia; family Heteromyidae; genus Dipodomys; species Dipodomys ordii. The sequence goes on from NW_012267224.1 coordinate 9,024,169, forward strand.
TCAGGGCTTCATGCATGCGAGGCAAGCACTCTACCACTGAGCCACCTTCCCAGCCCTTTCCTTCCACTTTCAAAAAGAAAATTTATACAATCTCAGGTATGGTTAGAAGACCTCACCACAGATGACTCTGTGGTGACATACATTCATGTATGTAGTCCCCAACATGGTTATTACCCCCTATGGGCAAAGAACTCTATTAAGCATTTTAGCCACTATAGTGAACAAAAATACACCACTTACATGTTTTAATATCTAGCTTCGAACATGAGTTGATTTTTTTTTATTGTTCTATGTATTTGGGCAATACCACATGTTTCTTGAACTGATACCAATTCAGTTTCAAGCCCAATTTCAACACATGTGCTGAAGAGTGAATGAGTCCATCACCAGTTCATACCTTCCTGCTTCTCCCAGAATTTCCTGTATCCTTGCCACTGCATCCCAGTTCTCAGATGCTGCTTCTACTGTTGTGGGCACAGTTTATTTCCCTGCCTTCTTCTCTTTGTCCTCATGGTCTCATAGTTTACCAAGAGTTCATGATTGTCAACCTTGCCTGCCTACTCCCCCGGTACACTGTTAAAGATATAGTGCATGGCTTGGCTTCCTGGACTTGAGAAACTAGGATCTGTGTCCTCCAGGGTTCATTCCTGCACGGTGTGAATCTCCCATTCCTTTTATCCTGTACACACAGTCGTTGTTGCCGTTCCCATCAGAGCAAGTTTCAATACATGATGATTCAATTTTTTGGCAAAAGGAAAGGCAGCCATGGTACATGTGCCATGCCTGGACATCGAGTTAGTCAATTCCTACCAAAGGAAGTCACATGTGTGAGGCGCTGCTATGATGCCAAGAATAAATTGCCCCCAAATAAGTTCTTGGGGAGAGACCAAGTTTTCCTCATCAACATTCAAGGCAAATGCCACCACACAAAGGGAGAAGGGAAGGAAATGCCCAGAAGCCTGAACAGGAAAGAACATTAAAATAAAAAGAGAGTAGGGACATAAAAGAAGAATACTGTGGCAGCCACACACTCTTCTCTCCCTCACCAAGTCCCATAAGATGGCATGTCTACGGGGAAGGTCTGTTTGGTTCCAAGACATCCACAAGTGACTGACATTTCCAAACCAAGAACAAGCTATAGATGCTTGTCCTGAAAAGAGATTGCTTCCTCTAGTAGTAACAGAAAACAGCAAGTAGGAACAGTGCTGAGTTCACAGATAAAGAGTACCAGCTGGAACCAGAATAAACACGAAGCTTGCTACCCTTAAGACTCTTCAGGTCTCTTCCTTCTGTTTTGCTTCTGGAGGTGGATGATGAAGATGCTGAGGAGGCAGGTGGCAGTAGGCATAGGTGTCATCTCATCAGATATGCTGGGTGAACATAGGTCTGGTGAGGCGTATTCTTTTCTTTTCTCTCCTTTTGTTGTTTGTACTAGGGATTGAATTCAGAACCTTGTGCTCACTAAGCAGACACTCTACCACATGAGCCACACCTCAAGCCCTTTCTGTTTCAGTTATTTTTGTGACAGCATCTGTACTGGGCTGGTGCCAGACTTCAATCCTCCTTCCTACAACTCCACTATAGTTGGTCTGACAGATACACACCACTATACCCAATGTGGTTGTTTGTTGAGATGGTACCTTGTTAATATTTTGCGTGGGCTGACTTCAAAACCACAATCCTCATTTCTCTCCATGCTGGGTAGGTGTTCACCACTATGCCTGGCCTTACTTTTAATTTCTATTATTATTTCATCACTTTTTGAAACTTCAAACAATATGGCTTTAAACAACACATATATGTTACCCATGCTTAAAGTGCATAAGGTTTTCAGCAAGCTCTGTTCTCATTTGGAGCCCAAGGTTCTCTCTCAAACTCCGTGAAGTCATTGCTACCAGTACCTCACTCTTAGAGGCTGCCCGTGACTGCAGTCCCTCGCAATGCAGGACTTGCAAGGAGTAGGAAAATATGAACCTCAAATGTCAGCATTTCACCCATCACTTCAGGAAGGAAACAGCTTATAAAATGTTCTGAAAACTGAAAAACATTTCCATGCAATTATAGTAGAAGGACAAAATAGAATCAGGATTGTCATTCTATATAACCCTTGGTAGCTGAGCAGAACATCTACGAAGAAGTTGAGTCATAGTGTCATGAGAATGGGGATTGGGAAAACTGTACTTATTATAGGAGGCAAACAAATATTTGAGCTTACTGGCCAAATCCAACCTGATTTCTAATTGACTTCATGGATGATCAAAAGCAAGTTTTTTTTTCCCAACCTCTGTCTCATGAAATATGAAAAGTGAGTGGATATGAAAATGTTCATCTAACAAACATCTACTAAATGCCAAGCATAGGTCAGGCAGTGACAGGCTCTTGGCACATTCCAAAGCTTTCCACAGCCACGAGTAACAAAAGCAGAAAAAAATTAAGCTAGGTGATCCATGCAAAGCTTTCTCCAAACCCCAGAATTAACGAAAATACCAATAACATTGGAAGCTAGAACTGCACCCAAAGGATTTCTAAGGTTTTTTTTTCTGTTTTTTTTGTTACTATTCAAATGGTGATAAGATACATTTAGGCTTACTTTATGACCTCTTAGCTTTAAAACTGGATAAAACACCAGAAGTACCAACCATGAATGATACCAGTAGATCTAAACAAGGTAGTCGGCTCAGATATCAATGATTCTGAATAATATCCATGCTCATGTTGACATTCTCAGACTTAGATCCAGCCATACTAACTGCAATTCCTGTTGTTCTCAGGTTTTCTAGTGGAGGTAAACAGGGGGTTTCTAGCAGAGAAACTGCAATCACAGAAAAGTAGAGAATGGGGGCACAAAGTGAAATACATACTGGCATCATAGCTGAAGACCACTAGGAATGAAGGCAGAGCTGAAACTTCCTGAAAAAGATGGGCAGTTACTCCCTAATTCAGCTCAGGATTGCGTTAAATGCACCCAATATGGTTCAAAATTCTGATGTTTTTTTGTTTGTTTGTTTGTTTTTAAGAAAGGAAGTTCAGATTTTTTGTGTAAAATTTTTAAATCACTGTAGTTAAAAAAATGCCAATCAGTATTGTATTTATAAATTCCTTTGTCAAATGGTACCTCCTTTATAAACTACTTAAAGATAACAAAAAGTTAAATGAAACATCATTTATATCAAGGAAAATAATCAGGTAGCCAATTGTGATCTCTATCATAAAATATAATGCACTAGACATTTTAGCCAAGCGCCAGTGCCTCACGTCTGTAGCTACTAAGGAGAACAAGAACTGAGCATCATGGTTCAAAGTCAGTCTGGGCAGAAAAGTCCATGAGACTCTTATCTCCAATTAACCATCAAAAAGCCACAAATGGAGTGTGCCTAAAGTGGTAGAAAGCCAGCCTGAAGGGAGAAAAATTGAAGAGACAGTGTCCAGGCCCAGAGTTCAAGCCCCCTTACTGGCATCAAACACACACACACACACACACACACACACACACACACACACACACACACACACACCACAACTAATTTAATTCTGAAATTAAGTACTTAAGACAAAGTGTATGTAGACATGTTGGAGAGAGTGTTAGAAGTTTGGAACACAATTATTTTTTTCCCATGCAAACACTTAGAGTTACAAAGATAAAATATTTATAGATGAACTTTAACTCTTGAAAGAAAATAGGCTCATTCACAAGCATGCAAGTACAGTTATACGTATAGGCCCAGAATACATATTCATCTGGAAGCCCTGAAAATTCTAGAACAAAGCCAAGTTGCAACATCATAAAAATGACAAATGTCTGTTCATGAAAATAATTTTCCATTTATGAAGAAAGTTAAGGGACCTGGACCACTCCTGAGTTATGAATATAAATAGATATTTATAGCAATCATGGGCTCCTTCCAAATATGATTTCAAATTTTACAAAATCCAATGAGATTTAGACCCAACTATTCCAATAAAGATTTGATATCAAACTATTCTCAATTCTTCTCAGTTCCCCCACCCCCAACTCTCTGAACAGGTACAATTTTTCTTCTTTGAGATTAAAAAAAAAACTAGATTCAGTAAAAGTGTTTAAAATGTCACAAGTTACTTTCTTAAAAAAATTTCCATCCAGATACATCATATTTTGAAAATGACAACTAGTCTTTCTGGACATGGCTATTTTAGAAAGTCTTATAGCTTATAGAATTCAACTTGCAGGATGCTGGGTTGGGGGTGGTTTGCTGTGGGGCGGGAGAAGGTAGAGGTGGCAAATAAAGGCTCCTACTGCCCATAAATGCCAATCAGCCTCAAGTTTGGTGGCACAGGTCTCCATTTTTCAAATGTCAGTAAGCCTTCCAATAAAAAAACATTATGAGGCCACGCGATTGTATAGATGCTTTTCCTTATGCCCTCATTCCCAAATGTACCTGATCTTTCAGCCCTGGATTTCATTTCCTGATGGAGACCTGAGTTCCAGCTCGTACACATGCATATCCCCAAAGCACAGATACAGTTTCTCTAATACTTTGACCTTTGGAAAGGAAGTCCATCTGTTTTTTATTTTTTACAATTTTTATTATTTTAAGTAGTTTTCCAAAGGGTTTTGTTCAGCATGTCAATTTCTGACTACAATGCATCTTGAACAGTATCATCTCTTCCTTCATTGGAAGTGAGCTCACCCATCTTGGAGTCTCACCCTAGTTGAAAGCTTTCTTCCTTCCCGATTTCAATCAAGGAAACTTGCTGGTGAGCATTGTTCTTCCATCACCCAAGGGTGCATGCACCCTCCTATACCTGAGTGTAGGAGAGTAGGAATCTGTTTGTGATATTTGAGCAAACAATGAATTACTGTGAGTTCTTTTCTGTTAATACAGGTTCTCTTATAGCCAAATAATAGAGTAACCATTACCTATATATGGTACAGTAGATCCTATCTATCCATTTTTTCCCTATTATAAAGAATGTTATGAGGGATAACTTTCTAACCATCTTTGTGCGATCCCTCCATGTTGTCCCAAGCTAGAGTCCTAACGATAGCACAGCAATAATGATAGACATAGTATTGACTGGGGACTGACTTCATTCAATGCTTCTAAATGACTACTTTCCATGTCCTGGCTCATTTCATCTTTGTACCAACCTCACTTTCAGAGGTTAGGAAACCAGGATGTAATGAAGTTAAATACTGTATCTGGGAAAGTAGTATTTGTAGATTTTCAGAATTAGGTTGTATCCCAAATCATTGCAATTAACCTAAGAGGGCGAAGTTTATAGCTCCAACTGTATTCATATTTCATAGTATTTCAATGACCCTGTTGCAGTCATACCACTGCCCACTGTCACTATATTCTGAACAGTTGGGTTTTCTCAGATCTTTCAGCAGTCTCTAAAAAACGTCTTCCCCGTACCATTTACACACCGCCTTGCAGTTAGCTTTAACACCTCAGAAAAGCAGCACTATAAAAATAAGCAAAAGACCTGGGACTCAAATTGAACATAAAAGTTGTTGCAGATATTGTTTCTTGACAAATAGCCTCTCCAAACCACACAAATCGTCCAAAACCTCTTACACCTTTGCTCTACATCACCCACACGGGACTGCAAAGGGAATACCACAAAGGAACCACAGGCTAATTGAAAAATCATTCGCTTGAGATGCGGGGAAGATTGTTCCACTTCTATACACAAACACACACACATAATATATATATTCATATATATGTGTATACATATATATATATATATATGTAAACACGTGGCTCTTTCCTGAATGAAGCAATTGGCTTATCAGCACACTCACAGGGAATTTGGCTGGGTTTATGTTTAATAATTCATAAGACATGCAAAGGAAGGAAAAGAAAAATACCTCTACAGGAGAGATTGGGTATCCAAATACCTTCTACTCCACCATCCTGGCTGCTCCCAATTCAAAGAAAAACTGCAGTATTGACTGGAAAGCCAGTCTACCACCTAAGAGCTGATGCTTCTAAAACCTATTGTTCAAAGATCATTATCATGCTTTTCCATTAGCTAGAGTAAGTAAACTCTTTCTTAAATAATCCTGTCAATGGTTTTAAAATACATACGTATATTTTTTTTTTGAAGAAAGGCTCAATATGGTACTGGCAGAGGGATTACATTGATCCTCATTGGGGAGGATTTTTCCTCCTGCCTTTTTTTTGGAGGGACAATTAATATTGACTGTGCCAATCATTAATTTTCCACAGTCAGCAGGGGCTTTTATAAGTATAATATCAATACGGACTGTCTTAGGAGCTCTTATTTATTTTATGTCTTCCTCTCGTGTTCAATGTTCTCTAACTCCAAAAGACAATGCTTCACAGTTTTAAAGCAATCAGCTACTAGAGAAAGTCACTTTGATGTTTGGTAAGGAGATAGGCTATCCTAAGGGAATTAGGATACTTCATTCTCCAGTCCTAAGGTTGGGGCACTCTGAGGGCAGAGATGGGAAGGGGGAGGGGGAAGTGCGGTGTATCTGCCCCTTAGTGTATCCAGCACTCAAGTTCTCCTATCCCTTGGCCCTCTGGGACTTCCATGGAAAACATGGACATCCACGCATGCATTTTCTTTTCTCCCCTTTGTGAACAACAGTATTTTGGGTATTGCTTTACCCTGTGAATCTTCTCTTCTGGCACTGTCCAGAATCTTTAGAACACAACCAAAGATGCTGACCATGTGATAACATTGTCTCTCTGATTCTGCATAGGCCAATGAGGCCTGGGGTGGTTGTTGCTGACTTCAGCAATTGGCCCACCAGTTCTGAGGCTGTGGGAGCACACAGGACTCCACCCAATTCCCTGGGCTTCTCCCACGACCAGTCTGGTTCTCTGAATGTTGAGCCCCTTGTGAGCTTTGAAATGCCACTGGATAGCATTGGCCTGCAATCAGAACCCCAGGAAGATGGCCGGATTTCTCTCAACTTCCCTTCTTCTCCTTTCACATGAATAAGATAACAGCTGAGACTTTGCTGGTCAGACAAATGCCCCCAGGGAGAAAGGACCATTGTCTAGGGCATCTTCATCCCTGAGCATCCTTCCTGCAGATACAGGGTGGTTTGTACTAGACAGTGGTTACTGAGTTCTTAGCCTTGCTAAGGAGCTAACAGGTCACTGGCTGCCTCTTGCGTGGTATGATGTTCCCATAGTTCTGACAGTGATGCATTCTTTCCTTCCTCAGTGATGTAGTTGGAGCTGACTCCCCGCCAGGTACTAACCTAGGCATCAAAGCCGTTCGTCCAATCCTCGAATAACTCACAGGATGTGGTATCTGGGGCGACAGGCAGGGAGGATGGGGACAGAAGAGGAGATATGGAAATATCACAAAAATTGTGATAAATTTAGTGTTAGGAATGAGCACAACCTGTCCACATTTGGTTTGGATGGAAGAGTAGGCTGCTCTAGTATGTACAGCTAAGGTATCTTAGGCTAACTCCATGCTATAGCTCCATCAGCATGGAAATGAAGAAAAGGATACATGTAAAGTCATCCGGAGGATGAAATCAAGGGAAGGCTAGAGAAGTCCTCAGCCCTATGTCCACCCCTGGTAAGCAAGGCAGCACTCAGCTGGCCCTAGAATTGAGATGAAGGGTAATGGCAGCTCAGTCTCCCAGAAAGACCATTCTGTGGATGTGATATGGCCCATACAGGGGTGACCATAAGAATTGAGGCTGCAGAGAGAGGGGGTGGCTCTGACCCTGAGGGACCAGAAGATGGTCATCAGGGAAGGGGCAATCAAAGGATGACTGTGGAAAAGAGACCACGGCTGTAGTGTGAGACGGCTGGTATCGGCATGAACGAAAAGGCTGAGCTGAGTAGAAGGTAGAACGTTGAGAGACAAGAAGGTAGTCATTGCTCTTTGCTAGGGCTGGCTCTCTCCTTGCTTTCTGTCTGTCCTGTCATCTGGATATTTCTTTACTGTCCCTCAAAAGCTCTCTCTTTTCTCATCTCTACCTGGTTGGTTTTTCCTGGACACAAGTCTCTCTGCTCTCCTCTCCGGCTCCAACTCTCCCTCCCCATGTCTGGCAGTACCCACTCTATTCTGCCTCTTTATCCCTTAGCCCTGACTTGCTCCCAACACACAAATCACTGCCTCCCCTGTGTGTGTGGTTCTTGTTGAGCCCTTTCCCCGCCCACTCTGGCCCAAGAGCCTCAGGGCTGAGATTTTCTGCTTGTCTGCTCCCTGACAGAATCCTAGCACCCAAGAAAGCAGTTGGCACAGGATCGCTCCCTGGGGAATCAGACACTTGCTGTGATAGTGGAAAGGCAAGTGAATAGCCAGGGAGGTGATGGAGTGACAAGAGAACCAAGAGAATCAGAACACCTGATTTGAAGGTACCTCCGGTTGCCTGTGATGGAAGAACAGCCAGAGCCTCTGGGGCACTGGAGGTGACAGCTGGGTCACAAGTCACTTGACCCAGAGTTCTGCTGTCAGCCAAGTAGAAGGTCCTTTCAACCTTGCCTACTAGACACAAAGCCTATGGAGGTGTAATAACGCTTTGCTGGCTTAAAGCGTTGGGATGTCAGGAGCTGTCTGGCACCTGTAACAATTCTAATCCATCCAGGCTTACATAACATTAAAAATAATCGCAGCAACTCTACCTGAAATTGGGATGAACACAATGTACACCTACATCTCTTGTTTTGAGAAAGAAGGAAAGGAGGTAAATACAAGGCAAGGCTTAAAATATTATTTAAATCATTAAAATCTTCTTGCCATTTACTACCTTAAACTGTAATACAATTATTTTATATAATACTATTCTATAATTTTTATAATACTATAAATATAATATGTATTTATAATACTATATTAAATATTCATAATTTTATGATGTACATGTATATATCTAAGTATATTTTCCATGATTCGTTTTGATGTGTGTGCTAGTTTTGAGGCTTGAATTCAGGGCCTGGGCACTGTCCCGTAGTGTTTTTGCTCAAAGCTTGTGATCTACCAATTGAGCTATATCTCCACTTTTGGCTTTTTGAGATAAGGGTCTCCTTGTGCTGACCTCAAATGGTAATATTCAGATATCAGTTTCCTAGGTGGGTAAGATTACAGGCACCAGCCACTGGTGATCAACTATGATGTTTACATAGTTAACATAGATATACTTCAGTGGACTTTGCTTTCTTATTCGTTATTAACAAATATCATCAATTTGCATTGATTATTGATATTATAATAGAAAGGAATGATCAGATTTATTTTGTTGTTTTCTTTTTAGGCACTTTGGGCGGTAAGTTACAGGAAACATTCAACTTTAACTGGCTCAAATTTTAACAACGTTCAACCGTTTACACATACAGAAATGAAAACCTAAGTTAACAGAGGCTGGAGTCTAGAAAAGACCAGCCTTGAATCATCTTAAGTTATCACCATTGAGGAGGAAAAACTAAGCCCCAATCATACTGTGTAGTTTCCTGCTACATAGTCGAAGGTGGTTTTGACTTTTTAGCCGTGATGGACACTGACATCACAGGCTGTATAAACCTTGGGGACCAGACACTTAAATTTTATTTCCCTCAGGGACATAAAATAGAGATAATATTATCATTGGCCAAGAAAAAATAAGGTCAATAAAACTCTCCCTTACTTTAAAGCCAAGGCATGTATTCATCCAACAAACTCTGGCTCTTAGTAGAACCAAGGATTGTACTGGATGGTCTGGTTGTATCAGAGCTATGTTATAGAGAAATGTGGTCCAGAGAGGACTGGAAACCATCAAAACACAAGGTGAAAATATTTAGTGGCAGAGAAAAGCCAAAGAAAAAGCAGGTAGCATGTCTGATCTCGTTGATAGCTGAGACCATCTTGTTAGAAATCCAACTTCACTTAGGAGAGCATCCTGTTTCAGGACTGGTCTATAACTAAGCTGCTCATCTACAATGTTTGTGTTGGACACAAGTCATGATTCACTAGATTCTGGACTTGCTCTGGAAGAATTAATCACTGGGGGCCAAGGCAACACACAAGTCAAATACACTAGCCAAAGGGATGGCATGCACAGCCCTGTCTGATCAGTATTAAGTCATAGCTCACTCCTGGACCCCTCATCAAGATCAGGGTCAAGCTTTTGGTACAGTTAGAACCAATATATATACAGTACACTTTTGTGTGGCCAGCCCTGGCCCAGATACCTTGTTTGGCCTACTCAAAACGTTCACTTTACAGACAAGGAAACTGAGGCTGGGAGGCTCCATCACATGGCAGGTGAGCAAGGGCAGTAGATTCTGATCGCCTGAGCACCTGACCCACAGGTTAGCTCCTCCATCAGCAGCCAACGGTTCCGGGGTGTGATGGCCATGAGGCAGCTTCTGCCTTCGTCATCAATGTCTGATATTGTCCTGCTACCACACTCAGTTTCTGGTTTTGTCTTTGCTCAACAGTCTTCTCTGTTGCTAATCCCATCCCTAAGTTCTGACATGCAGTGATGCTCAGCTCCTTTATTCCATCCAAGCCCTTGGCCATGGTGAACTTCCAAGATTTTCTGGAAAGAAACACTCCAAATACTCCACGGCCTAGCTTCCATTTCAAGAGGCCAGCCCGCTGGTCAGCTCTCCCATTCCCTAAGTTTATCAAGTTCGCCCACCTAAGAGAGAACTAGATGACGTGAGACACCTGGCCAGATGACTGCTGTGCTCCACGGCCTTGTAACATTTATCTACTATCGAATATAATATTGAGTGACAATTGAAGCAGGCTACTTTCACCTCATCTGCATGTGCTCTATGCAAAACAGCTCTGACCTGGGCTTGATTCCTTAAAGCCTGTAGGATTTAATTATCTCCCACTGCTATAGATGTAATGACATTTTACTTAGTACTTTTAATACTGATAAATAACGTCCTTCTGACAAGTGCATTGAAAACATATCACCTTATAAAGTTACTGTATAAAATGTCCCTACTCTGAAACTTGGAATTTCCTTTCCTAAGTTGGAAAATGTTCCCTCCTTGCTTGGATGAGGGGACAGAAGACACGATATGACAGGAAATGTATTCATTACCTGACTCATGTCATTGTAATCCCTCTGTACATCACCTCTATAACAACAATAAAGTGAAATTTAAAAAAAACAACCTGATTGTCTAGGGCTGAGCACCTATGTCTCATGTCTGTAATCCTAGCTACTCAGGAGGCTGAGATCTAAGGATCCAGGTTCAAAGCCATCCACGGCTAAAAAGTCCATGCAACTCTTAGGCCAGTGAACCACCAAAAAGCTAGAGTTGAAGCTGTGGCTCAAGTAGTAGAGTGCCAACCTTAAATGAAATAGCTCAGGGACAGCACATAGGGCCTGAGATTAAGACACACACACACACACACACACACACACACAATCCCGAAAAACAAAAGCTGATTATCCTGGAATTTCTTAAATATTATCCGGCTAGGGCAATGTGTTAGGAGATCATTTTTCTGAAGAGGGGGGAAATCTTTAGTGCTAAATGGGACAATTAACAAAGTAAGAGCAGAAGTATGAGCAAAGAGCAATGGAGGAATACAGCTATGTTTTATTAACACAGAACTTCAAATAAACATCTGTGGAAGTCTCGGTACACTTGACTGCACATCATCATCTATATGTCACCGCAGAGGCCCTGGATTTGGAGAGCACAACGGAGATTTATCTGCAGTGATAAAAATCTCCAGTTTCTCTCAATTCATGCTTAGTTCCAGTTCCACCATCTTCCTTGCGGGAGTGCTGCCTCCTAGTCCCCAAGAGTCACTGATCTGTTCCCACTCTCCCACACCACCCTCCTGGAATCTCTCGTATTTAGCTGGGGTTAACCTGCCTCTAATACCACCTCCCATCGGAGAATATATGCTGCTACACACTGTCATTTTGCAATAGGAGGAAGGAACAGAGAAGCCAGTAAGACCTCAACTGTCACTGAGATGAGAGACACTGTCATCAGTATACACAATATCCAGTGAGTCCTGAATCTGGGGCTGGCATGGCCTAAATTGGCACATTGCTATGTTTCCTGAATCTGGATCTTTTCTTAGACTCTTGTGAGAGTTATAAATTTGTCTCTGCAAATGGATGGTCCATGATTTGTACCCAATCCAAAGTCAGGCAGTGGGGCAGCCTGCACTAGCCCTTAAAAAAACATCTTGGTATGTATTGCTGAAAATAAAATGGAAATATTGTATACAAAAATCCAGGAAACCTGTTTGTCCTGAAAGCTCAAAAGCCTGGCAGTCCCAGGATAGCTGTCCCCTGAAGCCGGCACTGCCAGCAGTGGCTGGGCAGGCGCTGAGCAGCAACTCTTCCTTACCGTGAGATATGTGCTATCCACTTGGCGACACTTCCCAAGTGTCCTCCACTGTGCTGGGTCACTGATTTGCAGAACCTGTGGGCCCACAACTGACCCCCACCACAGACCCTCTCTCCAGAGCATGTTTGTACCTAAAATTCCGAGGAAAGGCTCAGAGTCGATGGAACCCTGGGTGTGGATGATCCATTAGTTAGGCTTTCCTAGGGCTGGGCAATTCACTTTTCTGGACTTCAGTTTCCTTGATAGATATCCAGTAACCTTCAGGGAATGGAAACACCTTGCAGTCCTGTTCCCTGAAGGTCAGTATAATAGAAAGCATAACCTAACCATCTTTTAATCGAGGTCGGTGTAGAAGGATATGAGGGTGATCTCTTGGTGACATTTCTCACCCCTTTGTTTACCAGGGTGGAGTCAGATGAGGCTGGCTAGGCAGGTGTCCCCTTCCTCCCGCCCCACTCTACATGCATCTCCCACCCCCACCCCCCAGCTGTATTCTTGGAAAGAGAGGGGGAGCTTCTCTGAAGAGCCTGTCTTTAGACAAGGCTATATGAGTAACTGCTCTCCCCGCTTGAACCTCCAAACAAGCTGTCAGGATAAGTGTGGAAAGCTGAGAGTTTCAAAACATTTTTTTTTAATTCTGCAAACCAACAAATGAGCCAGTACCAACAGCACAGATGCTCAAAGACTCCATAGGGGAAAATTGGCAGGTCTTTAGGCACACACTTTCCCCACATAATCGTCCATCCAGCACTCTGAGCCACAGTGTCCACTTTGCACCACAGGCGATCATCTGTAGTTTCTATCAGAAGCGGGGTGCCCAGAAAGCCATGGGATCAACACAGTGAGAAATCACATGGCCGCTACCGGGTTGCATGTGTTTAGGAAGTGCACCCGTGCTCCAGAACTAAACCCCAGAGTGAGAAGCCGGTAATGTGTCTTAAGTGGCACTGTTGGGTCTCCCATCTTGCCTTCTTTTCCCCAAATTTTATAAATAGGGCCTAAGTATAAATTAGGCCATTCATATGATGACTGTTGTCTAATGGGTCGATAATGTGGAGAAGACTTAGAGGGAAAGCTGCATGCTCCGTTCCTACTTCCATAGACATGGGCTTCAGGTAGCACAAAGAAGTTTCCAGAGAGCCAAACATCTCATTAGTTTACAGGGAAGGGCACCAAGAGCCAGAGCAGAGGAAACAGTTGACTTAAGAAGTAGGACAATACAATGTATACCTGTCTCCAGACTGAATGTACATCTGTGTGCTTGTATGTATGCATTTATTTGTTCATCCCTTGCCTGTTACAGCAGAACAAGATACAAGGAAGCAGCCTGTCTGCATTTAATCTGAGTCCATTACTTAGCTTTCATGTTTCCTTGACTCCATTTCTTCATCTATAAACATGGAGACTGAGGTCATGTATACCTCATAGGATTGTATGAGGGTAAAATGTGGTTATTTATGTAAGGTACTTGGCAAAAAACTAAATGCACAGTGACAACTAAGTAATATTAACTCACTGTATATTGCCAGTTTTGATTTCTAATAGAATCAACTGACAAATAGTGTATGTTTCAGCCAGGTTTATCCTTGGGTTCAGCTTCTACACCCAAAGAGAAGGGGGAGGTCACTGAGCAAGTGTTATCACCATCCTGAAGATTAATTACTGGTCAGATAATACTGAGAAGATTCAAGGAGCAATGTATGTAGAAATGAATAGTATCAAGTCTACCATAGTGCAGTTGCTCAAGAAAAATGTTATAATTAATAGTTAACTCTGAATTTCTCACTCATTTCTACAAATTGTTTTTTGCTTATAGATCATGTGTTTTCTCAGATAGTGACTGGGCAATAGCTTATTATTCCACTCCCCACCCCACTGCAAGATGATCATCAATGCCAACAATAGGAGCAAAATTTGTTAAGTGTTTATTATCAGTCAACCACCAGGATGGGTATATTTCATGCACTGATCTACTGAATTCACCCAACCACACCCTGGAAAACCCTCACATTGTTAACATTCCCATTTTATAGATAAGGAAACTGAGACTTCAAGAAACCAAGTCAACAGCACATAGCTATTCATTAGTAAAGCTCCACTTGACAACTAAGCCACGGATTTAAAGACTCTACACACACAAACACACACATACACAAACACAAACACACACATACATACACACACAAAAACCAGTATCTGAAGACTCCCCACAAAATGGTGTGGCTCCCTGAGGAGCTCTGGAGCTGCGCATGTCTGCCCCAGGGTTGAGAAACACATGAGATGTTTTAAATGATGAAACAAACTTAATTTCTTTCATAGAATAAAAACTTGACCAAGTGTTTTCTGACAACCATGACAGTTGAGACACATTGGCATGTGAAATAGTAACTTCATCAAGTCAAATCACCCATTCTCAATCATTACCCAAGTGCCACTTGGAATCCTGCCCTTGTCAAAATGAATGGCTTCTATTTGCTGAGTACCTACACCAGGCCAGGGGCCATCTATGAGCCTTTGAGATATCACTTAATCCTAATGTCATACAAGAGCTAAATGACCGAGTCAGGCCTCACTCCACATCCATCCCATTCTAAATTCAAGCTGAACTATGAGTTAAGACAGGATTCAGAGTGGTCAAAAGGAAAGGTTCAGGAACCAACCGCCTGTCTTCCACTGTCAGCGCCTCCTCTCACTAGCCCTACAGCTATAGAAAATTACTTCTCATCCCTCTATCTCCTCTTCTTCAACATGGGGAAATAAGCCTCCCACAAATGACTGTAGGTCAGTTCAGAATAAGATTACTGTAAGTGTAATCTGTCAACTATGCCAGCCTCAATTCTACATGTCCATGGCCAGAGAGCTACTCAAATTGACATTTTCAAGAGAAAAATCTCATGTCTGATGGCTATAAAAATAATAAAGCAAGGAGTCTGTGTTTCTCTACCATTCCTCATTTTATTTTTGTATTAATTAGCTTACTCATACTTTAATAGGTCGAGAGTCTATGACAGATTAGAACTTTTAGATTTGATGCTTACTGGTAATGCAGAACATTCTAAAAGCATGTAAGCTATTCATATAATTATTTGCAACCCTGCCCCTCTACTTCCTAGGAAAGAGTCCAAAGATATTCATGACTCCTGTAATATCAGATGATAAATTCAGGGACATGGATGCTGACAACATTATCAAACCAGACCTCAGCTATCTCTAAGCTCAGCTTCACCGTCTACAGGGAGAAACCACAAGAAAGATCTTGAAGGCTTTGCTGGACCAAACCAATGGCCCATTATCAGGGAGGGTCAAAAATAATCCAGTGGCCTCACATTTCTCCTCCTTCCATGTTTAACTGGGGTCTATTTTCCCAGTTACACATTTACTCTTGTCTTGCCTTTACTTTCCTCTGGCCTTCCCTTCCCTTCTACAGATGGTATTCAAGGAGATTTACCAAGAAGTTTACACAAAGACAAACCTAAACTGGAAATCTTAGTTATCTACTTACCTGTGATTTTGCAAGCACATAAATCCTCTCAGAAACTTGATTTCCCCTCCTGAATAATGGGGATGATCATGATGACCCACAAGGCAGTGACAGACAGTACACCTTATAGCAGCCAGTGTAGTCACTGGTAGAGGTGGGTGAGGATAGGGAACTGATGATCCATCTGATAATGAGATCATTTCACTGGTGCTATTTATTTTTATGTGAGGACTCTAAGAGATTCTGAAAAATATGAGAGACAATACTTCGGTACCACTGGTAAGAAAACACTTGTCAGTGTCCCTCTGGTGAATCTCCAGAAAAACATTCTGGGCTGTATGGTTTCTGGGGACCACACATGCTGCCTCAATATAAAAGCCTCAGTACAAAGACAGTGTGTCAGCCTGTAAAGGGGCTTTGTAAAGGGGAACTCAGATGGGAAGAGCCTCCCTATTCAACTACCAGCCCCCCCCACAACCCTCATAGGTAAGGTGGCAGAGAGGGACCATACTGTAAATTAACACTAATCTCCTATTGAACAACAAACCATTGACCTGGCTCAGTGCTTCTGAAAGAACTGAATTAACAGCTCTATGATTGTGTTTAACAAACAGTCAGTGTGATGGGTGGTGAATGTCTTGGCATTGGATCTAAACTGTGGATTTTAATGAGGATTTCAGGTGACAGAAGATAAAAAGGCACCTACACAGTTATTGGATGCATCTAAGAGCTATCTCCCCACCCTACATATAAAAATACAGTTGCTTCCAGAAAATACCATTCTCCTTGGGAGCATCATTAATAATTGCTGATTCCACTAGTCCTAGAAAGGTTTACATTCGGTGTAAATAAGTTAGATTTGAGAAGTTAATGAGTTCCACTACCCAAGCTGCTCCTTATTAATTCACACAACTCGAAGTCACCTACTAAAAAATAAGACCTTTTGAGCCATATACCATCTTTATGGAGATCATTAATACTTCCCCATAATAGAGCAGTTACCAGTCCCATTATTTCCCTTGATCACCTTCACGCTCCTGACCGAAAACACCAACTCATCCACAATTCTTACTTCTGTTAAAGCACCCTCAAATCCTGTTATCCCCTCTTTCTTCAAATGACTGACCCATGAGATCTCAGCCAGGAAATGACCTCCTCCCCTTTCTCCTCTCTCTTTCCAATGTGGGAGACATTGAGTAAACCAGGATGGATGCAGAAAGGAAGGCCGTACGTCCATCATTCTTTTATTCATGTGCTCACTTATCCTTCTAACAATTTTGGAGTCTTCCCCAAGCATGAGCTAAGTATGCAGGAAGACAGAAGACCTGATCTCTGCCGGGCAGAAGCAGACAGATAAGCACTTGATTGGGAAAAAAGCAAGTACTTATGCAGGCCATGTCTCAAGATAGATTCCAGAGGGATGAGCAGGAGTTGCCTGGGAGATGGGAAGGAAATAGATGCATGATACCTCATGATTCAGAAGCAAACCTTGGTCCATTTCTCCATTTGTTATTTCCCCAGCAGAGGCTCCGAGCCTGGACCACCAGAGTGAGATCCAATGCCTTATTCACTGTTAGTCCTTTAGCAAATTAGCGACCCACTCCCAATTCTGTTCTGGCCTTTTCTGTGCAAGATACACATGCTCTCTATTCTAAGGTATTAGATCCCATTTCTGCTGTCACATGATACTTCACCTTTCTTCCCAACTCCCTGTCACCTAGAGACAGAAGGAATGGGAAACATTCAAAAGAGCAAATCTGAATGTGGCCCCTTCAAATGGTAAGGCGGCCTCACAAAACAGCTGGATGGAATGGCCAGGCCAGGGCGGGCATGGCTCAGCTCCTGTTGTTCTAGAAACATGAGGTAACGAGCAATGAACAAGGATTCCTCAGCACTAGTAACACTTTTGGCCCAGATCTTCTTTATTATAGAGGTCTGTCCTGTGTATTGTAAGATGCTACGAAACATCCCTAGCTTCTACCCACTGAATTCTGTAGTACTCACTCCCTTCTGCTTTGACAATCAACCAAATGTGTCCAGATAGTGTCAAATATTCTTGGGTAGGGAGCAGGCAAAAGCATCCCCAACCGAGAAGCACTGCATTAAGCTTTAATTAGCAGGAGATGATGGATTCCCTTGGCCATCCACCCCTTAGGGAGTCTCCCACTGATACATGTATAATCCCAAACGACTATCACAGATTCTCAGTCTTCGAGGTCACCTTTGGAGGATGTTCTTTGTTGGAGTTTGCCTTTGAGAAATGGAAACCCAAAGAAGGGAATTAGCCATCTAATGACCACCTGCCAGTGGGAGCAGAATAAGCCCACAGACTTCTGGACTCTGGCAACAGAAGGACAGCTTCATGCCACCATCCTATATGGCACTGGACTGAGACCTCAGCAAATAAAGGAAATTAACGTTGATTCAGCAGCCATGTAGTGGCTTCCTTACAACCACGAAGCTAGAATCATAGTAATGATAAGTTAACAACTAAATATATTTTTAAAAACACTAACTAGTTTTAATGTACCAGACATTGTCTTAACAACCTATTTTCTTATCACCTTTGGATGTCATCAAGAAATCACACCGCTCCTACTAGGTACTACCTTCTATTTTAATAAACCATGAAAAGGTATTCACCAGGGCTAAGAATATGGTCCATGATCCCTGAGCCAGCCAACCACAGAGACTGGGCCTCAAGCACAAGAGTCATCTTGTATTACCACTGTCACAGTGCATCCCATCCGTGTTCTTACTGCTCCTGGGGCCAGCTCCCACTACCCCGTACTGCATAGCTCTTTCCTGACTTGTATTCACTTACAGTTCCTATAGAGTTAGCTCTGCTCTGCCTTCTACCAATTCAGGCACATTTTTATCTGACTTTTGCTCTTAGGCCATATTGGTGATAGTCTTCAGCAGCTGACATTGTCCATCTAATCCAGTGAGTGTCCCCTGTGGAAACACTGTTCTGTATTGGAAGCCACCAGCACTTGTTAACATCTGTCATTGTTGATTTTACCCATCTTCCCACTAGACAGGAAGCTCCAAGAGGGTCTGGGGCATATCCCTCATTCTGGTCATTCTCTAACATCCCAAGCCTTAGAGAAACCACATACTCAACAAATCCTTGTTAAACTAGGTTTGCGGAACATTTACTCTGGGTCAGATACTCTTGGATATCCAATATTAGCTGATCTCATAGCAACTTTCCGTGAGCATTTTCTGAGCAGGAAGTCTAGATACAGAGGTTTAGTGAACTATTTGCTCCAAGTTGCAGCACTGGTATATAGAATTGACCCAAAGAAGTTTAGAAACAGAGGAGCCCTGTTGTAGGTACTATTAACATGTTAGTGAAAAATAAAATCTCAAAAAGGAAAAATGTACATATGGTCAAAATGAGTATGTGTGTGTGTGTGTGTGTGTGTGTATTGATGATGATTTGATGATTCACATATCACATCCTATAAAGAGTGAACAGAATACCAATTAAAAGTGGTCTAAACCCCTAACTCTGGACAGATACTTGGTTTGAATCCCTAGTCCATCACTGCTTAACTCTGTCTCTCTACCTCAGCTTTCTCCTCTGTAGTTTGGAGATCTTTAAAGTGCTGACCTCATAGATACTGCATGGCATACTATTTTTATAATAAAGAAAAGAAGGAGCCGGGCGCTGGTGGCTCACGCCTGTAATCCTAGCTACTAGGGAGGCTGAGATCCGAGGATCACAGTTCAAAGCCAGCCTGGGCAGGAAAGCTTGTGAGACTCTTAATTCCAATAAACCACTCAGAAAACCAGAAGTGGCACTGTGGCTCAAGTGGTAGAGCGCTCGCCTTGAGCTGAAGAGCTGAGGGACAGTGCCCAGGCCCAGAGTTCAAGCTCCACAACCAACAACAACAACAAAAAAGAAGGAACAGACATATAGGTGTAGTTATACACACACACACACACACACACACACACACACACACACCAATTAAAGAACAGAGATCAGCACAGGGAAGAATCGAGAACTGCACAGAGAAAAACGTGTCATCAAAGAAAAATAATCTTTCCCTGCCCTATAAGAAATAACACCTTGCATTCACGTTTTTGCTATTCCACTTAGAGTTGAAAGAACACATCCTCGTCTCTGACATAAGCTACCTTTTACTAGCATTGAATTCAATTTAGCTTTATATGCTGTTCGAAAAAAGAAAGAAAAGCACGAAGCACACAATTCCACAATGCCTTGGAGTGGTTGATGGTAGGAACAGGCCTGCACACAGGCACACAAAGGCCAGTACTGCTACCACATGCTGCTACCCTGTGGGGAATGGCCTGGATGGAGTTCTGCAGAAATGGCTTCAAATGGCTGCAAGAAATGGGGATTGTGCGGAGCTAGGTGATGGGACACTTCGCTGAGAAGCATAGTCATTTACTGCTACATTTGAGCTGCTTTCAAGCCAGTATTCCCTCACAAATACCATTCATATCCCCACGGCAAAGCTCTGGATCTGAATGCATTTCCCCTTCATCGCCCTAAGCTTGTAGGAGAACCGTGTTTGATAGGTCAATGGGGCTGGAGCACCATAAATACATAATCATGCAGACATCCCAGACATGCGGAAATATGCTTCCAAATAAACAAGTGACATGACTTATCCTAAAGAGCAGCTCCGATGTCAATCCTGGGTCTTTTTCTTTTTTTCTTTTTAATTGTTTTTTATTGTGAAAATACTGTACAAAGGGGTTACAGTTACATGAGCAAGGTCATGAGTACATTTCTTATCCAGCATGGTTGCCTCCTCCTTTGTTTTTCCACTACCATCCCTTCCCTCCCACCTCCTCAGCTACATCCCCCAACACCCCACCCCCGCCTAAATTGTAAAGTTTGTTTTTCGACATAGCGTCTTGTACATCTCATTGTTGCAATGGGCCAATCTGTATCCCTGTTTAAACAATTTGTTTTCTCCCTTCCCCTCCCCAAATTATACCAACATCAAATACAATGAAAACAGGGGTTATACCATGGGGGAGGGACATACAAAGCAACAAAAAAATCACATGGTACCTCATAAATACATTAGAAACAATAGCAAGGAAGACAAAACACTTGTATCCCTTTCTTAGGGTTCATTTCACTTCACATCATCTTATCTGACCTTTTCTGCTTGTCCCAGACATATACTAGTTATTGCAAATAAGGGAAACCATGGGACCTATGTTTCTTTGGGCCTGGCTTACTTCACTTAATATGATTTTCTTCAAGTTGTTTCATTTCCTAATAAATGGGGCAATGTCATTTTTTCTGATGGAGGCATAGAATTCCATTGTGTATATATACCACATTTTCTTGGTCCATTCATCTATTGGGGGGCATCTGGGTTGGTTCCATATCTTAGCTATGGTAAATAATGCTGCAATAAACATAGTTGTGATGGTAGCTTTAGTATGGTCTTGTTTGTGAGCATTTGGGTAAAAGCCCAAAAGTAGCATTGCTGGGTCATAGGGGAGCTCTATGTGGAGTCTTTTGAGGAACCTCCATACTACTTTCCAAGGTGGTTGAACAAGTTTACACTCCCACCAACAATGCAGTAAGGTTCCCTTCTGGCCACATCCCCTCCAGCATCTGTTGTTATTAGAGTTCTTGATTATAGCCATTCTGGGTCTTGTTCTTACAAGATACTTAAGATGGAGAGAAAAAATTTTCAATATCCATGCTTGATTTTACTACTGTAAATTCATTTGAAAGCAATTGTTCTCCAACAAATAAGTTGCAAAGTAAAACAAAGCACATGGGGGCACACGTCAGCTTTGTACAACACATGAGCTTTATTTAGATGGGTATTAAATACCCTGTTAGAACATAGGACATTTATGAAACTGGAAAAGTTAACACCTATTGGATATGTGATGGTAATGAGAATTATTATTCAATATGTTGATGGAATAAAATTATTAAAATTGCTCTATTAAAATGTATTATGAAATATTTACAGGAGAAATGAGATCTTGGGTTTGCTTTAAAGTAATATAAAGGAGGAAGTAGACTGTGGTATTAATGGTTCATTGTTGGGAAGATGATACTAACACATTATATTAGGTCTATTTCTTATAGATGATGAAAGTAGCTTAGAAATTTTGAAAGGAGCAAGATGAAAAAGGATTGAATGAAAATGGTTGAGGATAGATACAGAATGGTTTTTGTTCTGTCTGATCAAAAGTGGTACACACGACCTGGGAGCTAGTGGCTCACACCTGTAATCCTAGCTACTCAACAGGCTGAGATCTGAAGATTACAGTTCAAAGCCACCCTGGGCACTAAAGTCTGCAAGGCCCTTATCTCCAATTAACCAACCAGAAAACTGGAAGTGGTGCTGTGGCTCCAAGTGGTAGAGCACTATCCCTGAGAGACAGTGCCAAGGCCCTGAGTTCAGTCTCCACAACTGACAAAGAAAAAGTGGTGCATATGGATAGTAGGATAGTGGAAAGCAACTGGACAAGATGGCAAAGCTTCCTTAAATGGGAGTTTGCACATGACCATAATCCCAGCACTCAGGAGGCTGATGTAGGAAGATTGTTAGTCTGAGGCCAGTGTGGGCAGCATAGCAGGAGCCAGTCACAAAACTCACAAAAAAGAAAACAACGACCCCTCTAAACAGCACTGGAGCACAGGGCAGATCGGACCCTCTAGTATAGCAGCTTCAGGCCATAGCTATTACCACTCCTCTACCACCAGACTGCGATCTCCATGATACAGACCAGCACTGGGACTGTGGCTTGCTTGGTCAGTGTTCTGTACCTGCCAAGCCTGGCAAAGACCTGGAACACAGTAAAATGTGTGAGATTCACTTGAAGCAGATGAGGCAATGTATGTCTCTCGAGGGTTAATGAATTGAATTGAGCGTTAACTTTTCATCTTTGTGTAGGATGACATATTTTAAAGTGGTCATACAGATAATCTTTTCAGGTACACATTCACATAGTTTAAATCAATGTTTCCCAAGTTTTAAGTATCACCATGCTATGTATATGGTTCACAAATGACTTATCTCTGAGAGTTACATACTGATTTGAAATGTTCACTAAGACAAAAGTAATCAGCATTTGTCAAAATACAATAGGTTGAAGATAGCCACAATGCTGTATATTTTCAGTGATTAAGCACACATGTGTGTTGTTGGAGGTAGGTAACTATGACAAAAATCCTAGAAGTAACTCTCCACAATGTGAAGAAGTATGTGCTATCCCCGAAAACAAACGCTTGCTACTTCCATGCTACTTCTGCTGTGCAGTTTGGCATGTGAACTCAGCAACCAGACTATCTGCTTCTGGATTCTCTCTTTTCCGTGGGCTGACTGGCTCTTTGTATAGTTCTGGGAAAAAAAACTATTTAGCACCTGTACTTCAGTTTCCTCATCTGTCATGTGGGGATAATAAAATAGTGCCTACCTGTGGAGTAATCATGAGGATTAAATGTAAGCTATTTGAATGAAGAGCACAAAGACACAACTGTGATCTAGAGAGAGGGTGGCTCAATTAAAAATAAATGGTAGTATCAAGTGTTGACACAAACATGGAGCAAGTAGAACTTTCCTATGCTTTGGTAGATGAGAACGTAACTGATTCAACAAGTGTGCAAAAAAAAAAAAAAACCACATGGCAGTATCTACCAAAGCTAAATAATGTCTTATGCCAATGAAATCCTACTCCTAGTTGTTGTTTTGTGGGGTTTTTTTTTGGCCTGTTGTGGGGCATGAACTCTGGGCCTGGGAGCTCCCTCAGCTCTTCAGCTCCAGGCTAGTGCTCTACCACTTGAGCCACAGCACCAATTCCAATTTCTTCTGCTTACTGAGGAATCAAATCCAGGGCCTCATGCATGCAAGGCAAGCACTCTACCACTGAGCCACCTTCCCAGTCCCCCACTCTTAGTTTTATATCCAGGAAACTGAGTTAATATGTCCACCAAAGCTCAGTATTTCTAATGGCTTTAATTATGTTACTCCCATTCGAAAAACAACCCAAAGTGTCCATTCACAGAAGGAAATGAATGTCGTAAAGTAACACAATGACATGTCAGAGAGTGACAAGTAAGTAATTACTGATGCGTGCAAGAACATGGGAAAACCTTGGAGATATTTTGCTGAACCAAAGGAAAGAAACACAAAAGAATGAACTACTACATGGTTCCGTTTATATGTTGTCTGTACAGGATAGACAACACTAATTAGTCATGAAAGATGCAACCTCAGGGAATGATTGATTACCTCTTGGTTAGAGTATGAACTTTAAAAAAGGTACCAGTGAGAAATCCTCTGGAGTGTGGAAAAGACTACACACCCACCTACATATGCGTTTTTTGAGTTGCAAAGTGAAGATTAATGTACTTTACACACTTTGCTGTATTTTTATACATGAATGAAAAGCAAATCTTATTGTCGCTTTGAAGCATGTGGATAAGTTATCTACAATCCTGAATGTGAAGCCCAAATGTCTCTACTCTGATGATATTGACATGTTCAGATACACTCTCCATCCTAAAGCCATGCTGAGGAGATCCAGTTACTAAGTCCCTGTTGCTACTCCGCAAAGCATCATGGCTGAACAATTACGTGAAGAAGTCTGAAATGAGAAAAATTCACCTTGAATTCTTGGTCCTGCCATTTGCCAACCTTGACAATGTTACTGCAGGGTCTCAGTTTCTTCATCTTTAATGTATAGCTGATAACAGAGACTGTTTCATAAGGACCTTTCAAGATGCTTATTAAAAAGTTAGCTACTATTACTATTATTAGATTGATTTAATCTTTGCTTTTCATTAAAAAAAGGATCAAAGCTAATGCTGGGAGTTTTAGTCATTAATTGAGCAGCTTACATTCCTAGGTTCACCTTCATTTGCCTCTTTTTAGAATGTTTATGTAGACATCACCAGAGAGAGACAATGTGATCTTTTTTTAATAAGTTTTTTATTGTGAAAATACTGTACAGAGGGGTTACAGTTACATGAGCAAGGTAATGAGTACATTTCTTATCAAGCATTGTTGCCTCCTCCTTTGTTTTTCCCCTACCATCCCTTCCCTCCCACCTCCTCAACTACATCTTTTCATATCACATAGGAGTATCAGCTCTGATTTGTTTACAGACATCCTTGTGAGAACTGGTAAGTCTACTCGTCAATTATAGTTTTATTTTTTAAGTATTATCTCTATTACCAGCAGAGGAAGCAGGCCTCTCTGACTGTATGTTTGCACTTGTCTATGGATAACTGACAGATTTTCCAATAACATTAAAGAGAAGAGATATCAGAGTAGGTGTCTGCATGTGTACATATCTCCCTTGCACAAAGTTGCCAGCGTGCCTCCTCTTTGCTCTTTGTATGCGTGACATGCTGTGTGCATGTGTGTGTATTTCATCTCTGCACTGTATCCTACCACAGCTTTTCTATCCATTTACTTTGCTGTTAACCCCACTAGAGTCTAAAACTAGCAAAAAGTAGAAAGCCACAGCCCGTTAGTTCCATACCCACCAGAACTTAGCATTAGTGCCTGGTACAAAGTAGACACTCAACCATTTTGTGTTGACCTCAATGTCTAGAATGATATAGGCTGCTGCCAGACTAAATGGAAAGCCTTTTGAACAAAAATCAAAGGAAATGCCCCCATTATCCAGTGCGAGCATGTCCTCACAAGGACAAGCTAAGGATGGACTTGCTCAGAAGCAAGCTAAGGCTGGACTGGATTTTGGTATCTTACTTGCCTTTGCAAATAAAGTCTCCTTGTGCAGTAAGCAACCTGCCTAAATATAAGCAGTTGATAAGATAATGTGAAGCCCTGTACAGCAACAAACATAAAATGCCCATGGCTTTACTTGGCACAGCCCTCTCACACACAGGATTGCCCATACCTCCTACTGTAAATCTAAATTCAGATATCTTTGTCACATCTAAATGAGACTGCTGTAATTCAGAGGGTCCCCAGAGAGCAATGGGATTGACTTGGGTTTAGCACAGGTTCCCCAAACCTTCCTTTAACAGACAGAATTGCAAGCATCCACCCCCTACAAGCCTGAGCCAATGCAATTAGCTCAAGGTTGGACCCCCAAGTCTGTAAGTGATATTTACAATCAGGGCCTACGAGCTGGAGTAATTGCTTCTCCTGATGCTGACCCTCCAAGGTTATTTGGACTCAGCTTGCAATTCTGTTCTAGCAAGTACATTCCAAGTCCAGGCCCTGATACCATTCCTCAGACATTCCCTGAGACTCATATTTCCTCTAGGATCTTCAGGATGCAGAAGAGTTCTTCCTTATCCAGGTTGCTAACTTGGAATATTTTTCACTTAATTCCTTTTCCCTTTTTTTCCCAGGAGTTGTGCTTCTGAAAACAACTGGCTACATTCAGCAATGGACCCAATTCCACTCTAATTTCCACCTAAACCTTGCGCGTACACCCCAGACACTACAGGATTGTGGGCACTCAGAATCTACACAGAGTAAGTGATCTATGGCAGAAGCTCGCAAATCCTCCCCTTTCGCTCCTCAGTCTTGTATTTCCCCACAGAGCACTAGCAGCCTCCTCTCACGTCGCCACAGAGATTTAATAGCGAAGAGCCACAGCGAGGTCTTGTCTTACACAATTTAATTACACTCATGGAACAGACAACAGTGCATTTACTGGTCCACCATTAAGTATTATCGTAAGTAATTGAAACTCAACATCACTTGTCCAAATATATGGACAAAATACATTCTGCCATCCCAGAGCTTTAATGTTCCCTCCATAACTGTGAATCATTGACAAATCCACAGTAATTTATTCTGCTTTTCAATTGGAAGCATATCTTAAAGGGAGAAAAGTCAGAATGTGCAACACTTCTGATAGTAAACTTGTCCACCTGCTAGCTGACATAAATTAAGGAGCCATACTTTAGTGATTCAATTACACCACTGAGTAATTGAAAATACTCAATTACAAGGAGTTGAGGTTCTTAGGAGAAATATAATGTCTGCATTCCAGATTCCTCAGAATTTGATTTATAATTGGAATATTGGCATAATATTCTGCATTTGAGAGGAATTGCTCCCTTCTGGATGATACTAAAAAATCTGAATATTAAAGACTACAAAGACCCTTAGAGCTCATCTTGCTTAATCTTTTGTTTTATGTATGAAGAAAAATAGCCCAAAGATCAGTCATCTTACAAACTAGAAAGGGAGATTGAAAAATAGAATCAATCAATCAATCAATCCACCTCTGATGCTGACTTCCAAGTTAGAAATTGTAGGATCCTGGTAAAATTCACAACTTCTGGAGCTGGACAAAACTCAGCCTCTATGATACACAAGCTATTTAGTCCTTCAATGTTTTTTGTTTCTTCCTCTATTGTAGAGAAATGGTAACAACTAGAGACTGTTATCTAGTTAAACAGAGCTGCCTTTGATTCTTCGCTTGTTAAACTGGAAATGATAACTTCTACAGCTCCTAGCAACAAATAGAGATCAAATCCCAGAGTTGTTGACAGAAGTTCCTTCTCTAAGACCCTTAGCACAGTGTTAGACACATAGTCAGTTCCCAATAAAGAGCTGGCCCCTAGCACAACCATCAATAGCACCACCATTATCCTAATTGTGCCTCATGATTTTTCACTATATCATTTAATAGTCTTTATTTAAATCTTGCTGGCACTATTGATGTCTAGCCAGCAATTTGGCCAGAGATATAGTCCTATAATAGCTAGAATATCTTTATACTCTGTCTTAAGAGACTGCATCTTATAGTATACTTTTTCAGCTGGATTTTTTTTCCATTTGATAGGACATATGCTAACTAACTAGCAACATCCAATAGTTGTTTCATTTGCTGAGCTACCCATTGACTAGGCTACATTTGTTGTAAGGGCAATCTTTTATCAGATCAGTTTTCCTGTGTTAGCTGTCCCAATCCTACCACACATGAAGATCTGCCACCACAGACTCGTAGCTCTCATTGGTAGACTCTCATTGGTAGACTCTACATCTTAATATGCAAATCGTTTTTAAATCGCAGGTGATTATCCCCATCATTGACCTGCATTCTGTCTTTTGACAAAAGAATTCAGAGCCTGTTTAAAAACCAAAATAAGCACATGTGATCAAATGCTAATTTAGCAATAAACAGAAAATTGACTTCAAATCATCTCTCTGTCACTCTAATTGATTAACAGTCACATGAAAATTGATAACATGATTTTCAGCGAGAGAGCGGGTGGCACAGGCTCCTCCATTCTATTGGCTTCAGATATTGACTTCCTTCCAAATAAAGCTTTTTAAGAGTACATTAGTGAGTCTGCTAATAAACTTAAAAAGCAGTCTAATTACAATAATGAACTCCATACAATGAGTTAATGCAATACTGAGGCTCACAGATCTGAGTCTCTCAGTAGAATAAAAGCAGAGTACAAGTCATGTGGAATATCATGAAACTAGCAGAGTTTCCACCAAGGGTAAGCGTATTACTATTTTTCCTCTTTGGTTCTTTGGCATTCTGGCTAAAGAGGCTCCGATAACAGCCAGTCACCTTAAATTTTCTCCCAGCATCCAAAATAATTAACCCAATGTGAATTAATATTAAGTAGGAAAAGAGACATTGAAATTAAAATAGAACATGCTAGCTTAAGTGTCCCTGTACCAAGCACTGTCTATTTGCTCCTTGGATCCATGTTTCACCCTTCTCTACTACCTGTTTTCCCAGAGGCTGACCTTTGAAGATTGTGTCTATGGCCTTCCTTGCCTTCTGCTTCTGATTAGGCTGAGAGATTGGAAAGCACTAACAATAGATACAAGGCCAAGAAGAAAATGAAGTGGAATGTACACCCCCTCCCCATTCCTTCCCTGCTGAGCGTGGCTATAAGGGATTGCATTTTCTCTCCAGAACCCATACTCCCAAAATACATCCTCTGTAACAGTTATAGGTAAGGTCTCTGGCTTCCACAGCTAATTCCCTCCCTTGGCATCTTCTGCTCTCCCAACCCCTAGCCCTAGGGCACTCATCACTTTTTGATTTCCTTTAACCCTTCCCACACTCCTGAGATTGTCTCCCCATTAAACTGTAACCCCATTTGAGGGTGCCATCTGTTACCTGCCAGACTCTTGACTGATAAGTCCTTCCACCATTAAGCCAGTGGTTCTTTGCCTTTTGAAGGTTTTTGAGAGATTGGATAGATAGATAGATAGATAGATAGATAGATAGATAGATAGATAGATAGATAGATAGATAGATAGATAGATAGATAGATAGATAGATAGATAGAT
>NW_012267224.1:9053257-9195913 GCF_000151885.1 Dipodomys ordii
GATAGATAGATAGATAGATAGATAGATAGATAGATAGATAGATAGATAGATAGATAGATAGATAGATAGATAGATAGATAGATAGATAGATAGATGATAAATAGATATAGAGACCTCTCTCTAAAGAAATGTGCACAGATAGCCAGGCACATTGGCTCATACCTATGATCTAATCTACTCAAGAACCTGAGATTCAAGAATCTTGGTTCCGTTCCAGCCTGGTCAAACCCCAAAGAATTTTATCTCCAACTTATAAGCAAAAACCACACCTTGAAATGTGCCTCAAGAGGTAGAGCCCTAGCCATGAGCAGCAGAAAATGTACAGTCAGAGCACAAGGCCCCATGTTCAGCCCTCAGTACTGGCTCAAAATAAAAATGTGCAAAATCACATGCGTGTGGATTTTCTGATATGCTTTTAAACAGCTACCACAAAGCACACATGTGCGTCTCCAAGTATGAAACCCTACTATAGTAAGCTAATGTAAAAAAATTGTTTTATTATTATAGTTAAGTAGTTGGACAAAGGAATTGCTATTTAAAAGTACTTATGAATACAATGCATATTGATCAATGTCACCCCTTTCAACATGCTCACCCATCTCTTCCTTCCCCCTTACTCTTCTTAATCTTGTAGGATAAATATTGGATTCTTGTCTACCTTTTCCCTGCCTTTCCCTTTTCCCTTTTTCCTCTTCGCCTCTTCATTTGTCTACCCCTTTCCCCCATTCCATTGCTTTCAAGTAACTTGCTTCCTGATGTTTTATTTTGCTGAACTTTGATTTTGGCTTTCTAAGTAATTTGAGATCTCCCTTGAAGGTGATTTTTAAGAAAACAGTTTTTATTGTCAGAAGTAAATGAATATAGGTACTATACAAGTCTTTAAAGAATCTTACTCTGGGATATCAGGCTGTGAAATACAAAGTTACAAGAAGACACCCCATCAGCAACCAAAATTCTCAGGATAAAGAATCAGTATAGAAGTTATTACTCTATATTGTAACTGTATTTTTCCTTCTTTCCTTGCTCTTCACATCATGTAAGTATATTATTGCATACAAATCAAGAATCGCTGTTTTCCATCAGCGATGGTTTTACCTACTTGTAAAATTTATTGTTCATCATTTCCAGTGTCATCTGCACTACTGATAAGTGAAAGTCTTTTTAAAAAAATCTCTCAAGGAAATTTCTTAAAATGTTACCATTCACCAGACCCACTCAGCATCAACCAGGCTCATCCCCACAGAATGTATGCATCCATTCAGCAGATTTCTTTTTATGAACACTGCTGGCTTCATGATATTAAAAAATGTATACCCCAAGTTACCCCCATAGAAAACATCCAGACGTTGGGATAAAAATAAATTGTAGTTCAAATAGTCACCCATGCTGCCTCAGTCCCCGCTCCTATGGTCTAGCAGAAGCATTTTTCTATAGAAAAGAAAAATGAAACTCAATTCCAACACTCCATCATGCTTCAATCTCTGGAGGTCTCTATCACTAGCTATTAAAATTTAAAGTGGACTGCATAATCCTTGGCTCCAGAAAACACATCTACTTTTATTCCTGAAGCTACTGGCACACAGAAGCTACTCTGTGTGGTTCAGAAGGGAACAAAAACACCCAAGCACACACACCTGACCACATAAATGCCAGCAAAAATCAGGTGAAAAGGAAATCTTAGTTGTGGTGTCTTTTTTCTAATATGAGTCCTCTTAATGACTTATATTTAAGGGCCATCCTCTCAAATAACTAACATTATTTAACTATCATAATGTATATATATGATATATACAGAAGAGGATTCTAATAGTGTGACTCCTTCGAACAACTAATTAATAGTTTAAAAGATGAACAGCAGAAAGCTGGAACATGTGTTGTCAGGGGGAGGTAAGTTCAAGTTCAAGTAGAGTCATAATATTCATTGTGCACAGGTGAAAATGGAACCAGGTAACTCTGGATGGGTGGGGCCCGGCCAGATGGAAGGGAATGATAGAAATGACATTGATCAAAATGCATCTCACTCATAAACTGACATGTCAAATTGGAACCCCATGGTACAACTACTAGAAGATAATAAAAAAAGAAGGAAAGAAAGAAAACAAATATCATGACAGTGTGCATATAAATTCACGCATGCTCTACAGGCACATAAATTAGCCTTTCTATTTTTGAGTCCTCCCCCAAAAATAAGATTAGTCTAAAAGGTATCAGTGATGTCATAATTCTAATGAATATCCTGATGTACTAACTCCATGGTTTATTAGTAATTGAGTGCTTTTCTCTATTATCCTACAGTATCATTAATTCCTTTGTTACCCAATATGTCCTTAGTTATTTTAGTGACTTTCCTTAATATTAACTATCAGCAGTTGCTGAGAGTTAAAAAGTGTTCTGCCCCCAGATTTTATTTTCATCCTTCATGATGGTTCTCATCAGCTATGAAACTACCAGTTTTGTAGTGGTGGTGCTTTCCCCTCATCTTTTCTCCACCTAGATCCTCTCTTCTCAATCAGGAAAATACCTTTTCCTTTCAATCTTAAAAAGACTGAATGTGCAAGTGAAGTCAGAGCCCCAAGATGAGCTCTCCCTCTGCTGACTCCTGGTCACCTGTGTCTTCAACCCTTGATGCCGTCCAACCCACTGCTGCCAAATTAATCTTCCTAAAAGCACAGCTCTGGGTGCCCCCTGCACCCCTCCTCCCAGCCTCTCTGGCTCAAACCTTTTATGTGCTCTTCATGCCCAACAGAAATGAGAAATCACTGAATTCCATAGGCTGGAATTCAAAGCCTTTCATAAGCTGACACTGACCATCCTCTAACTTTCATGTCTTTCCACTCCATGTTGCTATGAGATCCCAGTGAGCGGCTTCATTTCTTACTAGAAGGACTTTGTAAATCTGTTTTTGTAGCCCTCTTCCTTCCATCAATACAGATGGCCTTTTTCAAGACTGTTCCAACAATCCTTCATCTATGGTATGTTAAGATTTCTTTTCAATACTTTTCTTCCCAATGCAGGTATTTATCTGGTACTAGTTTGTGTAAGCTATTAACTATGAGGCTCTGGCTACCTATTTGGAACGTGGACTTAGAAATGAGACCTATGAAGATGAACTGTGCAAAAAAATAAATAAAACACTGAAAGCACATTTAGAGTCCTTATCTTAAATAAATTAATATATAGCCAGGAAAGTGGAGTTGTAGCTTGAGTGGTAGAGCATTAGCCTGAGGGTCCTCAGGTAAGGGATAATGCCTGGGCCCTGAGTTCAAGGCCTCCAGAACTGGCACTAAATCAATAAATAGCTCCTATTGTAATACATAGCAAGGAAGTTGCAAATGGAATAGAATTTTATGATGTGTCTTCTACTGCCTAATTAAGGAGAAACAGAGGAAAGACATAGGGAAAGAAACTACATGTCCTCAATTCTGAGGCAGTTTCCCTTCCTGAGTTAATAGTTTCAAATTCGGGGTATATCATCTATGAGATCAAAGTGGTCTGGAAGAGTGTGTGTGTGTGTGTGTGTGTGTGTGTGTGTGTGTGTGAGCATTCGTGCGTGTACAGCTTTGCACTTGGCAGAGTGTTAATTTAGGTCACTACACACCTACTAATTGCATTCTAAGAGATGTCACCATACCATCTGGGTACCAACCAAACAGCAGCAGCTCTTTGCAGGAAGATGGCAGCTGAGGGCAGCGAGGACCCCTCCGACCTGTAACCAGAAGGAGGCCTACTGCCTCCTGCTCAGCTGCTCTGAGCACTCACTCACGTAGAAAGCAAACCAGGAGCCACTCTGTCATCTAAGTCCCCTGTTTCTCCCAACGCCTTCCTCTTTTGAAAGACCTGGAGGCCCGATTCTAATCTGAGTTGTACTGTGATGAGTTTCTCTTAAAAGATGCCTGCAGGCCTAGCAGGAAGTATTAGGAAATAAAGCAACATTAATCCGAATCCTGGGGGCCTCTCAGCACTTAGTGGACTCAGACCAGCCATGTGGACTTCATTTGTCAGGAAGGATACACTGTGCTTAACTACCCGCCAAGAAATCACAGGTTTTGTTCCTTCAAAAGACAAAGCCTTCCATCCTGAGCTTGAAAGGGACAAACAAATAAAACAAAACAATTCTAAGAGAGAGCATAGTGAACGACTTGTGAACTATTTCAGGCATTGTATACATTCAGCTTCCAGGACCTGTGAGTCATAAGAGCACCTGGGCATGTCTCAAAATGACTTGGAGGGGCACAGGGCCACCCAGTTAATTGGCAAGGCTGGTCACTGGAAAGCACACGCCGCTCTCTAGCAGCTGGGAGGCCACTCGTGAAACACCCAGAAAAACATTTCAAGTGGACAAGAGTCCTTAGCCATCCATGCACAACACACATGACAACCGAGGACCACTCCTGCTTGCACTTGTCTCTTGCACTTTCCAGGCGATGCTCAGAGAGGGAGAAAGGTAAGCTTTTCCAAGCAGGCAAGTATTTTAAGCCCTACTGAGCAGGGAAGCTCTCAGGAGAACTTCCTGGAGCCTGCAGGGTCACTGCTTCCTAATTTCCCCGGGTAGCACCTGATGACTCAGCAAGAACCTACAGCAGGATTTTTTTTTTTTTTTGGCATGGAAGGAAGGAATCACCCCAGTTCCAAGAATGAGTATTAGAGCCCAAAGACCTCAATTGTACTCAGTTAGCTTTGTGAACTGGGGCAAGTTCCTTGGCTTACTTACACTTTGATTTCTTCGTTTCTCTAAAATGGAAATAATGCCACACAAGAATGAGAGGTGTGAAGATAGTCTGAGTATTTTGTAACAGCATATGTCAAACGAATGAGTACTCTAGATGCTAAGTAGAGATGTACTGTCTGGTAAAACGTCTCCTAGGTTATCCTATTGCTAGTAACAACATTCTACTAGTTCAGTGGGGTTGCCATAACAAAGTGCTACCAACTGAGTATCTTAAAGAAATAGAAAGCTGGTGGCTCATACCTGAAATCCCAGCTACTCAGAAAGCCAGCCCAGCTGGACAAATTTGTGGGACTTTTACCTCCAATTAACCAGCAAAAAACCAGAATTGGTGGTATGGCTCAAATGGTAGAACACCAAGTGAGAGCCCTAGGCCTTGAATTCAGTCCCTACTATTAGCACTATGTGTGTGTGTGTGTGTGTGTGTGTGTGTGTGTGTGTGTGTGTGTGTGTGTGTGTATTTCACATTTATGGAGCCTAGATTCCTAACTCAAGAGACAGTAGGATCATGCACTCTCTTTAAACTTTTCAATAAGAACAATCCCACATGTCTGGAAGTTTACACAATATTTACTTTGCTTTCAGATGCATCATTCCAGTTTCTGCCTACTTTCACCCCCATGTGTCAGTCCAAATTTCCCTCACCTTATAAAGATGTCAATAATTATCTCAGGGGCCATAGTCACTAACTCAGTGTGACCTTAGTTTAACTTGATTAACTAAGTCAAGGACCTATTGCCAAATATGGTCACATTCACAGGATACAGAGATTAAGATGGCATCCTATCTTTTTGAGGGAATGACTCAACTTATCTCACACACACACACACACACACACACACACACACACACACACACATTAAGCATCACTGCTATAATAATCTAAAGCCAGTCTAGGCTCTAACAAAGGATGGCATCCCCTACTCCAAATGACCCTGTTCTTTAACATCAATCACCAAGTCATGCTATTACTCAAATCTGGTAATAGGGCTGTGCTGTTGCCCCACATGTTAAGTACAGTTTCTGGTACCTATTAAGACCTCAATAAATGCCAAATAGATAAATACTGAGAATGAATGAACGTGAACCATACAGAATCGTGGACAAAAGACTGACTACATCCAAGATATTCCAAGACAGTCCTGATTATGAATAAGCCTGCCCCACCATTTCCCTTGTGGACATCAGGGCACAAGTTTCAATAGTTGTTGGGAAATAAAGCTTACTAAAAGACCAAAGTCAAAGGTGAAAGGGAATGAGGGTGTTTTGCTCGTTTCATCATTTCTGCAGTAATTTCTTCCTCTCCTGTTTCTTCTCTCTCTGACAGTTGGGGGTTCTTGATCCATCTCAGCAAAGCTTGCTCTCTCCACTCTCCATCCACTTAATTTCAGCCCTGTCCAAACTTCCAAAACCAGCAGCCTCTTCCATATGAGGTATGGAAGTATGAAGTATTTCGTTGAGGCTCTATTTGTACCTTAGATTATTTACTTGGTCAGTTTGGATTTTTTGGTATCTCCAATCCTTTTACTAGACTCACTGCTAAAGGTAAAACTTGATCACTCACTAGCCTAAATTATGTCCATGACAGGATCACATCCAGTGGTGCCCAGCATGTCACAGGGGAAAGATACTGCATGGCGTGTGTCCATCAAAGCCATTTCCTCACCCTTTGGGTCCATGGCTGGAGCTTGATGCCTGACCTTTATTGCCATTCAAGGTGACTAATGTGATGAAGTTTCTAGGCTGTAGAATGCGAGTAATGGAAACTATGTCTAACCTGGTTCATAAAAATCCGCCATGACCTCTCCTATGCTGTGTAGTTCACTCCCATCCTGCGAGTGCACACAGAAGGTCCACAGGGCTTCAAGTCCCTAAGAAATGATTGAGCCACATGGGCTCCTCAGTTAACACTGAGAACCAGTGCTTCATAAGTGAGGAATCCATTCCTGTTGTGTTAAGGAACTGAGTTCTAGTGACCGTTTAGTGCAGGAGCAAGCCCATGCTGACTAGTAAACCATTCAAGGTTCTTGGTCTTCTGGCTTCTGTCCACTTCTCCCATATCATCATTTATTCATAACCCTTTTCTTTCTCATGATATCTTCTTGCCTCATTGAGCTACTGTACGTTTCCCAAACTCAGTATCTCCCTTTTGACTTTGGAGCCTTGGACACAGTGCTTTCTCTACTTTCTCTCCTCTATCTCTTTGCCTGGTTTGTTTTTGTCATACTTCTCACTAAGTGATCCATGATGTATTCGTTTATTTTATTATTCCCACTAGAATGTAAGCCCTTTGACTAAGACCTTTGGTCTCTCCACTCCTGTAGTCTTAGCACTTTGAGTTTCCTGGTTTAAAGTACACCGTCAAGCATTTCTTGAACAAATAACACTTAAAATCTTCAAGCACTGTATTGTCTTCTACATGTTATCTCTTTTCATCTTCATAAGAACCTTATAAAGTAGCAGCTTACTCTGTGCTCATTTTACATACAAAGAAACAAAGACTTAGAAACACTAAGATTCCTTGTTATATTGTATCGTTAGTATCTAATTAGGTCAGGATTGGAACACAGACAAATGAATAGTGAACTCCCACACTTAATCACTCATTCATCAATCAGAACAGGCTTTGAAATGAGTCCTTTCCAGTCAATAGCAAAAGGTCTAATGATAACCAAGCAAGTGAAACAGGCCTATCCTAGGGTACTTAGAAAGGTGAGACACTATCCAGAAATTCCATTCATGAACATACACAGAGAAGCTACACAGCCCCCATGCTTAATGTCACTCTTAATCTTACTGAGCAGTAAGTTAATAATATCATTCCTTGAAGGTAACATAAACATTTCAAATGTTTTCTCCCCAACTCTTCAGACTTTACACTTTACTTCTTGCCTTTTCTGATTTCAGCACCATTGACCTTAGTGGTAAATGGGCAAACATATATCTTTGGACCATACAAAGCATGTCTTTTGATGTGCTCACATCCCAAAATAAATATCATTCGTGTTACAACCTCTCAGGTGCTTAGAAGTATTAGCAATTTCCCTTTCCTTTGCTATTTTTTTCTCTAGGCTATCTATGCTATATTACTTCAATCTCTCATCGTACAGTAAGCCATGCCCTCTAATCCATTTCTCATTGTAGACACCCTTGCTTGCAGTCTTTCCTTTTCATCTTTTTTGTAGAAGCAAGATGGTGCCCTAACACACACACACACACACACACACACACGTGCACGCACACACACACACACCACAATCTCAAACATTCCTCACCCCCCCACAGTGGCAATTTTGAGTCTTACTTCTCAGCTCTATTCTTTAGACATTTTACTTCTTTTTCTCATTTTTATTTCCATTGGTCACTGCTAGTACTCTGATCTATCATATGCATGAGGTGTTTTTTTTTCCTTCAGTAAGCACAGTTTATGATTCAATGTCTCAAAACTCAACACTAATCATAGTCAGGGGAAACTGAAAGGAGGCAAAGGTCTGGGAATCTATTCTTCAAACAAAGGTAGAAAAAAATTAGGTTCAAGAATATGACAGAAGTAGAAGTCCATAGATACCACCAGTGGGCCTGCAGAAATCTCTTGCAGAAACCACACTTGTGAAGTGGTGATGATGGTGAGTTCGCAGGGCATGATGGTAAATATCCGAAAGGTCAGAAGGGACAGAGGAAAGGAGTTGCAATGATATGTATGTACTATATCTGGTGTTCTTTCTGGAGAGTGAAGAATGGGGAAAAAACTAATGGCAATGACTATTTTCCTTTACCTTTACAAAGACTTGCATGTGGAGTTTTAGCATTACAATGGCTATTTTCCATTATTCTCTTAAAAAAAATTTTGTCAAAGTGATACACAGAGGGGTTACAGTTACATAAGTAAGGCAGTGATAACCTTTCTTGTCTAAGTTGTTACCCTTTCCACCATTTTTCTCCCATTCTCTCCCCCCTCCAGTCCCCCCCCCAGTTGTACGGGTTATTTTCAACATATTGTCTTGTGAGTATCGCTGTTACATAGGTTCCCCCTTTGTCCTCACCATTTTATTGTTCCCCTTCCCTAGTTCAGAAATATATATATAAAATATCCAGGGTGGAAGTGGCACTGTGGCTCAAGTGGTAGAGCACTCACCTTGAGCTGAAGAGATTGGGACAGTGCCCAAGCCCAGAGTTCAAGCCCAGGACCGACAAAAAAAAATAAGAAAGGAAAAGAAAAAAGCATACCCAGGGTACCAAAATCAAATACAGTGACAACAGGGGATAAACCATAGGGGGAAAAACACAAAAGAAAAAAGAAATCACATAGTACATTGAGAACAATAACAACAAAGCAAAACCTCTTGTGTTCATGTCTTGGAGTTCATTTTGCATAGCATCATCTTGTATATACATAGGTATTGAGCCATTCTGCTCATTTGCTAAGATTATCCTAGATGTATACTAATTATTACAATTGTTTCCATTATTCTAGACATCAATTCCATTCTCCCAAAGACAAAACAGCCTACTGCAACTTCCCCAAACTGTAATCAAGGTCATTTAGGAACTCCAGTACGACATCAGCAAACATAGTTTAAAAGTTCATTCTCTTGCTAGAAGGGGGATAGCAAAGAAGCGCATGAAAGCAAAGCAATCGTATGAAGCTGATCCAAAATTTGATTTATCTGTGCTTAATCAAGGACTGACGACTGTGTAAACAATTACATATTTCCATGGCTCCTAATGTTCATTCTGTGATTTTCTGAAGATTTTTGTCATGAATTATTTCCCTTGTTGGCTCTTAAAGAACTCTTAGAATAAATAATACGATTCTTGCTAATTTGTATGACATAGTTCAGTGGCAGAGAGTATTCTTTTAGTTAGCCTCTTATGTTGCTGTGCTACCCAAAAACTCCTCAACCCATTCTTCTGTGGGCTTTATTTCTGTAATTCAGTTAAAGGGGAAGCCCAAACTTGCTAATTATTTCCCTCAAATCAGAGTTCTCTAGAAGTCTGGTTTCCCTCTTCACATGAAGTAGCCTGTCTGCCCCCTTCACTTGTACACTTTCTAATTCCATTGCTGTAAGAAAATATTTTGATTGTGGTTCTTTGGCATCATGGACCCCATTTCTACAAAATACAGTTTATCTGAGGCAAGTCTGCTCCTTAAATACACAGTGACAGTTAACCAAAAAGCAACTTTATCAGCCTTATGACCAAATCCAATTGACATTTGATTTGGGCCCAAGTCCATTCATAGACCTCTATTCATTCATTCAATATTTTATTGAATGCCATGTTCTGTACACAGAACATAAGGAAAGATGCAGCTTCTGCCTTCTAGGGGGAAAAGCACATTTCGTAAGAACCGTCTTTGCACTTGAGTGAAATGGAACACTGTTTTTAAAAGCTGGATTCCATCCTGAGCGATGAGCACAGCTGACTGTGCATGGGCTTTCTGTGTGTGAAGAGCTCTGTGTTCATCCTTTCTGAAACACTCCTAACAGTCCTATGAGTTAAGTGTTATTTATTCCCATTTTACAGATGAAAGAATGAGAGTTTAGGAAATTAAAGTACTAGCCCCATAGCATTCACCTCACAAGTAGTAGAGCTAGCATTCCCCTCTGTGTTGCCCTTCCATGTGAACACAGAGGAGGCTGGCAGGTTGTACCGCTGCCTGGTTAACTATTGGTAGAAAGAGAGCTGGGAAGGAAGGAATCAGCCTCACCAGTGTGAATAAAGGACTAAAGGACGCTAAGGATGGACAGTCCAACTCACTGTTGGGAGGCTGCTAATGGAACAAACACCAATTCCTTGGAGGAGGGACACAGGCACTGAGCAGGGAAAGCACTCGGTGAATGTGCCAATTTAGGGCAGAAAAACATCTCTCAACCTAGTCCAGGCAAGAATGGAGACATCATCACAGACTTCAAAGTCAGTCCTACCTGGGCTTGAACTTCAGCAACTTTTGCCATCCACTGATTAATACTGTGTGAGATGAGTTAGTCCTCTGTACCTCAGTTTCCCCATTTATAACATGAACGTAGAACCTCAAGATACTTGCAAAGATTAAAAACAATAGTGTCCCTAAATTCTTAGTATACAGAGACAGCATGGCAAGTTTGTCAATCAATAAGTACTAAGTACTTTGCATAAGTACTTAGCTAAATACTGAGCATAAAGCAGTACTATGCTACACACAAGCACTGAGTTAAATCAGCAGAAAGCTAAAGACTTGCTCCTTCATCTCTCTGAGAACCAAACCTTTGAACAGAACATTGCTTTAATCATTGCAACACCATGAAGCTTCGAAGAGCATAAAGAAATTGAGTAAATTAGGAAAATATACACTTGTTATTGATCTAACATTATGGCTTCTTGGGATTAAGGAGATGTAGGTCATCAGCTAACCAGCATGGCTCAAAGTAGTATTGAAATCTAGCAGGAAAGGGATTTAGAGGTCAAATTTGACTATTTGTAGCATTGGAATTATATGAATCTGAATGTGAGTTTACAAAGAGATATTCTAAGGGGAAAAGGAAGGTTCATTTTTATGTGAACATTAGTATTTGGTCCTAAGGAGAGGTGGCTCCTAGGAGGAGTGGAAAACCATTCTCTTGTAATATCCTTCTTATTTAAAAAATAGACCCACCTGGACACTTATATGTGTTTGTTACAGGAAGTCCATGTACTGACAACTTGATAAAAATGAGAGAGAGACAGACAGACAGAGAGAGACAGAGAGAAAGGATTTTGAAGATGTTTATTCCAGTTTAAATGCTCAGTTTTATACTTTTGCATATTTAGAGGTTTTAAATCCTACCTTTTGCTCCCTGTCACAAATCTTGCTCATACTTGGAAATAAGCTGTACTCTAGTGTGAAAGGTATTTAAAGACATATCTTTTCAACTAAGCAAAAATATCATATAATTTACATTTTACATACATATTTAATTCTTATAGTAAAAACAATCTCACTCAACTAGCAAATGAATTAGTAGTAACATAGTTTATTAATAATATAAGGAAACCCTATTTAAGAAAAAAAATAAACTCCCTGCAGAACAAGAATTCAGTATATAATGTCTACAGCTGTGCTCTAATGAATATTTTCAAGGATATAGCTTAATCTATTAGTCCAGAGTAATACATTTTGTGTGTATGTGTTGGTACTGAGTCTTAAACTCTGGGTTTTGCTCTTGTTTAGCTGTTTACTTTTGTTTTTTTTTAATCAAAGTGGGTACTCTACCACTTGAACCACACCTCCACTGTCAAACTTTTACTGGCTTTGAACTAGGATCCTGAGATTACAGCCTCCTGATTAGCTAGGATTTCAGGCATGAATCCCAGTTCATTGACTTCACCATAGTAATAGTAGGAACCATAGAAACAATAAAATAGCACCCATTGTGGTATGTCATAATGGTGATATTATGCAAATACTCACGCATTGCTCTAAATGATTTTTCTATTTCAATTCATCGTCACAACCCCATTAATGAAGTGTTATTCCTACTCCTTTCCATCTACGAAGAAGTTGAGGCACAACAAGGAGTCTAAATGTTGCTGTCGATCCTGCAGCTAAGTGGTAGAGCTGAAGTTTACTTTCATGCACTCTCTGGCTGTGACACTATAGAAGTGTTTCAAAGGCTCCTGCATCCTTTGGGAAATATTGACATAGGGGATCTATCCCATCAATTCGGGGTACATGGCCAGACATCTTCATTCAGTAAGTAACTATAAATTAGGTCAGGGTAGTTAGTAGTGTAAAATAAATGAGCCCACAGCAGGAAATGGTCTGTAACCTTAGTTGAGAATCTTGCTCTTTTTCAAAGTGGGAGGGATGGAAGAAAGGAAGGAGAAGAGAAAGGGAAGAAAAGTACTAGATAAGTGTGTGAATGTGTATAAGAACTCAGTTCATCAGAGCACAGAGTTCAGAAAAAGAGTCACAATAGTGGTCAAAGACAGAATTGTATTACCTTTACAGGAAGATTAAGAAAACGGGGCTGACTTATTGGAAGAGGAAGTTGGTCATTTTACAGAAAGGGATATGAACTTTAGGTGGAAGAGCTCCAGTGACCTATCCCAAGTCACATGTCAAGACTGGACCAGTCCCTTGGATTTCCCTCTGTTCCCACCTCCATATTTGTATTCCATTCCAGAGAGGGTATACTTGCTGTGCTCTCCTGATCCCCTCTGTAAACTGGAACCAGCTTATGTCTCAACTGAAGTACCATGTCTCCCATTGTTGTTTAGTGATGGAATCCTGTCTGAAACCTCTGTCTGGTTTACTAATGCACGTAAGGTTTGTTTTTCTTCTTTGAGAAGCCATGATCTAGATACAGGCTACCTATCTCATTTCCATTTTATAGATAAGAAAACTGAGGCTCAAAAAGAATATATTAGCTAAACTAGTAAGTGACTAGGACTCAGATATAAGACTGCTAAATAAAAGTTTCATAGATGTCCATGCCTATATGAGCCCTTGACCTTGATCTAAGCTGAACTCCTCTAGGCTGTCAATTCTTTTAGAAAGAATTCTCTACTTAAGATGACAGAAAATAATCACTTTCTTCCAACCATTTGGAAAGTCACTAGATCAGTTCTTACCTACTGGCAAGTTATAATGTCATGGAGAAGAAATTTTCCATTTGCTGGTTTTCTTATTTTTCCTCAGAAAGATAAAAGAATGTCTTCTTACCCTCCTATGTTCATATGTAATGAGCAAAGCTCTGGTTCTCTGAGAAGGCACGTGGCAACTTTAGGCATTAGAAAAAATTAAGAAAGAAAAGGTTCTACATTGATATATTGTCAATGTGGCCAGTACATAAAATAGGGACCTTCCTAGAATGCATCTAGAACTAGACTGAGTGAGTGAAACTGACTCTATAGCCTTGAATAATATATCACCAAACCTGACACCAAATATATCGTCCTACATTGAGTTGTCATGAAACACAACCACCTCATACCCCCTGGAATGGCTCCTAATAAAAGTAAGAAGAAAAGGGAAAGGGAGACAAGGAAGAGACAGGAAAGAGGGAAGGAGGGAAGGAGGGAAGGGGGAAGGAGAGAGGAAGGAAGAGGGGAAGGAAGAAAAGAAGAAAGGAAGAATAGAGAAAGAAAAAGAAAGAGAGAAAGAAACAAAAAGAAAGAGAAAGAAAGAAAGAGAAAGAAAGAACGAATGAAAGAAAGAAAAAGAAAGAAAGAAGGAAAAAAGAAAGAGGGAGGAAAGAAGGAAGGGAGAGAGGGAGGGAGGGAGGGAGGAAAGAAAAGAAATAAATGAGCCAGGCACCAGTGGCTCATACCTATATCCTAGCTACACAGGAAGATGAGATCTGAGGATCATGGTTCAAAGCCAGCCTGGGCAAGAAAGTCTATGAGACTCTTATCTTAAATAAACCACCAGAAAACTGGCAGTGGCATTGTGGTTCAAGTGGTAGAGCACTCACCTTGAGGTGAAGAGCTCAGGGATAGTGTCCAGGCCCAGAGTTCAATCAAGCCCCACAACTGATGAAAGAAAAAAACAAAGGAAAGAAAGAAAGAAAGAAGGAAGGAAGGAAGAAAGAGAGACAGAGAGGAAGAGAGGAAGGAAGAAGGAAAGAAAGAAATGGGGGGGAAGGAGGGAAGGAAGGAAGGCAGAAAGGAAGGCAGATGAAGGCCCCTTTTATGCTCCATTGGTACTACTACTATGGAAAACAGTCTGGTGATTCTCAAAAAAAAGTACAATTAGAATTACCATATGATACAGAAATTCCATTCCTCAGTATATATCCAGAGGAATTGAAAATTCAGTCATAAAGACAGAATTATACACCCATGCCCATAGCAGCATTCATAAGAATCCAATGGTAGAAATAATTTGTGTCCAATGGGGAATACATAAGCTGAATATGACACTTCTATAGAGTTCAACATTGTTCTGCCTTAGGAAACTAAAGGAATTCTGCTATAGCATAAATGAAACTTAATGATAGATCCTAAGTTAAATAAGCCAGTCTACAGAAAGACAGATGCTACATGATTCTACATAGCAGTCAAACTGAAATCAAGTAAAGGAAGGGGTGGGAAATGACTCTTTAGGTGGTGTAGACTTTCAAATTCTCCAGATGA
This sequence comes from Dipodomys ordii, assembly GCF_000151885.1. NCBI lineage: Eukaryota > Metazoa > Chordata > Mammalia > Rodentia > Heteromyidae > Dipodomys > Dipodomys ordii. The sequence continues at coordinate 9,068,079 of NW_012267224.1, forward strand.
AAAGAGCAGTGGAGATGGTGGAGATGTCTGTACAATAATGTGAGTCTATATAATGCCACTGAGCTTTACATCTAAAAACAAGTTACAGTGTAAACTAATTTTTTAAATAAAAGTCGAAGGGACTGTCAGCTAGAAGGAAAGAGGAACAAGAATACATATCAAGATGCCCCTCAATTTTTGAAAGGTTTAGCATAGTGCTGGCTGTTATAATTGTAATTGAGAGAGCATTAAAGTTGAATGCTAACGGCCCGTGACTGTAATCCTAGCTACTCAAGACGCTGAAGTCTGAGAATCAAAGTTTGAAACCAGCCTGGTCCAAACAGTCTGTGAGACTTTCATCTCTAATTAGCAAAAAGCTGAAATGGAAGTGTGACTCATGTGCTAGAGCACCAGCCTTGTGTAGGAAGTAGCCAAGCAAGAGTACAAGTCTCTGAGTTTAAATTTCAGTACCCTCTACCCACCTTCCCACCACACACACACACAGACACACAGACACACACACACACAGAAAGGGAATGCTGCACTAGTGTTAAAAAGGACAAGAAAGGTAATGAAGGGACCTTATGGGGCATGGCTACAGCTCTCTGCAGAAGAAAATGGCTCCCTGAGAGAAAGGTACTGTTAGGTTTTTAAAAAGAGGTAGCTGAGTAAGAACAGCAGCACACACGTGGTATTCAGGTAAGGAGTAAGCTTATTCATTGTTCCGGCTGGCACCAGGCCATCTTGGTCCTCCACGTGGTGGGGAAAGGCCTGGGAAAGAGAGCTGGGAAAGAGGGAGAAAAGAGCTAGAAAAGAGAGAAAGCTAGAAAAGAGAGCGTCTGGGAAATGTGGGAAAGAGAGCTAGGAAAGAGAAGGGAGCTGGGAAAGAGAAGGAAAAGCTGAGAAAGAGCTAGAAAAGAGCAGAGAGAGGGCATCTGTGCCTGGGCTAGGCCTTATCTAGAGTATGGGCAGAGAAAGGTGTGGCCACGTCAAATTCAGATGTGACCTCAGCGGATGCAGATGTGACCTCTTCCAGGTGTCCCAGTGGCCTAGGTAACTGGGTGAAGACTTTGCTCGAGGAGGATGGAGTCTGCTAGCCCTCCAGGAGCGGATCTTACAGGTACATGCTTTAGTCTCAAAATGCAGAGCAATGTTTAATAGATTTACCTCTTTTGCAGTAAAATGACCCTCTTAGGGAGCTGTATCACAGGTAGTGAACCAAGCAGGCCCAGCATGGTGGTGGCTAGGCACAGTATTTGAGGAAGTTGGGGAATTGCTCCAGCAATTGGAGAAAAAAAAAAAAAAGGTTTTAATTAGGCTGGTTGGTTGGTGGGTCCCAAAGCAATGGGCTTTCAGTAGAAGGTAGGGCACGTGCTTATATGTGAGCATCCACATGCCTGGGAAAGAAAGAGAGAATTGAGAGATGAGGTGGAGAGGAATAAATGAAGTCACCTCTGCCAACAGGCTCTAAGCTTGATTCATAAGAAAAACAGGGAGCACACTTTCAGGTCTTAAAAGCCAGTGACATCTTCATTGGGAGATGGCCTGGGGTGGGGGGGAGGGCAGGGGTGGGTGCACTTCCTCTGCGAACCCAGTCTGCTCTGGGAAGTCAGGGGAAGTGTACAGCTCACGGTCCAAGGCTAATAACAATCATAAACCTCCAAGAACAAAATTGACTGAAAAGAATAAAAAATTTTAAAGTGAGACAGTTCTCTGTCATTTCTGTCTCTGATGATGTTGGGGAAGGTTGAACTCAATTTTATTGAGAAATCAATTGTAATTTGGCACTCTGCATGATCCCTGGCAAAAGAAGATGATAAGAGTCTCTGCTGAAATCTGCAAGCTAATTTCCCTGCCCTGCCCACATACTCAACAAACAAGTCCAACCCCAAGGCCTTGGCCCACCCCACTGCCAGCTAGCCATTGATGTGCAGCCCCTCCTCCTGCTTATGTGATAAACAGGAAATTTGGAAAACAAAGCAAAAGGGAAGAGTTCAGGTCAACCAGACAGAATTACACCTGAGAGAGACAAAACTATGAATTTGAGTATGTGCTAAGAATGATGAATTTTTTTGATACCTAGTAAAAGAAAAGTGTGTGTTGGGACTGATGATGTTAGCTTTATGTGGTTAGGGGAAGTTCATGGCTGAGATTTTTGGATTGTGTTTTGTTTTGCTTCTGAAATCAAGGCCTCCCCCTTTTCCCTTGGCTTTTTCACTCAAGGTTGTAGAAGCTACCACTTGAGCCACACTTCTACTTGGGACTTTTTGCTGGTTAACTGGAGCCGGTCTCATGGACTTTTCTGCATGAGCTGACTTCTATCTGTGGTCCTCAGATCTCAGCCTCCTGAGTAGTTTGGATTATAGGCATCAGCCACCAGTGCCCACTTAGGTTGTGTTTTACCAATAAAACCCATCAAAAGATCTCTCAAGCGCATTTCCATGTTGATTTCAATCAAGCTCTGCCACTTTAACCAAGGAGAACATGGCAATACTCTAGCTATCCAACGGGGAAAACATCTGAACAAAATGCATAATGAGTTACCAGGAGCAAAACTTCCAAATGTGTTTTTTAATGCAGTACTACCCTGACCTTTTCAAGGGGAACAGCAGCTGGCTCACCAGGCTCATGGATTACAGGACTTTTCTCAGCATTTATCCAACGCATCGATGCAAATCCACCCCAAGTATCATTTATTTAGGATGGGAATTGCAATGTTGGAGGCTTAGGGCTCACCCAAGTGTACTACAAAATGCACTGTCCCACAACAAGGCCACACGAGCTGTTTTCAAACATTACTCTAAACAAGCGAGCAGTTTTTGAACTTCATATTTAGCAATTCATCTTCCTGACAAGCCATGCTGAGTTTCTCACGGGGAAGTCCTCCGTGTGGGAGAGAGGAAAGGAAGACAGACCACGGTCCTCATCTGCATTGACTCGGCAGCCAGCCTTACCCATCACTCCCCGGCCCCACATCTGGGCACAGCTGTGGCTGTCACACATTCTTGTCGAGGGTCATTTCCCTGAAAAAGTACCACAGCATCATCAAGACACCCTCTCCTCTCTCTAATGCAGAAGAGCAGTGCTGTGTCATCAGCTTCCCAACCATGATCACAATGCTAGACCAGGTATCCAAAGCAAGGATTTTCCTCCCATCCTTCCCTCTGAGATCGCCTTCCAGTTTTCTTTATTCTCTATAACAAGGATCTTCTTCCTCCATATTATTCTTAGAGCCCCCAAAGAATAATACAATGTGGCCTAAAATCACTGTTTCAAGGCTTAAATGAGCCAGACTACCTGGATCTCTCTCCCACCACGGTGTCTCTGCTGTGGAGACCACTCTGGAGTACACACGTGCCTAGGCATTCTACAGCAGGCCCCCAACACCTCAGAGCACTCAGCATTTTCTTTCCACAAAGGCTCACTACAGAGCTATTTTTTCCAGACCCCAGCTTTGACACAGTGGCAAAGCTGAAGATCCAATTGGAGGAAGCCCATTTGACACAAGCCCAGACAGTTACAACTCACACAGAAAAGGCACAAACCAAACTAAAGATGCAATCAACAAACATACAAGTTGAAAGTCATATGGATTTTATGCACTGCCCCCTAGGCAGACCCTAGAAATAGGCTTTCTTTCATGTTGCAAGCAAGCTGCAGTTGAACACGAGTTCAGAAAATCTACACCGTTAAAGAATATTACAGGCAGCTTATCGCACCGAGTAATACCTATAATTTTTCATTCATTTTAATATGCCTGTTTTTCATGTTTAGAATTTCTAGTAACTCTCCCTTATTATGTTCTCTTGGCTGATGTGCCTATATAATCGGATAAACATTTGTCTAATACAGGGTTGTGCTATTTTTAAAAAAGTCTTTTGTGGAATAGCAACAACAACAAAATCACTGGAGAAACAAAAGCACCCAAGCACTGCATTTCAATATTTAAGCCTTTTTAAGACAGAGGAAAGTTATTACTTAAAAAAAAAAACCCAACAGGGATAGATCCAAGCACTACTGATTTTGCCTATAATCCTAGCTACTAAAGAGGCTGAGATCTAAGGATCATAACTTGAAGGCAGCCCAGACAGACAAACACATGAGGCTTTTCTCTCCAATAATCCAGAAAACAATTCCAGCCTAGAGATAAAAAGCCAGGTTTTTTATGAGTTAATGTCCAGTATGAGCCAAAAACTAAATAAAATTGGGATGGGAGTATGGGTAAAAGGTGTGCAGTAACTATATTATTCCCTCTCCTTGGGGTTCTTCAGAAGAAATCTTTCTTTTTACTATTTGAAAGAGAAAGGAAAATGCTTTTTTTTTTTTGGTTGCTTCTTTTTTTTAATTGTGAAAATACTGGACGGCGGGTTTACGATTACATGGGCAAGATAATTTGTGGAGGAGAAGGGGAAAAATCGTTTAAATAAGGATAAAGGTGGACTCATTGTAACAAGGAAAATGCTTTATGACATCTTTTTTTAGAAATCCAATAATAATTTATTAAAATAACAGCAATAGGAGTACACTAGTATAAACAGCATTTACTACATCAAGGAGTACATTCATTCCAGTGTCTCCTTGAGTTATCCCTGAGAAGTCGATGTATTACCTAACTCCACTTCACAGATGAGAACATAAAGGCACTTACCATGAAATTACTCATATAACTTTGACCCTAATCCTTAAAACACTGGGGATTATTCTAGTGGTAGAAACATCTCGATGCATTCGAAAGATGCAGAAAAAGATGACTGAGGAGATATAATATGGGTCAACTATTCCCCAGGGATTCAGCCTAGGGCCCACCTCCTAGAATCTACTTTTAAACTACCATGCTAAGTCATGCTGATACACTTTCTCTGCAAATTGACCTAGTTTTCACTGTTCAGCCTTAAAGGGGTGAGTATGGGCTGGTTCACAGTGCTGATGAACAGGCACCTTGGTTGGGAGCCAGCTTTGGTCTGATGACTTGGTTCCTTTCATTTGGGCAACTTAGCAGAGGCCTTGCTGTGCACATTAAGCTGGGCAAGTGTAGCCAAAGAGAGCACTGGGCAAGTGTATTCGAATAAGGATATAATTTAGAGCAACCATCATCCTATTGCCATTTTCTCAGGACTCACTTAAAACACCAGCAGAACATAAAGATCCTTCTACCCCATCAGACACAGAACTGTACTCAACACGGTAAATTTCTCCTTCGAAGAGGAGTCAGGATGAGGAGAAAGATCTGTGCAGAACTCTGGTACTGTGGGGAGAATTGCTTTGAGTGTGATGGAAGAAGAGGCTCAGGATGATGAGTCCACTTCCCTTGGCCCTTCTGGATCTAGGCTCTTGGTATTCTGGCCTCTCTGAGCTTTCCTTTAAACTGTTGCTCGAAATGGATGCTCTTGAAATGGGTGGCACCCTGGGACAGGTCTAGAACTCACATAGAAACACAAAGGAAGCAAGCCATTTAATTCTTCCCAGTTTGGGAAAAGCAGTCCTCAACCCTCATCTCTTGGTCTCTTCATCTGACCAGAATTAGGATCTCACAGGTAAGGATCCACACTCTCATTTGTTAATTTAATGCATGGTCCTTCACCTTGCCATATGTACTTTCTTCTTCCTCTAGAGAATCCCCATCATGAGAAGAAGTGATGACAGTTACAGTAGGTTTGGTCACAACGTTGACACACAGAAGCTGGGACCTAAAACTTCTCCTATTCTCTAGCCATATTCCTAGCAATATATAAAATTCAATACCATCTCAATCCCAGACTATCACTGCAACATTGCTGATACAAATCTGATAAACAAGGAAAGCACTTGATTTGGCTATAAGGGAATAACTTTGGGGTCTTTCCAGCATGCTGCTCAGAATGTTCTAGAAGTGACAATGAACTACTGTAATACTGGCAGGATTAGATGTGAGACTTTTGACTCCTGATGCCCACCTAAAACTCTTACATTCAAATGCTTTGAACAGCTTTTGTTTACTCATAAAATGAACCAGGTGGTCATGATCCAGTTCTAACAGGTGAAATGTGCCAACCTCATCAAGGCCAGTTTGGGAGGAATAAAACCTACAAGCAGAAATTTCTCAACTTGAATCACCTGTGCCTATGTCTTGCACCATGATCATTTATCCCCAAATCTTCTTCCCTTGGGGTTCCCTTTGGCAGGGTAGAAGCTCCACTTATGTATTGCTAGCGCCATGTTGTCTCTGACCCATGTCAGAGCTTTGAGAGTGAGGTGAGGAAAGGACTATCCTATCTGGTTATCTTCTTAGTACACCGAGTACCAGACACCAAGATTACAGCATTGTCTTCCTGTTACCAACCCACCCTTAACCTCTTCAGAGTAAAGGCATCATCTATCAAGATCTTGAAATTATTTTTAAAATCCATGTGTTGTTTTTTCAAGCATAAAGACTTCAGGTGTACCCAGAAAAACGATAAAACTCTCCCTTGTTTCTCTTGTGTCATTTCAAGCTAAAAATGAGACAGTGGTCATAATTCTAGCATTCTGGACCTATAGCCAATGGTTCATCCTCTCTAAATTCCCTGAGACTCACTCAGTCTGGAGCACCTGCCCCTCTCAGCCTTTTGGATGAGGGTAATTCCCCTGCTTCCTGACCATTATCAATGTCCTTTGCTCAAGCAGGCTCTTTCACAGTTCCTTGGAGTTCCCAAACAGAAATTGTGCACTGTGCTCTGGTCGCTGATTCTGAGCTGGCAGATTCGATTGGCAGAGAAGAAAAAAATTGAACAACTCATGAGGATCAGCTTCTATGAACCTGTTTAAAAAGGGATGGAAGTCAGGGAGAGAGAGAGGTGTGTGTATGAGCGAGCAAGTGAGAGAGAGTGTGTATGTGAGAGAGGGGGGAGAGGGAGGAAAGGGCACCGTTGTCCTGCCTTCCTTCAACTTGTTCGGGACAGGCTCTTTGTCCCATTAAACCAAGGGCATGCTCCCATTCTGCCAGGGGCTCTGCACACTTCTCTGGGATGTGTCCGAGGGCCAGGCCCCACCACTCAGTAGGTGGAGAGTGACTTCTGCCAAGTCACTTAACCACCCAATCTCAAGTTCCTCATCTGTAAAATTGGGATAATATTTCTCAACCGACATCCCAGGTTCCTAGCGATAAATATTAATGTCCATAGAGGGCTTGGAGATCCTGGGGTGAGGGACGCAGCGGAGTGTTCTTTTTATGACGTTGCAGCTTCCATAAAGCACCAAATTCAATGAGAAAGAGGAGAGAGGGGGCACTGGGCTGGAACCAAGGATAATTTGGGCAGCTGCTGCTCAAGCTTTCCCCCACTGCTAATGCATCTCTCCCGTCACCTGCAAGTCTGCAGCTTCTTCCAGTCCTGGGGCTTTCATCTTCACTGGTGACCTCCTCCAGGGCTCCCCCCTCCCCCATCTTGCCAGAGATGGAATCCCTATTTAGCATCATATTAATATGGAACTTCATAACGCAGATATGGATCTGTGTATTACAAACATCAGGGGGCCCGCCTGGCAGTCTGCTGGCATCAACATGCTACTCAGCAGGGAATCTGTGTTCCAGACTCAGGAGTGGGCTGGTCTTCCTGAGCTGGACAGAAGCCCACATCCGAAACCCCCCTGAGCAGTAGCCCCTTCCTCCTCCTTCCCTTCCCACCCAGGAGAGGATTCCAGGCTGTCTGGTAACAAAAAGGAATGCTATCTGCTGTACACAGGTTTCTATAACCATAATCGCGCTAGGGAAGAAGAACTGGGAAGAGCATCCAGTGGTAACAGGAATTAGGGAAGAGGGAGACTCCCCCCACCAGACAGAGACAACACCTATGTTGTACATTGTACTCTACATGATGATCTGACCTGAAGCTTTTGGGTGTTTCATTTCATGGAGGTTCTGTGCGATCTGAGCAAAGTACTTCTCAGATTACTGGGGAGGAAACTGAGGCTTGTAGAGAGGTTACGAAGCCAGTAAGAGGCCCAGATGCCAATCGTCTCTGTCCATTCACACATCTGCCTGCTCTGGTCATGCTCCCTCAGAAGAGGTCATCCTGTGCCCTCTCAAAGCCATGGAAGCCCAGGTAGAAATGAGGCCCAAGTTCCACCTGGCTCTCCCTTATTTCCTTCCCAGAAGTGCTGGGGAAATTGCTACTGGGAGGAAAGTTCCTTCCAACCCTGGGAATCCAATTCAGCCTACAGATTTCCAAACACCTTGAGCTCCTTCTTCTCTCTGCCTTCCATTTCGTCTTTAGCCACTGAGACTTTCCCAGCAGTACCTCTTTTGGGGGGCCTGGACCCTCAGCCCTGACAAAGCCCCACCAGAGAGTGTGATGAGTCCTGATCCCCGAGGGTTCACGTAAAAAACATCTAATAAAACAAGTGACATGAGAACCACCCTTTAAAATAAAGGCCTGCCACAGGAGTGCGGTAGTCATTTGTTGTTTTCCAGTGGTGGCATTTACACTGGTATAGGGAAAACCCAACAACAAAAGTCATATTAATTTTTAAAAATTTGTTCCCACTGAAAGAGAGTTTTAAAAGTAGGAGGATGACCCTCTAGAAAAAGAGCTGACACAAATCTCTATTAGCATAATGGCACCATTACGCTATCACAGTCCTGTTAATGCAGCCCTCTGTCCATCTTCACAGGCCAGATAAATGGAGCAAGAATATTCGTCGGGGTCTGTTTCTCCATCAGCAAGGGGGCAGTTTGTATTCGGGGAGCACCCATTAGAGCTAATGGGAGCTACAGATGTAAATCCCCAGGCAGTAGAAGGGAGAAAGGTCTCTGGGAATCTTCTGCCAAGTATTCGTCCATTTTGATAGGTATTCTGGAGTCAGAAAGTCCCCCACTCATTAGTAGCGCTTCATTCTGGGAGGGATTTGGAACCTCGCCCTGAGTATGAGGAATTGAGGTGATCCTGCTGTGCTGTGACCTCTATAGCCTTCCATGTTTGGGGGGATCCTCTTCTCTCTCTCTCTCTCTCTCTCTCTCTCTCTTGCCTTTAGATATTGTGTTACTGAACCCTCGTCTAAGACAAATGCCATTTTAATTTGCTTTAGGCGGCAAAAGCCAACACACATTTCAGCAGAGAAAGTTGTGTGTTTTAATTGCTTTATGAAGACATAGCATATGCCCTGACACAGTTAAATGATTAACAGATTACCCCAAATGCCTTTGGCATAGAATATCTATACATTCATTAGCCAGAACAATTTATCTTCTTGATAAAACTAAAATTACTTATACAGCAGGTTTACTTTCTATGATTAATAAATGATAAAAATCTAAATTATCCATCCGAAATGTCTCTTTTCGGCCATTAATCTCGCATTTATCAGCTTCCATAATACATATTATTAATGCAAAGATTCAATGTTCCAAGCATTTTAATTTGCTAAGAGAAACAAAGTGCATTTGATGCAAAGAAGCATCTCAATTAGTAGGAAATTCAATAGCAATTTCCAAATTGTGAGTAAACAGACAGTTAGCTTTAAATATGCATTATAAAAATTCAAAATCCAGGCTAGACAGAGGCACCAAAGTATCTATCATAGCATCTCTTTCTCTCTCTTTCTCTCTCTCTCTCTCTCTCTCTCTCTGTTCCAAATTTATTTGTGGTAGCAATGTAAAGAATCAGTGAAGAGTTTGGTGTCATCCTGTACAAAGGCAGAACCACCAAGTTAAGATGACACTCCATGGCAGAGCATGGCCCAGCGAGCTGGAATCCACTAAAGATCACATGCCAGCCTTGCGTGTGGCACAGTGGGCTTTGGAGGCTCGGGTTTCGCTACAGGGGAAGCCTGGGGAATTCAATCCTTCTGTCAGCTTTTTTAAGTGTTTAAGACCGTCTGTCCTCCAATTAAACTGATCAAGGGAGTCCAGGATGGTTTGTTAGCGCCTCTGCTCTGGAGAACACTCATTAAAAGCCCCGAGGCTGATTATGGACTTCTCATCTCAGGCTCTGCTCTTCTTGCTGTCAGCTGAGCTGCTGATTTCTCTGAATTCCAACTGCCAAAGTAACTGTGGAGGCTGAGCCATGCTTCCCCCCATGCCCCTGTTGCCAATAAAGGAGGAGACAGACATCTGCCACTATCTTGAGTCACCTGTTACTTATCTAGTGACTCATGCTCTTCAGAGAAGCCAAAACAAAATGACTCCGGGAAGGATGAGTGGGCTGTAGACATTCCCTGTGCCCATGATGAGTTCTGGGAGTCTGACTGCAAACTTCAGTGCCAAACAAGAACACCTCTGTGCTGCCCTCTAGGAAACCACTGCATTACCTGGTGAACCAACAATGAAGATGAGGTGGTGAAACAGTGATCAACATCACGGATGGGGTGTGCGTGTGTGCGTGTGTGTGTGTGTGTGTGTGCACGCGCGCGCCCACACACATACACATAACTGGAGTTTTCCATCTTAACACCTCATCCATAGGGAGGAAGAAATATGACATTTTTCTGGAGGAGGAGTCAAGAAGGACCAACAAGTAGACCAGAAGGTGGGAATCATGATGTATCACAGGCGAATAGTCGATGGAAAAGAAGGTGTGTGTGTGTGTGTGTGTGTGTGTGTGTGTGTGTGTGTGAGAGAGAGAGAGAGAGAGAGAGAGTGCTTGCTTACTCATCATCTTTTTCTGATTCATCATGGAGAACCTGCTACATCCCACATGCTACACCAGGTGGTAAGAATAGAGTGAGACCTGAGGAGCACCAGCCTTGCCCTCAATGGACTTACACTCCAATGGACTTTGGGGATTACAAATGAATTCTGTCTGCTGAATGCACAGTAGGGGAGGGGAGGGGCCAGGGAAGTATGCACAGTGCTAGCTCATGTCTTCACTGTCTTCATTGTCTTATGTGTCCGTGCAGCCTGGGAGGTGTGATGTTAGAAAAGGACTCCTTCAGCCTGAACTGAATTAGAAGGAAAAAGTATGTCGTAATGGTCACCTAGTTTTTGCCCAGCCTTGGAGGGTGCTGCTGGACCTTCTTCCCTATAAGCACAACTTTGCCTCATATTGTTTAGCATCCATCCTAAACCCTCTCCTTCATTAAGAAACTCTCACCGTGGAACCTGATGGTGCCACCAGCACTGTGCTGGGCTGGATCCAGGATCATCTTCCATGACAGGCTTGCATCACACTGGGCATGAAACTAAGGTCATCTCTTCATCCCTTTCTCAATCCCACCTCTGGACACATGCTCAGCAATGACAGTAATCACCACATGTGGCATTTATTGAGCCTTTAACTCCTGCCCGGCACTTTACCCGGATCAACTCGTTCAGATTCCACAAGAATGTGCTGAAGCAGCTACCATAGCACTCCCAGTTTACAAAGATGTAAACAAAAAACAGTGCAGGGTCTTACACTTTGTCCCATGACACCAAGTAAACTGGTAGCACCTAGAGACAGGCCCAAGAAACTTAGCTCCCAGAGGATATTCTTCTAAGAAGTGACAAGTCCTACCTCTCTTGAGTGCTATATTTTTCCTCAAACTCAAAGTCGAGATAGTAATGTTAAGGATTGGCAGTGATGAAATGAGTAACTTCACTGCCCAGCACAGGAGATATAGAATGCTTTAGTCTCTCTCAGACTGCAGTTTTCAGAGCCATGAGCAAATCCACACTTCCATCACAGACGTTTCCAGATACTGAGTCTACACTGACACATTCCTTCTTTGAATCCCCTTCCAATTTAGCATGACATACATGGTGGCTCTAGTTGGACTGCTTTAAGTTACTCTTGACTTATGTCAAGCTCTCTTGCTTTTTCTGAGAATATTACACATTTCTTGGGCCAGTAATCAGGTCTTTTCTTGCCCCGGTATCTGGTTCAGGAGTTATTGCTAAGGGTTTTCAAAGCAGTTAGGAAGAATAAAGTATGAATATTGCAGGCATCTACGTGTAGAATAAATACATACTAAGAAGGAAGTCAAGTCCTTGGTGAATTAGTTGAGATAAGAACATGTACAATTAGTTGAGATAAGAATATGTATATATAAGAACCTGTGTATATATAAGAACATGTATGTATCTCCATCCATTCAGTAGACTTTAAGTGACTGAATTCTCAACTTACATTCCAATCTTTCAGTTAAATTCTCCTCTTTGTTGCCTTTTAATGGCCACATGATCAAAATCAATGTCCCCACAAGCAAGAGAGGGAAAGAAGAGCTTTTTGCTTAATAAATGCCACTGCGTGTCTTCATTTTTCACATTCCTAATAAAGAAGGAAATGCCCACCTACATAGAATTCAGTGACTTGGCTTAGGAGGAAGCAAACATATTAATAAAAATGCATAAACACTCTTTGCTGACAATAAATTTTAAGAACAATTGATGTCATCACATCAAACTTTACAAGTGGTTTTGGATCCCACGCCCTATAAAGTCTGAACTAGAAGCAGGCTGCCTGACAGAGCAGAAAGAAAGAGCCATGCCACTGGAGTCCAATTTGGCTTTCAGCAAAAGTTCCACTTTCTACTTGTGTGGCTTCTCCAAGTATCACATTTGCTACCTGGAAAAGCATTTTATATGCTTCCCATCTTGGAAGAATGCCATTAATGTATGATATGGCTATCAAGAAAAAGGGCTGGGAACTAATCAAAATGGTATAGATTAGAAGTATCAGTAGCATATGTAAATGAGGTCTGTCAGTGACCAATGAAGGATGTACCTGAGAGGTCTGTTTTCCCAGGCGTACTTTTTTGGTTTATTAGAAAGGCCTTATAACACATAGGAGGGGGGTTAAACTCTAAAGGACACTTGGAAAGGTGTCTTGTAAAGTTCCCTCCCTGGAAGGAACTAACCAGAATACAGAGCACACTGCAGAATAAGGAACCATCTTTGGAAGTGTCCACATCTTTACCGTGATGGTAGACACATTCAGCCATGGGTCTGAGGTGAAAATCACTGGGGTGAAAAGCTGGAGGTAGTGTGGGGGGAGAAGACACACGAGTGAAAAGATCACACACAGACTTTGCTCTGTCCTATGTCAAAATCACTGGTCCACAGAAAACCAAGCCAAATTGAAAGTACTCAGATTCCAGAACCTACAAAATGAGCAAGAGAGAAATGCGGTAGCTCCATCTCTATCTGTGTTCTGGAACAAAAGAATCATTTCTTAAGTGATAGATGCTAAGAGCTGGGTATCAGTGGCTCACACCTGTAATCCTACCTACTCAGGGAGTTGAAATCTGAGGAGCATAGCGTGACTCAAGTGGTAGAGTGCTAGCCTTGTGCACAAAGAGGCTCAGGGACAGTGCCCAGGCCCTGAGTTCAAGCCCCAGGACTGGCACAAAAAAAAAATTAGATGCTAAGTCCACAGGCCCAATTCATCTATCTGTCTGTTGTCTGTGAGAGCTAAGAACGGCTTTTTGTTTGTATGTCGTTGAACATAATAGAAAATGCATGAAGATTATATGTAATTCACATTTCAGAGGACATCAATGAAGTTTGGTTGGGCCACAGCTACATTCACTAGTTTTCCATTGTCCACAGTGGCTTTTGTGAAGCAGCAGAAGACCTGAATAATTGCAACAGAGACCTGAGGGCCAGCAAAGGTTAAAAATATTTACTAGCTGGCCCCTCACAGTCTAATTTTGCTAACCCCTTGTCTAAGCCAATTATGTGTTATTTCGGTTTGTGAAACGGACCCAACCTGACTTAGCTGCTGCCTGGTCTGACTCTTCCTGATTTGAAGACTAGATTTTAAATGTGTCAGTCTGTCAAAGCCAAGAATGCAAAGACGTGTTCTTGACCTTCGTTTCTAAGTCCACTGCCTCTGCACCATTGAGGCGCACGCATGAGCACATGCACACACATGCGACTTCGTCCCAAATTCTGATTTCTGTTTTCCCACTCCTTATACTGCCCCATGTCCTCTGTCTCACTATGATGTGGTCTTCCTGTCACCACCTCTGGAACAGCCATATCCTGCTCCTCACCGAATGACAAGCTAAAGAATCAGCAAGAATGAATCGAGAAACCTGGAACATAATATTGACATGGTAAATCTCCCATGATCAGTAATACTTTATTAAGCCAAGTGCTGCTGGCTCAAGCCTGTAATTCCAGCTACTCAGGGGGCTGAGAACTAAGAATCATGACTCAAATCAAGCCCAGGCAGAAAAGTTTATAAGGCCCTTATCTCCAGTGAATGAGCAAAAGGTTATGGTTCAAACTGTAGAGAGCCAATCTTGAGTGAAGAAAGCCAAGCAAGAGCACAAGGCCCTGAGTTCAAACCCTAGTCTCTGTGAAAGAAAACAAAAAGAAGAAAAATAATAATACTTTATTTTTTCCTATTTGAAATTGCATATGCCTTTCTATTTCCCTATCAACTGGAGTCGATTTTATAGTTCATTATAATTTTATAGATACATTACACTTTGTACTTATCTCTAAAGAAATTTATCACCTCTTTTACATTTACATTGACTACTGTTTAAAAGCAGTCCAACTCTTTAAAGAATAGGTCTCACTTATCAAGGCAATATTGAGTATATGCCTGAACGGAGTCTATACAAATCCTAAAATAAGAGAGAAGAAAAGCATCAGACTTCTATATCAGGGTTCTATATGTCAGAATATGGTAAAGTGACTTTGGACATGTCTGGACTTTGGGCTCTATATTTATGATGTAGGGTGAATTTGTTTGGATTGTGAAGTATGGTTCCAATTTCAGCTTTCTTAATTCTCAGGAGTTAACTGAGTCATTTTTTAATGATCTATTTAGCTTCTACTGTGGCTTGAACTCAGAACCTCACACTTAAGCTAATAAATAAATAAATAAAGCCTGATACTCTACCACCTGAGCCATGCCTCCACTTCTGGCATTTTTGGTGTCTAATTGGAGATAAGAATCTCTAAGTTTCCTCTGTTCTGGCTAGCTTTAAACCTCAATCCTCAGATCTCAGTCTCCTGAGTGCTAAGATCACAGGCATGAGCCATTGGCTCCCCGACTCTATTGATATGTTTTGATATTTTTTTAACTGAATCATTAGAACATGTTGTTTTCCTTTCAAAATATGTTTAAATCAAAGCTAGGAGGGATTGATTCCAATTCATACCTTAATAGATAGGGCTGGGTCTTCTATAAGTTTAAATTGTATACTGATTTTTCATAGGTTTCTCCGGGTCACTGGGAAGAAAATGGGTCTAAGTATCACTATGTCCTTTCCAGTGTCAGACTCTATATTTCAGCCTCCCCTCCAGCCTTCTGTTTTCTCCCTATTTGCATCTCATGAGCAATCTCTCTGCACTAGCAGCCAGGCAGGTGAAAAGTTTCA
This sequence comes from Dipodomys ordii, assembly GCF_000151885.1. Taxonomy (NCBI): domain Eukaryota; kingdom Metazoa; phylum Chordata; class Mammalia; order Rodentia; family Heteromyidae; genus Dipodomys; species Dipodomys ordii. Next base: position 9,083,322 of record NW_012267224.1, read on the forward strand.
ACTTTTAAAGTTCATTTATGTTTATGCCCTCTCAGAACAGCACAGAAAAATTAATGAGATTAAAATAAAGAGTACTTTATTTCTCCAAAAACCTCAAAAAAATCATTTGAAACAGATCTTGCATGAGATTTATCCCTTCAGGCTAAAATCAAGCATTAGGGTTTTTCGTTAAAGGAAATGTTTCCTCACACTGAAAGAAAACAGACCTGTAATGAAAATATGAATATAGACTCTGCAGTTGTAACCATCTAATATGACATTAGAATTCTGCTTTTGTGAATTGCTCTAATTGTATGTACATATATTATTCCTGGAGAATAGCATTTCTTTAGGTTTATAGATTTTTTTTACTCATTTAATTGGTGACATAATTACTTTCTCTTATAAATCTGAAAATTAGGAATTCATATATACACACCAAAAGAGAAACTTAATCCTTAACTGACAGCCATTTTCCCCAACATACTTCCACTCCTTGAGACTCCACAGTTCTCATCTCCCCCATGATCAAATACTGGAACTCACATACAGACTTCGCCAGACAACCTCGTCAGCAGGAACACTGTCCTTGTTTGTTCTCTAGCTCTTAACTCGGACCTTTTAACTCACTTTTCTGCAACTCAAGTGACAAGAGCCAATACCCCAGCACCTACTGTGTGCACGCACTTTGTGGAGGTTGCTGATAATATGATGATAACAATGACCACAAGACTCATTTTGTCAAACAATCGTACCACACACTGACTCATCATTTACAGTTTGGGAGACCCAAAAGTCATAAAGAGGCATAATAAATTAAAACAGTCTCATAGTTACTAAGTGGTAGAAGCTGGATTTGGACTGTTGTTGTTGTTGTTGTTGTTGTTTTTTACCAGTGGCATAGAGGGAGTTGTGCCTCTTGCAGACATTCAGAGGGAATGGACAGGCAGCTGTGGGTTGGTGTGTGCAGGGTACATGCGTGGAGAGGGGGAAAGAGGGTGGGAGACAGCTGCGCTATTTGTGGACAATGGTAGCTCCTAGAGTATCTAGAATCACATCCAACAGGAGACAGATAAATGTGAGAGAGGAACTCAGTCCCAGTACCCATAATCCTCCCCACTAAGATAGAAAGATGCAGGGAAATCAGCTAAAGTAAACCATTGCCAGAAGAAGGGTGCATTGGCCAAGCAACCACCAAGAGATTAGCCCAGTGAAGACTTCCAGTCACTGGGAGATACCTGGAGAAGAAAGGAATTGACTTTTCTCTCAAAGAAAGGGGAAAAAACTAACAGCATTTGAGGCTCCGACTCCCTCGGTGAGCTGGGGCACCCTACAGAGAATTAACTTCTCCATCCTTCTGTTTCCTTGTCTGTGAATGGGAATAAAATGGGAATCATGATATTCTCCTATGTATGAGTTGTCATGACAACTAAGTGGAAACAACCTCACACACGAGCACTTTATTACCTATCTTCTTAGGCCGTGATTCTTTGATTCAGAACTTTGCTCCTTCAGGGCTTTTTGGTTTTTATTTTTTAAGGGAGGGGATAAGAATTCAGAGTCTGGGCCAGGCCCAAAGAAACATAGGTCCCATGGTTTCCCTTATTTGCAATATCTAGTATATGTCTGAGTCAAGCAGAAAAGGTCAGATAAGGTGATGTTAGGAAAATGAACCCTAAGATAAGTATTCAAATGTTATTTTTTCTTTCATGCGATTGTTTCTAACACATTTATAAGATTATTTCTTTGTTGCTTTGTATGTCCCTCCCCCATAGTATAACCCCTGCTTTCACTGTATTTGATGTCGGTATAATTTGTGGAGGGGAAGGGGAAAAACAAATCGTTTAAATAGGGATACAGGTGGACCCATTGCAACAATGTGATGTACAAGTTGTTATGTCGAAAACGAACTTTACAACTTTGGAGCTGGGGGGGGAGGAGGGGGGCAGGGGGTGGGGAGGATTGGGTGGGGGGCGGGGGGAGGAGGGAAAGGGAAAAAAAAGAGGAGGCTACAATGCTTGATAAGAAATGTACTCATTATCTTGCCCATGTAATTGTAACCCCCCGGACAGTATTTTCACAATAAAAAAAAAGAAAAGAATTCAGGGTCTGGGTGCTGTCCCTTAGCTTTTTCACTCAAGGCTGGCACTCTACTGTTTGAGCCAAAGCTCCACTTCTGCTGTTCTTGTTGGTTAATGGGACATAAGGGTCCCACAGATATTTCTGCCTTGGATAGTTTTGAACCTTGGTCCTCAAATCTCAGCCTTCTAAGTAGCTAGGCTTACATTCACGAACCATCTCATAGTAATTGCAATTTTGGTGGTTTATTCTGTTTGCAAATATTTGCCCAGGGCAGTGGGATGCCAATAATGAAATATTTGGGGCCTTCAGCATCAGGCTGACCATGTGTTTCTTACATCCTGACTCTGCACAGACGGATGTTAGGGATTTTTGGACTACAGCACAAAGGAAGTAAAATGAATAGAAAATTTCTACCATCCCTAAGTCAGCAGAGGGTGCTTATCCTGAAAGCCAAAGAAAGGAAGATGTCCCATTGCTGCCAGCCCTCTCCCATTCCTGCTCTTTGAGATGGAGAGACCCAGCTGAGCTGGGCCCTGAGCGTCTCCTCCTTCCCTTCCAGTCTCAGAAGCCAAGTCACAGTGCCGGGTGATAGAGAGGAATGTATCATTTCCCTACAGGGCACACAGATTTCTCTTCCCTCTGCAGAAACCTTCAAGTGCCTTGGAGCCCATCTCTACCTCATCTGTCAGAGAACAGGGCTTGTCATCAAATAATACATCATGTCTTAAAAATACTGTGTCACAACTGGTGCATTTCTTAAAGACAAGGAAATCACCGCCTGGGTTTCCCCATCATAGACGAAGCAACTTAGTGATCTACCCTGCTTCCTTGTGAAGATGCATGGTTGACAGTGGTCTAGACCAGGCCTACCCCCCCCATAAAGATAAGAAATCAAGGTCAATTATCCTGGTTATTTTTTTTTGCTAGTACTGGGGCTTGAATTCAGGGCCACAGTGCTCTCCCTTGGCGTTTTCACTCAAGGTTTGCTTTTTAATCACTTGAGCCATCATTTCCAGATTTGGGTTTCCAGATAAGAGTTTCATGGACCTTTCTTCCTTAGACTGGCTTCAAACCTTGATCCTCAGCTCTCAGCCTCCTGAGTAGCTAAGATTTAAGGTGTGAGCCGCCAGTACCCAGCCTCATCCCACTTTTGTCTAGCAACATCTCAGAACCACACCCATGAACTTTGCAAGTAAGTTTCAAACCTGCTTTGGCAATTAAAGGTATCCCATGGAGCAGTATTCTATGGAGGACCAGAAGAAATAGCAAACCTTGTAACACTGCTGAGGATAGATCTGTTTTGACTGACAGATATGACTAGAAACAGGTTTTGACCCAGCGCAGTACTTGGTGGTGGTGAGAAATATGAAGCATTTATCTTGATTAGTTTCTCCACTGTCTCCACATATCTCTCAGATTTTTACATCACAGGCCTTAATAGTCATGTAATACAATTTTGGCATTACAAATATGTTTAAAAGCAGAATAGTGGGCTTCTGGAATCAACCACTCTGTCTGCCTTCTCTCTCCCAATTATGCATCTACTGTGCCCACAATCATCGACTGTGTAGTTCTATGATCCTTACACTGTGTCAGCCCTTTTTACTCATCATGTTTGTTTTTTTAATCCTGTGAGTTGTCCACCATTTTTATTCCCATGAAGTGGCTTTCCTGAGATTAGGCAGCTCATCAACAAGTGAGTCAGCCTTCAAGCCCAGATCTAGACTAAGAACAAAGCCAGGTAAAATCAAACCACAGTCCCTTTTCTCTCCTGTTTCTTTCAAGCCAGTTTTCTGACTTTTTTTTTTGACATTTTCTGACTTTTAGAATAAAATTCACGTGGAACACAAGAAAAGTTGCTGGTCACTTGTTTAAATACAAATGCTGTTTTGAGAAGAGGTTTATGTTAAGCAATCCAATTTGATGAAATGGAAAGAGATGGAGAAAGACAGAGGGCATATTTTGATAGACTTCTCTGCTTCAGCAAACCAACAGCTAGGGTCCAGTTCCTGCTCTGTCTCAGCTTTGCTCTGAGACCTTCAACAAATTCTCCAGCTCACCTGTAATCTTAGCTACTCAAGAAGCAGAAATCAGGAGGATTATGGGTCCAGGCCAACCAGGGCAAAAAAAAATTACATAATACTGCATCTATCACCCCAACTCTGGAAGGAAGCAAAAAACAGGAGGAACACAGCCCAGGACAACCTGGATAAAAGGTGAGATGCTATGTTAAATAATAACCAAAGCAAAAAATAAAAAGCTATGGGAGTATAGCTCAAGTGTTTCCTTAGCCTGTGTTTATTTCTGAGTCTGCAAATTTTAACAGCTAATTGTACCACAGTTGCATCAAATCTACTATGTTTGGACAAGGCAGAGAAAGAGTAGGTACATACCCAATTCACCTGCATGTCACCTCTGCTTATGGAAAAATAAACTCTGAAAGCTGTTTTATAGAACTATGACTAAACAGATCTTCAATGTATATGTTATTGTTAGAATCCTTTAAATTTTTGTCTACTGCTGAGTGCTATTATTATTTTTTAATTTTTTGCATTCTCTAGATTCAATCAATGTCTTATTTCTTATATCCTCTATTTTTAATTCAAAATTTTTTGATTTTGAGCCAAACTTCCGTTAGGGTTGGAAAATTCCTCTCAATATGTCTCTCCACCAGACAACTGATTGGTTCTGGGTTGTTTTTTTCCCCTCCAGGAGACATCTTTCCATGAGCCCTAATTCTCCTGGTCCAATCCCAACTGGCTTCTCTCCAGTTAACATTTCCTTATTCAGCCTCTTTTGGGTGTTTGGGCCTTTGATTTTCTACATCTCTTAATCTTCCCCTGTATTGGTTTACTCTCTTGCTTTTATCACACATCTTTTCAGGAGCTTTCTGGGAAATTTATGAAGAACTTGCATATCTAAAAATGTCTAAAATTTTATTTCACATTTCAGTCAACTTTTCATCCATTATCTTATTTAGTTTGATGAGAGGTCTTTTTATTTTTGTTCCTATGGCAATAGAAGGTAACAGCAGGATATTGACTTTTAGGTTGAGAGTACACTAAAGTTATATTTTAATTTTTATTGTTATTATAAAGGGGATAGGTGGAGTGTTACATAAGTCAAGCAATGAATACATTTCCATTTGGACAACGTAAAGTTTTGAATTTAATTCTCTATGTGTCTTCTGGTTTTCTGATGGGATTCTCAATCCTTTGCATGGGAACTAATTTTTTCCTATTTTTTAGAATGCTCTATTTCACATACTCAGAACTTTTAAAATGACATGTGTATGTGTGTTTGTGTGCGTCTGTGTCTGTGTGTATGTTTCATTCATCCTGCATTCATTAAGCTGACACTGATTAAGTCTTATAATCTGTAAACTCACGCCTCTTGGTTCAAGGGATTTTTCTTACATTATTCTTTAATTTATCTGGTGTCTTTTAAAAAAATGCCTAGTATTTGGATTTTAGGTATCCTGAGCTTCTCTTTGAAATAAAAAAAAAATCATTTCTATTTTCCTCAGAGATGTTTCTCAAGTTTGTTTACATTTAGCTCCTGCTTTCTTATTTTAAATGTCTAGGAGTTCCTCCTGGTGTTCTGCATGGTACTCTGTTTTGAATACACAGATACAATATCCTCTCTCACTTAAAGTAAGAGTTTTTCAACGATATTTTCATGGGTCCTGCACTGCCTGAATTTCTTCCAATTATTTCTTGTTTTTGTTTTGGTCTCTTTCATCTTAGAGGCCTTCCAGAAATATGTAATCACCTGCTGTGTTTAAGGGTCAAACAAGGCTTCCTAAAATTTCTGGAGAATGGGAGGGGCTCTGGCAGTGGGATTTTACCACAGTGCTTGTCCCCTCCCCTTACAGGAGAGAAGAGGTCATATTTGGATTGGTCAGATGCCCCAGAAAGGGATGCTTTCTCTCCGGGAGTTGACTCCCAGCACTTTGGAAGAAAGGAGAGAAATGATGGTCTAATGTTCAAATGGCAGACTTCTACTTAACAGTCTTGTTTTCATTATTGCATAGTGCCTGTCCTTCTAGTGTGCCTAATAGTCTCCTCCCCAGTCTGGACCTCTGCCTTCACTTCAATGGGACAGAAGCTTTCACACCTTGATCTACAGGGGCAAAGGGCCACGTGAATCCATTCTTTCTGTAGACCTGCTCACCTTTTTATCTGCCACATACCCTCATCATCTAAGACATCTGGGACCTGCAACTCCTTTGGCAGCTGGCAGTGCAAAGAAGCCTGGTTTTCGTTGACTCCTTCCCCTTCAAGCTACATCTCACTATCATTTCAGTGTTGGCGTGCCAAGTCAGTTTCCATTTGTTTATTCTCTTTTGAGCTTTCAAAATGCAGTAGACCTTTCTTCACCAATGTCATCTCTTCTCTCCTTTCCTTGGTCCTTTGAGATTTAAACCTATGTTATGTCTTTGCTATCTTTTTGTGGGATTTAATATGCAATATTTAACCCAAATCATCTCTACTCTTTTCACTTAATTTTCTATCAAAAGCTTTCCCCCTTATACTAAGTGTTGGAAACATCATTTTTCACAGCTATCTCATAGTAGGATATTATATTATAAAAAGCAAAGGTATGAAGTTCTCTCTCTCTCTCTCTCTCTCTCTGTCTCTCTCTCTCTGTCAGTTGTGGGGCTGGAACTCAGGCCTGGTCACTGTTCCTGAGCTCTTTTGCTAGAGCTCTACCACTTTGAGCCACAGCTGGTAGTTAATTGGAGATAAGAGTCTCACAGATTTTCCTGACTGGGTTGGCTTTGAACAGCAATTGTCAGATCTCAGGCTCCTGAGTAGCTAGGATTATGGACATGAGCTACCAGTGCCTAGTTTTGTCTTTGCCTCTTAAGATTTATTCTAGAATAATACTGTCAAGTTTTGAAAGCTATTGATGCATAACATCTGACTGGTTACAGAGATATAGCAAGGGATCAGTTCTCTCCCTGTGAAAGAAGCAACAACTGTATGAGATTCACATCATCACCATTATCATCATTACTAACACCATCACCAATACTGTCACCAATATCATACCATCATCATCCCCAGCATCATTGCTACATCATGCTAATATCATCACCAACATCATCATTGCCAACATCACTGCAATATTACTGATTCTCAAAATATTTACCAGCTGTGCCCCCATTATTATCTTAATTTGCATTTTTCTGATGTTAAATATCATTAAAAATTTTTTCTTATTTCTCCTTAAGCCAACTGCATTATTTTCCCCAATGGAATGCTACATTATTTCTTAATTGTAAGAACTATTCATTTGTTAAATATACCAATCCTCTTTAGGCAGATTTACAAAATATACTTTCTACCATACTACTTGATGGGTCTTTTCAGGTTTTTTAATTACATTTTTGATACAAAGGATTTCCCATTTAATATCAAATTTTGATATTAAATTATCAAATTAATACTCTTTTCCTCTTTGTTCAGGGGCACTCCCATTCCACAATCAGAGAAATGTTATTTTATACTTTTTATACTAATATTATACTAATACTATACTTTTTATACTAATATTATGTCTTTTACATTTTATTCTTTTCCTTCTGAAATTGAATTAATAATTTTTTCCTAATCATTTTAGCAGGTAACTCAGTACCGTTGATTGTACTTTGTCATGTCATCTGTAAAGGCACTGTGGCCACATTCTAAACTCTTCCTGTTAATAGACTCTATTTTGTGTGTTGTTTTCACCCTGCTGATTTGCTGGTTTTTCCCCTGAATCATTGTGTCATAATTATTGTTACCTTTACCATACATTACAATAGCCACCAAAGAAGTTCCTGCTCCATGTTCTTCTATTAGTATTATTGTTATTACTACTATTATTAGCTTTCTAATTCTGTTTATTATTTGAGAATAATATTTGAGAATATCTTGTCAAACTTCCAGAAATGACAGGAGCAACATGACTTTGACTGGCATTCTGTTAAACACACACATCCATTTGAGAAGAATTAAAGTGTTGCCAGCATACATTGCTCCATTCAAGGAAGACAATGGTTATTGCCATGCATCCAACTCTACTTTGAACTTCCTGCTAAAATCTGCTCCTTTGCTTCACACCGAGTCTGAATAATTACTCCACAAGTTAACTTCTGGATAGTATGTCAAGGGAGTATTGTCAATGCTATTCTGAATTATGTTGTATCTTTACTTTTTTAACTACTTTTCACTACTGTATCAGAAAAGTTATTTTCAGATATTTGTTTGACATTGAATCAAGCAGTTCAATTGTCCTAATTCAATAAGATCTCAGTTTTCAGAGTATCTTTCTTTCCTATGGAAATGATAATTTCATCTGCCTCTATCGCATTCTTCCTCTCTGTTCTTCATCTTATTGGTAGTCAGATCCACTGGTGCCCAGGTCAGCATGAATAAACTTACGACCCAGTCGTGGTCCCATTTGCCATGGAAACACTTCTACAATACAGACAGTGGTCACTGATGTTACTGAGTGATTCTGCATGGTTATCGCTTTGCCAGGGGATTTAGGAGTATCAGATCTTTTGATTCTCATGGTCGTGTTACTACTGTGAAGAAAGTCACACTGTAAAGATAATGAAAAATGAAGCTTCCTAGCAGAAATAGATGGAAAACAACCCAATGAGTCAATGGCAAAAGCAGGATTCCAATCCACACTGGTGTGGCTTCAGAGCCGATACAAGTCATAGGTTTTATTATTTCAAATGAGTCTTGTAAACTGGTATGAAGAAGTTGTAAGGAAGATTGTTAGAAGTTTTGTAGGATTATTAGTTCTTTTGTTTCTTCTTCCCCTGGAACCAAGGGGAAGTATCAATTACAAAAGACAAGAAGATATTTCAAAGCTAAGCATAGTGGCTCCTACTATGAACCCAGCTACTCAGCAAGTGGAATTTGGAAGAACTGAGGTTTAAGGCCAACCTGGGCAAAAAGTTAGCAAGATCCCATCTCACCCCATAAGCCTAGCACAATGGTATCTACCTATTATCCTAGCTAAACTTAGAGTCCTCCATAGGTAGAATGATAGCAATCTAAGGCCACTCCTAGGTAAACACATAAGAACCTATAGAGTAAAACATGGATAGGAAATATAGCCCAAGTGATAAAGCATCTGCCTAACAAGGAAAAAAACCTGAGTTCAAATCCCAGTAATACCAACAAGATTTAAAAAACATAAATTTATTTCAAAGACCAAAAACTTGCATCTAATAATTTTCACAGTATTTCCACATACACAAAAGCTGTTACATAGATATATATGTAACTGTTTTATATATCTATATTATATATAAGCTGTTACATATGCATATATATATACATATATATATATACCCTTGACCATTTCCAGTCCCACATGTTCTCAACAAAGGGTCTCATTGGCATAGATTTTTGATGTATGGAATCTAAAGGTAAAGTGAAGATGGTATGTCCTGGTTAAGCCACACCTTTCACAATGGTGTGCCTTCTTTTCCAGTGTGCAAGAAAAGGAATCTTTTAGGGTACTAAACAAAATTATGCACTTCTACAGCATATGCCTGGATTACTGGCTCCCCTGTGCTCCCATCTCTGCAAAAAGCCAGGCCTCATGCATTAGGACAGCTCTGAAGCCTGAGCACCTTCCTTTTTTTACCAATAGCTTCCACTGATTGGGTTTCTAGAAGCTCTTCTTTAGAAATGATTACATAAAAGGACTTGGGCTTTCAATACAACAGGAACAATTGGCGATAATTACATATCCACAATGTTTGGCAAGTTTTAAAAAATGTATCCTTACCCAGTTCAGAGAAGCAACTCAGTCTCAGAAACACACACACACACACACACACACACACACACACACACACACACACACACACACACACACACCAAATAAATAAAAATAAAAAATAAAAGCACAGGATTGCACTTTAATCCCAGGTGCTAATTCGGACCTGATGGGACCAGCTTTCCACCCATCATTCTATGGTGTATTCCATTGGTAATTGGTACTAATCACATCCCTGCCATTTTCCCCCATAAGGCTCCTGTGAGTTTGAGAAAGGATTATAAATGGAAAAGTGATTTTGAAAACTGAAAGACACTTGACATGTGTAAGGAAAGATCCAACAGTTTTCAGCACGCTCTCCCCAAAGAACAGTCATATTTATTGCTCACGCGAACTCCTCTGAAAAAGACAAACAGTCATCAACTGTTATGGAGTTCTGCAGAGAGCTGGCTGCTTCCATTTCAATTCAAAGCCCTTGAGGCTTCAGGCTCTGCCCCTGATTGCCAACTGCATGCATGTCCGTTTCTCCAATATAGGTGGTGAGCATTTGAAAAGATCCTATTCTCCTGTCAAGCAGTGATCATCAGAAATCAGAGGCTAAAGGACAAATGACCTATTTTACATAGACTTTGTAAGAAGCCTTGGAAGGCAAATGCTATGTGACCCCAGGACCATGGCTAACTCAAGCTATGGGTCACCACATAGCTCCTTCTTCCCTTGGTCCCTTCGGCCAGTCATTTCTTTATCTGCTGTGCAGCAGCGCTGAGTACTGGGGACTGAGCTTAAATTGAGCTTGAGACAAGGGCCAGAGAGTGATTGAGTAGTGAATTAGATAGAAAATTGTGGCTTTTGTGCTCTAAGTGAGAGAATCGTTGTATTCGACCAGCTGCTACAGCTTGAGGATTTCTCACTCCTTCTGACATTTTACAAACAGGGGAATTTGATATAAAATATATCTGTCTCCTTGCATACTTAGGAAGTACCTTTTCTCCTCAGTCTCTTTTAAAACCTGCCCTTCACATCTCCGATGATCCTAAGCTCCACTGGTAGACATAATGGCCACTAGAGGTCAATGTTCAGGAAAGCATGACAGAAAAGAATTGTGGGAGTCTAACCCCACCCAAAGTCACGGCCTCTCATCAGAGACAAAAACTGAATGTGGCACAAAGGAGTGAGTTCAGGAAGCTAAACATAGGGCGTTAAAATAACCAGCCTTTTGCTTCTTGCTGGTGGTTCATGCCTATAACCCTAACTACTCAGGAGGCTGAGATCTGAGGATCACAGTTCAAAGCCAACCCAGGGAGACACTAATCTCCAATTAACCACCCAAAAAAGCTGAAAGTAGAGCTGTGGCTCAAGTAATAGAGCACTATCCTTGAGCAAAAAAAGAACTCAAGGATAGAGCCTACGCCCTGGATTCACACACACACACACACACAATTGACTTCTGGTACTGGCTGTTCGGGTTTTACACAAAACTGCTGTCATCCAAAAAGGTGTTTGGAATTGAATCAAATTTGAAAACTGTAAAACCTCTGAATTCATTTATTTGCATATATTAACTCAGGCATGAGCCCAACTAGTCTCTATGGGCATAGATAAGGGCAGTAGTTACATGGGATCTTGACCTCAGCACACATGTCAGTGGAAGTCTGGTGTTGAGAGAACCCCAGAAAAATCAATGGAATTCAGGTTTGGCCTTCAGGATGGACATACAGCTCTGATGCCAGACAGAGTAGGAAAACGACAATAGCATATGCACTCTGTATCTATTAAGTGCTTGGGACCAGATATGTTTTAGCTTTGGGCTTGTTTTCAGATTTTGGAATATTTACCTATGCCTAATGAGATAGCATGAGAATTGGAATCACATCTTTCAATGAATATCATGTATTTTTCACATCTATCTAAATACACATAGGCTAAAGACAATTTTAAGTGAAACTTATCACCACTTTGCACATGAAACAAAGCTTCATGACATGGACTTTGTTTACTTGTGGTCTCATGTTGGTGCCCAAAAGTCTTGGATTTTGGAGCATAGGCAATCATAGATTTTCAGATTAGGGATGCTCATCCTATAGAACAAAAACATCAGATTGTTTGGCAGCTTCTAATATCTTCAGTTGTTTTTTGTTTTTGCTTTTTTGACTTTTTCTTTTGGTTTCTTTTCTTGGAACTGCTCAGGATTGAACCCAGGGCCTTACCTTTTCTAGGCTGGAGCTTTACCATGTGTGCCCTATACTATATCCTTTTGCTTTCAGGTTTGTTTATATATATATATATATATATATATATACAGGGTCTTATGCTTTTGCCCAAGCTAGTCTTGGACCACAATCCTCCTACTTCGACCTCCTGAGTAGCTGGACCACAGGAGGATACCATCACATTCCACCTGTTTTTGAGTCAGGATCTTGCTAACTTTAGCCTAAGCTAGTCTAGAACCCATTGTTGTCTCTGGGATGGTAGGTATATACCTCCATGTGTGTCATTCTTTTTCCTTTTGAAATACTGGGGATTGAACTCCAACTCTTTTGTTTGTATCTCAGTTTTTGAAGTAGGGTCTCAATAACTGTCCAGGCTGGCCTTGAACTTGTGATGCTCCTTCCTCCACATTCTGAAAAACTATCATTCCAAGTGTAAACCATTTGACCTTCACCTTTTGGAAATATTCATAAAACTAGAAAAGCATTGATCAAGGATAAGGATGAAGAAAGCAGTTCTACAGGGCCTGGGGATTTTGCAAGCTGATAGCACCCACCGATCACACACCAGAACACTATTAGCCATTTGTGTAGTTACGCACATGCTCCACATTTACGGCTGTAGGTCTTGGCTCACAGTCTCTCTCTGCCCATAAAGCTCTTCCACCATCTTTTCCAACCTGATCTGTCCTTCCTCTCTCCTAATTCATATCTCTGCAGAATGAAAATGTACAATGAGATATAATCCCAAAGTTCTTCACGCCTTCTGAGCCAATGACATACGATCTAAGAAATGCACCTACCACTTTACCCTTCTCACCCATGAAGCCATTCCTGATGCCGCCCAAGGCAACATACATGTGTTCTCTCAGAACACACTAAGACCCTAATCCACAAAGCTCACTTTCACTAAAGCCTTTAAAAGGTCGAATGATGAAACATGTTTTAGTTACATATTAGTTCACTCTTCCAAGTAAAACAGATACAACTCAAGGGCAGACTCTTCCTCTAAATTCATGGCTCTTCTATTTATGAAAAGGTCATATGGAAGTGACTTAGGTCCCAACCACTCTTCCAATTACAGTACATGTGATGTTTTTCCTCCATTCCTCTGAGCTAGACATTACTATCAGAGTGTTCATGAGAAATCCAGACAGAGTTTAAGTGAACTTCTCACTGGTAAGGGGTGAAACCTTATTTGTACAAGGCTCGAAAAACCTACATTGTGCTGCTATCTTTTACCTATCTGTGTACTCATGAGGCTTGGCTCCTAGGTGTAGTACTCAAGGCGTGGAGTTCTAGAAATATGTATTAGCTGATCAAATGAAAGGGCAGATGATCAAGCCTGGTTAACCCTGGCTAGATCCTCCTAGAAAGTTCTCGTCTGCAGAAGTTCAGGGTAATGAGCAAATCTGGAGATGGTTCAGCGAAACTCAAGACAATGAAAATAAAGAATGCCGCCTAGAGATTCAGGTCGCTCAGCCTTGAGAAGCAAAAGCTGAAGACTGGTTTCATAATGATCTTCAAGGCTGGGAAGTCTGATTCCCGAGGACAGTGACTGAGCTGTTTTTCTCCACCTCCAGGGAGGATGAAGGACCCGAACTGAGTCTGTATTGCAACAGGCACAGTTTAAATCTGCCACAAGGAAGAATTTCCGAAGCCAAAGAATCGTTTGTTAGATCCAGGAATGAGTTATGGAGAGAGCTGATATTAGGTTATCCATCTTCAGCCTTTTGGACTTGCTTCTGTTCACAGTGAGGAACGTGGAGGATAAAAAACAAACAATCCCAAGGACTTTACCAGTCTTATGAATCTATAATATTTGAATCGAAGAAATACATCAAATACCTCACCTTCCCTGATCCCACGAATGAATAAATGAATGATTGCTCCCCACACTTAAAGGCCACAACAAAAAATGACAAGTGTCCCTTTGCAACGAGATTCAACAATAGATGGAAAACAGAACTAGCTTTCAGATGACCTTAAATCCCTGTACCTTCCATGTCTAAGCCCACTTTTGCTTGGTCCAGCAAAGGCTTACCATAAAATAAACCGAGGACGCCATGTAACCTCATGCGTGCCCAACGGGGTCCACCATCATCATTCCTTTACTTGGTAGACAAGGGTATTTTGAAGCAGCCTTTTCTAAACATGATGCACAGTGCTGAACGAGCCACTGCCAGTGCCAATGTAAAGTGTTTCTAACAAGAAGAACCACATCTATTCTTGAAAGCAGAAAAATGATACCAAACCTACTTATTTTCCTTCCTGCATGAAAACTTAAACACAAAATTAAGTAATGAGCTGGGAAAGAAAAGTAGAGATCGTGAAAAATAATTTTTATATTTGGTATTATTTCAAATATATGCTTCAGATCCCTTTTTGGCTAAATAAACATGGAGAACTCCTTTCAAGGGTTCTTTCACACACACATGACTTAACTGCATGTTCACCCATCATGTAGATAACGTCTTATTCGTCTTACAGAGGAAGAAAGAGCTCAGGGAGGTGAGATCCTTGGTGGAGGTCATATACCTAGGACTAGCAGACCACCATCAACTCCTGTGCTTCCTAGGTTGATCATGCTAGACTCCTAGACACAGTCTTGCTGGGCCCTCTCTCCATTATCATATATAATCTCTGTTAGTCTGCAAAACTTAGCTGGTCCCAAGTCTCTGGTTTCAGAGACTTGGAGTACTTGCTATAAAAGGGAAAATTCTACCTTCCCTGAACAGAGAATATCTACCCTATGCAAGAGTCAGGATTTAACTCAGGCTTTCCTCCCATGGAAAAAAAAAATCTGCTGCTGCTGAAAGTCCTGTCTCGTGAGCCATCTATTGGGTAAGACGCCTTTGCCCCCAACCCTCAGAAGATGGAAATATCCTAGCAGGGTTATGGCACATAATAGGCATCCAAATCAACATTGATGGGCTGATCTCATTAAAGTAATAATCGGTGGGTAATAGCTGACACATCCAACGACTTATTGCCATGTTATTCTCGATACTTTCCATAAATTAATTCATTTAATCTTCAGAATCACTGTATACAGTAGCTGTTGTAATAATCCTCACGTCATAGGTGAGAAAATTAAAGCATAGGGAGGCTTTAAAACGTTACCAGGGTTACACAGTTAGGAACTAGGAGGGAGTCCAGAAGTCTGGCTCTAGTTTTCCTGCTCTTGATTCCTTGTGTTACAGTGCCTGTCCAGAGAGGAGTTTCATAATAAATGAAGATTTCTACACAGACACAGGACATAGGCTCTCCTGATTTCACAGAAGAGACATATTGGAGATCGAGAAAACATGGAAGCAATTGGGGGGAGGGATAGGGGCAGCAGACTTGGCGGGGGTCATAATCCCTGTTGATCACTAACAGCCAGCCCTAGAACTTGGAAGAAACTACATTTCCTCCCTCTTCAACTGTGAAATCAACGCTTCTGGGCCAGAACATGCCTCCATTTTCTTACAGATCAAGTATGCAATTTCCATTCCATTCGGCCAACATTCATCCCAGGTTTATTGTGTGCCAGGCTCAGTGATACACCTCTGCCCTGGGGGAATCCATCTTACAGCAGGGAGACAGGTGCAGACAGACAATATTGATAGATGGGTTCAAAACAGCTATGTAGCCCTTAGTTGGATTGTTTCAAAGGAAGCCACCCAGCTGGTGGCAGTAGTGTGAACCTGTAATCCCTAGCTACCAAGGAGGCTGAAGTTGAGGATCCATTGAGCCTAGAAATTGGAGGCCAGCCTAGCAATATTAGGGACACTCTGTTTCAAAAATTAAAATGAACCCAGGTGCTGGTAACTCATGCCTGTCATCCTAGCTACTCAGGAGGCTGAGACCTGAGATCATGGCTCAAGGCCAGCTCAGGCAGGGAAGTCCATGAGACTCTTATTTCCAATTAACCACCAGAAAACTGGAAGTGGCATTGTGGCTCAAGTGGCAGAGCTAACTAGCCTTGAGCTGAAGAGTTCAAGGACAGAGCCCAGGCCCAGAGTTCAAGCCCCATGACCAACACCACCACCAAAAAATAAGAAAATGAAATAAATACAAGAAATGTTCCAGAGATATACTGTGCAGAAATGAGCCCTTGATGGTCTGTTCTCCCCCTAATGATGGACTCAAGGAAGAAAGCATCTGCCCCACCCAAGCATGGCCACCTCAGCTCAGAAGTAGAGAAGTGGGGTTATCAGCTAAGCAAGTCTAGCAGCGCTCAGTCAGTTCCCTTGCGGCTTGAATCACTGCCCTCTCTGTTCCTGAGCTTCTCTCAGACATGATGGGGCCTTGGAACTGAGAGCCATGACTTTAACACAGCTGCTGTTAGTTTTCTAGGATAGGCTATATGCTTAAACAGACTGTCAGATTTACAGTTGATTCTAGAAATTGCATCTAGCTCATTTCCAACTCCATGGGTAAGCTAGTTCACTTAAGGCAAACAGCAGTCAATTAAAACCAATTCTGAAAAAGTAAATGCACAAGGCATTTTGCCCAACTCTTCATTTACTTAAAAAATGCTATCGGGGACTTCTCAAAGACCGACCCCACCCATCACATCATTAGGAGAGAAGAAAGTTAAAATACACATGATCAAAACATAATTTGAAAGTGAACTCTCAATTCTGAGAGGCAGCGGAATAATACATCTTTGAGGGTCAACTCCATTGGGCTCATTTCCCTTCAGCACCTCAGTAACTGTGTGACCTTTAATACCTCTTGCCTCAGTTTCCCCATCTGCACAACAGGAACAAACAATCATATCTGCCTCTCCGAGGACTTGCAAGAATGATTAAGAGTTAAGTCTGGCACCTGGGATAGAGTAAGGGTTAAAAAATTAAACTATTAAAAACATTTTATTAAAGACTTAATGATTCAGAGATTGATTATTCCATTAGAAGTTCATCATGCTTTTCCCTTTCTCCCTCTTGCTTCCTGCCTGCCCACGTCACAGCTGCTTGCAAAGCTATTATTCCGTGAGATAAAAAAATGAAATGAAATGAAATTCATGAAACCAGAGTGGGAAGAGGCTGAGCATTAGAGTCAAAAAAGTGGGAACTAGTACTCTAGATGGCTTTGGGCAATGTAGGTAATGGTGTCTACCTTCTGGTCTTCACACACACACACATTCAAATGCATGTATAGATGTACACATATAATATTGGGCAGTAGGAAAGTACTGGATTGGTTCCAATAAAACACTAAGCCTAATTAAAGCTTAGAATTCATCACAGTTTACTTTTAAAGGCCCTTTTACTGCCCCTATCATCTCATTCATTACATGGATGGACCAAAGGAGCCACCAAAATGACAACAGACACCCTTTAGCGTGACTATCAGCTGAAGTGGCATGATTGCTTGCAAATGAGGACCCAGCAGAGTGACACAGAGGACTAGAGTGAAGCCAGGCAACACTCATGAGCCACAGGGAGGGAGGGAGGCCAAAGCAGGGGAAACTATAGTTGACATCCTGTGACATTCTTTCTATCCAATGTCTTAACAGGCGTCAGGGAGACCAGGACAGAGATACAATGCTCTTTCTCTAGCCACCACTTCCACCAGCCCTGAAGGAGGGCTTCAGTGATCACAACAGAAATGACAGGAGTCGGCCAGCTACCAAGCATTGGTGCCCTGAGAGACCAGTGGCACAGAGGACATTTTTATCATCTGCCTTAAATTAATAGGCTACAGGTTCATGGGATTCGACAGGGATATGACACATGCATATTTTCCATGGACATTCGGATGTCACGATTTCTGTGTAAATATTGTATCCACAGGTCTATTTGAATCATCTCTCATCTTTCCTCTGTTCACGCCCCTTCGAAATGAAGGCTATATATAAGATGCCAACTTTACGATGGAAAACATAAACAAAAGACAAAAATCTAAAACTCACATTAACATACCAAGAAATATCTGAATATTTCTTTGGATTCCTGGAGACTCCCCCCATCCCACCCCCCAAAAAATATGGTTCTCAAAGAAACATGCTGAGATTTATTTTTTATCCCTTCATGCTTTCTAAATAATTCCCCCATTCAGAGCAGGACCCTAATTCATGACAAGCTAGATGAATTCATTCTGATAGTCCTTACTTAACATCCTGTTGCACAGAACAAAACACCAGCAGCATATTTCACTAAAGTATTTATTTCAGGAACTAAAAATAAAAACAACAATAACAACACACACACACACACACACACACACACACAAACCCTCACTTCAGGAAATGTAAACAAGAGGGTTTTTTTTTCCTTCTCTGTTGTTTTTGTTTTCTTTTCCTTTTGTCTTAGTTGTTTGTTTGGGAGGGCAAGTGGAGGGGACACAGAAATGGAGGGACAAAGGTGAACAAATGCAATAGTGGTACTCACTAGACACTATGTTGAAAATCAGCTATACAACTTTTGGGTAGGAACAGGAGGGCAAAACTGGGAGAAATTGAGGGGAAGGGGTGACAAGCCCTCCCCAAAATGTACCCTTTATCTGACTTATATAACTGTAACCCTTCTTTATAATAACAATATCTTCAAACTCTCTTTTAACAAAAGGAAGACTTATTAATTGGAGATGAAGATCGGTTTATCCTCAATGCCAACCTTTTATGAAACATTCTGCCACAGACAAAATGAAAAAAAAAAAAACCATAGTTTCACTTTGGCCACCAATACCACCCATAAGAAAGCTTCATGAACAGAAGCGGTCCTTCGCTATACAGCAGCAGCATTATGAAAAGAAAAAAAAAAAGGAAGAGCTTTGGCACAGCTCTTCAATATTGTTGTCTAATTAAATGGCAATGGAGTGGATGCGTAAAAATATGCATTAGAGGTGTGTAATGCGTAATGTGAAGAAGAGTAATCAAAGCCATTCAGCAGGATTTAGGAAGGGATTTCAGTTGGCAGCTTATGAGACAGGAGCATATAATTTTGCTAATTTGAAATAGGTATTGTAACATATAAACATTACTGCTTTGCATATTTTAATGAAAACTGCCTCTCCACCAAAATGAATTCTTTAGCTTGAACTCTCAGCATACCACAGACTTTCTCCCTATTACACGAGTTCAGCATAAATAAGGAAGGCACGCAGGCTGCATTAAAAGAATGGTCACCTCATTATAATAGGTTAAAACCAAGCCCCCTTTTTGCAAGCTACTCTAACACTGTAAAAATAAGTCTAATGACAGGTGTTGTATTAAATTTTTATATTGCAATGAACTTGTACTCACACCAACCAAATCTGCATGCCTCCTTTGAGATACACCACCTGCAACTTGTTAATTCAAGGTCCTTTATGAAGAAAGTATAAATTTAGCAACACATATAGATTTGTAAAAACCTCACTCGCTAGCTTAAGAACCAAGAGTGAATTCACTTGAGGCCTTGTTGGTGTGGTTTGCAAGGAAATGGAAACAAACGACGACTTGTCTCGAACGGGAGCGCCCGCAGAGTATGCCTTTCTGCAAATACATTCATGTGCATTACATAGACTTGGGGCTAAAAGAGATGAGAGCTTCTGGCCCCCGATGAGGCTGAGGACATCACTTACCTGCCAGGCTGGTCCTCTCGGAAGCTCTCTTCTCCAGTCTTCTTCCAGCCTGAGGGAGGGTTCATCCATTGCTGAGGCTGCTCAGACAGACTGGATTTGCCAGTGGCTTCTGCTCTCTCCTCATGCAAGCTTTAGCAAAGCGGCAGCAAGGGCAGCTCAGGAGCTGACTGTCATGGAGAAAATGCCATGCCAGATGATGAGGGATAGGACAGAAGGGAGGCACTGGGGAATACATTCAAGGTACATGGGGTTACTGGATAACAACCAACCGATCCAACTGAAGGACAGTTCAGCCAAATGTGAAGAGATCAGGAATAACTAAGCTACAGGGCTAGTGGACAATAAGTAGTTCTTATGCTTCTGGTAGAAAGGTCAGAGGAGGGAGATGTGACGGCTCTAGAAATATGCACTTCTATGTGTGTGCTCATTGTGTTTTACACACACATGCACACACACACACACACACACCACAATTTACATTGCTCTGCAGGGTTGTATCAGTGGGCTGGTATATTCTAGAAGAAATAATCTCTCCATAGCAGCTAATGCATTCCACTGAACATATCCCCCACTCCAAAACTATCACATGCACCATTCAATTGCCTGGAAACTTGAATAATAGCAAGCTACAATGAGTGGAATAGCTTCATGCACACAGTTGAATCCTGATATCTCTAGGATATGTGCCTGAGCTACAGGCAAGCATGAACCCCAACCCATTTCCTGAGCCAGGATTCACAAAAACCACAGGCTTCGGCTTGCAGCCAGTCCTCCAAACCTGAGCTCTAGCCGAAAGCAAACCCAATGAAGCTGCCCTGCCTGCCATTACTCTTCCTCCCACAGAAAGGTATTGTTGGGACTCCACACAGAAAGGTATTGTTGGGACTCCACTTTGCGGCCTCTCCCTTTGGAGAGTCTGGCTACTTTTTTTCATGGCTTTCTCCTACCTTCAAATAAACTTACTCTGTTTATCTAAAAAAAGAAAAAGAATAAAAAAGATAGCAGGGCACGGGTGGATCACACTTGTAATAGCTACTCAGGAGACTGAGATCTGAAGATTATGGTTCAAAGCCAGCACAGGAAGAAGAAAAGTCCATAAGACTCTTATTTCCAATAAACCACCAGAAAACTGGAAGTAGACTTATGGCTCAAAGCAGTAGAGCCCTAGACTTGAGCAAAAAAAAAAAAAAAGCTCAGGGATAGCACCTTGGCCCTGAGTCCAAGCCCCATGACAAATAAAACATAAATAAATAAAAAATAAACAGAACATTATTATCTTATGCTCTTCAGGTACAACTTCACCCTCAGACATTAGAATGTATGTGGTCTAGGGTAGGGTCCTAAACTCAGTGCATGTTTGTTTGTTTAACCTTCATGGACGGCTTCCTTAAGCAACCAGGTTCAGGACCATAAATCTAAGTGCTGGTATCATTGATGGCCTCTCTAATCACTCATCTGATGCTTGAATCCCCAACACCCTGCCAATATCTATTGAGACAATATTTATACCAACAACTACTAGTGAATTCACCCTGGTCCTGCCCCATGGTCCTTCACTTTGCCAAAATGATCTGATATCTTCCTCCCTTGCAACTTCTACCCATAAGTCCGAAGTCTATTTTGTGAGGCAGCCCTTCAGAAATCTAATGACCATAGGGGCTCAGGCCCTTGAGTTTCTACTCTCAGTCCATTTTCCAGGTCAAATGGTGTTAGATCTTTCCACTTCAGGTCCTTCCTCCATCCTACTTGCCAGTCTCAGAATGCATTCCACCCTCTCCAGTGCTCCCCAAAGTGACTATAAAATCCCCACTGTGATCTTCCATGCAAAGGCAAACCATCAGGAGCTTGTTAACCATCAGCACAATCATAAGAGCACCTACCACCAATACAGATGCACAAGTAACCCTGTGCCCAGCACTGTGTTCATCAATCCCTTTTGAAGATTCTCACTTCTCCTTACAAATATTCTCTGAAGTCCTTATTCTGCTTCCAACTGACAGAGGCAGAATACAAGAGAGATGAAGAGATATTGGTCTAGATGGTAGGGCCCAGAGTTAGCCCAGGTCTGGAGCCTAGTCCTTCATCATGCCAGTCAATACCTTCTTCATGACACAGCCTCAGCCCCCATTATCTCATGGGGCAATCACATCTCCCTGGTCTGGAATCACACTCTAGGGTTACACTAAAGTCTGCTCTTAGTTCCAGCGGATCTGGGAACATGCTTTTTAGACTGAAAGCTGCCATACAAAAGTAACAGGCTATGATTATCCTCTTAATAATCGCAAGACAATACCTTCTATCTTGCTTCTAACAAAGCAGACAAAGAAAAGACCCTTCCTTTTTCTTGTTTGGTTCCTCATTTTTGTGTGCATACGCAGGTGCATCTTGCAGGTTCTCAGGAGGCATAAAGGAGAAAGGCCAGAGGATCAATGATCCAGAAAATTAGCCAAGAATCAAGGCTTGGTGGAAGCTTCCCCTAGCATTTGCTTCTTCCCTACCTCCTCCAAACACACCCAATTAGGAAAATGGGGAGTAATTAGTTTTCCCATTTGAATCACCCCCATCTGCAGTGTAGCTGAGTTTGTGTTCATGGAAGGCAGGATGGGAGCTTAGTCTTCATGTTCAAAAGACCTTGGTTTGATTCATGCTCTGCTTTTTCCTAATTCTAGACCTCGGGACAGATTCATTAGCTTCTCTGAACTCTGGTTTTCACTACCAGAAGTGAGAAAGACTGTTATCTTAGTTAGGCACATTATTGTTCACCAATATTTGGATCCCCTCTACCTCTGGACACCTGGCAAGACTGAATTTGCAAACTCTTTTAAAACTAGACATGACTGTTTTGGCCAAGGAAGTATAGTGAAATGATAGGTTTGTTCGTTTATCTGTCTTTGGGGTAAGGGGGTATGGGGACACAGAAATGGAGGGACAAAGGGTGAACAAATGCAGCAGTGCCACCCACTACACACCATGTTGAAAATGAATTATACAACTTGTGAGTGGGAATGGGAGGGAAAACCTGGGAGAGAGAAAAGGGAGAGGAGATGTTGTCCAAGAAGAAATGTACCATACTCATTATCTGACTTACAAAAACAGTATCCCCTCTGCACATCAGCACTATACAATAACAACAAAAATATTTAATAATAAAAATAAGAGAAATGATAGAAGTTTCACAAAGGTAGGCCTTTCTAAGTCACCAGCCCCACAGGCTCACTGTTGGCTCCCAAATGTGAGGATAGCAGAAGCCACATGGGTAAAATGAGCAAAGTAGCACAGCAGCCTTGAGAGTTACCCTGACCAACACGGCCATTATCTAAACAAGCATTGTGGGGCTGTTGGTTATTACAACACAACCTCACCTATCCTGATCAATACACAGTCCTTACTATACAGACTTGTTCTGAGAATTAAATGAAATGCAAATAGAATGCAAAGCACAGATACTCAGTACGGCTGAAATATTATTTCTATTCCATGATGAGCTTGAGGAACTCCTCTCTTTTCCTTCACACTCTACTATTTCCTTCTTCTTTTGCAATCTTGGTATTTTTCTGCTCATACAGTGGTAGCATTAAGTATAGCATTTGCCATAGATGATGCGGAAAGATGAATTTTAAAAAGGAATGTAAGTGGTCAATGATGCAGTGCCCCTCCATCTTCAAATGCAAACTCAATATAGCATTACTTTAATGCTATTTACCACTTATCAAGGAAATTAATGAAATCAAATCAAATACCAAATGAAGTTCAGTATGAATTTGCTGTGATAAAACAAAGTATGTGACTACGAATATAACATAATAAGAACACATGTGAGAATGGGCATTTATTAAATTGCAAAGATTTTATTCATTATTCTTGCAGCAAGAAATCAGTTTCTTTTTTTGCTTTTAAGTATTTTCATTAAATGAAGGATCAACCATGAAAATAAAGGGTAAGAAAAGCAGAGTTGGCAACAGTGCCAGATCACACAGACAATTTACAAACCTAAATGCTTTCATTTCAAACTCTTGTGCCTTTTAGCTGCATACATTTCAACTTGCTCTGAGACACCACTTTGAGATATTTTCCCCCAATGTTTTCAAATGCAAATGTTAGTAACTATGCCCTGTTCTCTATATTAAATTATACTGTTTTAAAACACACTGGGATCTGGGTACAGTGCTCAATCCTGTAATAACAGAAACTTTAGAGGAAGGGATTGGTGGGGGGAGTGATTACAGCATGGATTTAAAAAATAAAACGTTATGGAGACCTCATCTCAAACAATAGCTGGGCATAGCACGTACCTTGTTATCCTACCTATATGGGAAACATAAATAGGAAGATCAATCCAAGAACCTGTGGCTCACACATATAATCCTACCTATTCAGATCTGAAGCTAGCCCAGGCAGGAAAGTCCCTGAAACTTTCATCTCCAATTAACTACTTAGAAACCAGAAATGGAGCTGTGGCATAAGTAGTAGAGTAGTTCAAGGCCATGAGTTCAAGTCCTACAACTGGCAAATAAATTAATTGATTAAATTTTAAAATAGGAAGATAAAGAAGGTCCGGGCCAGTCTAGACATATGTACACACACGATCCTATTCCAAAATTAACAAGAGCAAAAGGAGCTGAGAGCATGCTTCAAGTGGCAGAGTGCCTGACTAGCAAACACCTTAGCACAATTCCATCACTGAAAAAAAATTAAAAAAAATAAAGAGATAAGGTGAGTTTCTTCATCCCCAGTGCTTCAGATATGATTTTAGCTACAGACAAGGTTTTTACAAAGGGCATTAAATAAATGAGGTCAATGTGATCAGGGTCTTTTTAAAAGAGGGGCCTGTGGACAGTAAGACCCATGTATAAGAGAATGCTAGAGGTTAGTAAAGGCTGAGATCAAGGTCGCACATCCACAGCCAAAGATCACCAAGAATTGCCAGCTAATCTCCAAAAGCTGGAGGGAGAAGGGCAGACCCGGGGTCTTCCCTTTAGCCCTCAAAAAGAACCTGCTCTACTATACTTGGCCTTGTAGCCTCTGGGAAGGTGAGATACTCCATGTATGTCATTTAAACCGTCTCAGTTGTGATACTTTGTCGTGACACTCTTAGTGAACCAATGTCCCTTTCTGTACAAATAAAACACATTTTTCAATAAAAATGCATACTGGAACGTTATCTTAGAAGTTATCTTTTTACCTACCCTGCCTTTCTCAGAATGGCAAACACTCCTTGGTTATATCAGAAGTTGGGCCTGAGTGGTGACTGATCCACGTGTATCATTGGAAGCTGACATCAGGTTGATGTCACTAAAGAACAGAGAGCCCTTTCCTTACTCCTGAAATAACCTTTGAGAGACGCAGCAGATCATGAATGTGCTGACTAGTCAGAAATAAAAAGGAGTTCGGGAATTTGTAACTCTTTCTCTTGTGAAAAAGTTCTAAAGGGACAAAGAAAGAAAGAAAAGAAAAATCTTTACAAAATGCATCCGTCAGTGTTCTCCTGATTTTCAGGAAGGTTTCTTGAACTTATATAGTAAAAATAGATTAATACTTCAACTTGAGAATACAAAGACTAGAAAGACTAGAGTTTTCTAAGTGAATTTAACCCTGGACTCCACAATGGTAGAGGAAGACGGCCCTTTGCATTCTCAGATGTACATATTATCTCATAGAAAACAGGAAAAGAAGCTCAGGTGGAGGTAGAAGACTCAGAAGGACACTGAGGAAAGTAAGTAGAAACCAAGGAGTACATTGGCCCCTCCCAGCCCCCCAAATAGAGTTTTTTACACACTTGTGGTTTTTAACACCATGTCAGAATCTTTGTAAGTCTCTGCTTCCCATTCTATTGCACTTCCCTACATTATTCCATCCCCAGGAAATTTTCCAGGAGATGAAAGATAGCCCATCATGCATTTCCCTGCATCAACTTTCTTTTTTTTTTTTTTGGTCGGTCATGGGGCTTGAACTCTGGGCCTAGGCGCTGTCCCTTAGCTCTTCAGCTCAAGGCAAGTGCTCTACCACTTGAGACACAGCGCCACTTTCAGCCTTTTTTTTCTGCTTATGTGGTGCTGAGGAATCGAACCCAGGGCCTCATGTATGCAAGGCAAGCGCTCTACCACTGAGCCACCTTCCCAGCCACCTGCATCAACTTCCTACTCTCTTTTCTCTGTGTGTGGTTTGATTTCTTTTGTTTCTATTAGGCATTAATAAATGTCTAGGACCCTCAGAAATTTGCTTCACAAATAAGTTCCATTGATAGATCAAAGTCACAACACCAGAGGTATCTGTTAACTCTAAAACAAACAAAAGCTAACACAAAAGCAGCTCTGTTATTGAGTGATAGCTCAGCACCAGGTGAGCCCTGCACTAGTCATTGTGTTTTAGCAGGGACAAAAACCACAGAGCTTGTCCCAGCTTGCTGCTTCATTGGAATGATGTCTCGCCATTCCCTGTGTATACTAGTGAAGCTGAACTGCAGACAGTCCCAGCATGGAAAGCCTGTAGCTAGAGAATATTCTAGAAATATTTCTAAACTATTCATATCTTTTGACATGAATTACATGCTTACCAAGAATCATTTGTACTTGCTCCCAATTCTGTCTTTTGCCAGGTATGCTGCTAATGTGATTACATAACCAATTAATTATATCTATAAAGTGTGAATTTGCACAGGAAGGGACTTGATTTTATGAAAGATGTCAAGTATTTGGGCAGACCCCATAAGGAAAAGTCACTTTCAGATAACTGGTTTGGACATCAGGTATCAATGGCTCATGCCTATAACCCTAAGTACTCAGGAGGCTGAGATTGTAGAATCAAGGTTCAAAGTAGCAGAGGCAGAAATGTCTTGGAAACTCCATTTCAATTAACCAGTTCAAGGTAGGACTACAAATGTGAGTCAAATGTGAGAACTCCAAAGGTGAGCCAGAAAGTCAAATGTTAGCACGAAACCCTGAGTTTTAGGTTTAACACCAGCATATATATTCACATACACACACATACATTCACTTCGGAACTTCACCGGGTAGGCTTACATTCACAAGAAGAAGAAAAAAGCCTTAACACCATAATGATAAGTACATATTCATTTATGTGCCTTAAGCAAAGCTGAATTTCTATGCATGTACCTCATTTACTATTTTCCAACTTAATCAGTTTATGTGACTAACCAGACAACTGCCATTTTCAATGTATGGAAGAAGAAGGTTTCTTTCATAAGACTGAAAGTGGCAAACTAGGGAGGACTTTTGCTTAACCTATACACAATGAACACAGCTAGAAAGCAATAGATTCAGATATTCAAACCAAGAAACAGAATCCATTTCAATATCTAAGTTTACTTAGATTACTTAGGTAAGAAGCATCCTGGCTGGAACTAAAGACATTAAAATTTGTATAGATCTGAGCAATGTAGTCACCAATTAATTACTGTGTGGCATTACCATGTCTTCCTATAACGCAATACCAACCGCCTCTAATCAGAAGGATTTAGCACGCATTTATTGATGGAAATTAGGTGATTTTATCCACAATGTCTGAGTGACTTTGATATGTTTGAGCCCGACGCAAAATAATATAATAAAAAAAATGTATAGATGAGAACATCAATTTTTCTCTACATATAAATCTGTCATTGATTTGAGAAGAATCAAATCTAAATCCAACCAGGTAAAGACATTCTGTACATCATCCTTCCCTATTCTCTGCAAAAAATAGAATTGGCTTTTCTAGTATGTTTATATCCTATTCCAGACTTTGCCATGTTCTAGACATCAAAAGAACACAAGGACAATAGAATGTGGTCCTGGAAAACATGAAGCATAAGACAAATTAATTATAGATTACTTTCTTCAAAGAGTTTTCTTTAAACACCATCACCTCCTAAGCCCACAGAAATAATAACCAATAGACAAATGAGTGGAGAGGGAAGGCCACTCTTATACATGGGCCCAATAAAAAATAGACTATGTTTGTTTGTTTATGTATTTATTTAGTAGGTTGTAGAGCCTGAATTCTGGGCCTGGGCATTGTCCCTCAGCTCTTCAGCTCAAGGTTAGCCACAGCGCCACTTCCAGCTTTTGTTGCTTATATGGTGCTGAGGAATCGAACCCAGGGCCTCATGCATGCAAGGCAAGCACTCTACCACTGAGCCACCTTCCCAGCCCCAGACTGTGTATTCTTGATCTGACTTATATAACCATAGCCCCTCTGAGTATCACCTTTATAATAACAATGCATTAAAATTTTCATTAGATAAAAAAAGAAATAGACTATGATATATGAAGTGAACTAGAAACGTCTCCCCTTTCCCTTCCCTTCAAATATTGTCCTTGGCAGTATAAAAAAATCTATTTATCTTTTGGTTCTAAAACTATTTATGTTATGGTAGATGAATGAAGAGGAAAAGGAAGGAAGAATGCAGTCAAGAATTCAATGTGTATCCTTGAAAATTAAGAAGAGTGAGGGAACGTGTGGCTGGGATCGATGGGTGACCACGCTGAAAGGGAGGACATTGAGCAAGATACATTGTGTCATAAACTGCTTTGTTGGCAATTCCTTTGTATGACTGCCTTAAGATAATTTTTAATACTGGAAAAAATATACAAACCCCTCCCTGGAACATTATGACAAGTTAACTGCCATATTAGCTCGGAGAATTAGACTCTTTTCAGTCAGTCAAGAAATAAGGATGGCATGCAGACTTCTCAGAAGAGGTTGAATCTGAAGAAGGAAGAGGCAACGAAGCTTCTCTAGGCACAAATTAATCTTAAAATTATGAATTCAAAGACACATGAAAATGGACCTTGCAAACTCCCCATTTTTTAAATTGTAGATTATTAAAACTCTCCAATAAGTTTATATAATTAGCTTTCTTGGCTGTCATAAATGTATATGTAGGGGGTAGGGGAGAGAAGGGAAGCATTTCTTCCTTCATCCCACTCTAAAAATACCAACATTGCAATGTTAGAGGAACCTCAGACACAGTTGTACAAGTTGCAAGAAAGAAAAGAAAAAAAAAGAAAAGAAAAGAAGGAAGGAAAAAAGAGAAGAAAGAAAGATAGAAAGAAAGAAAGATAGAAAGCTAGCAAGCAAGCAAGCATGCAGGCAGCCAATATGTTTGGAAATGAGGCTAAGACCCTGTAACTCAGAAGGTAGAGGTCAATATCATGGAGGAACTTACCAGAAATGCACCCTTCCCCACATTCCCCACCTCCCCACCCACACACACCCCACTCCAGACTCACAAGGTTTCATTCACATTTTAACAACTTTTGTTCCTAAGGTAAGTTCTTATCTTAATGCTCTCTATTCAGCCTGGTAAGCTAGCTGGCTTGTTTGCTTGCTTGATTTATTTATTTAATTTGTAAATGAAGGTGAAGGTTTATAGTAGCGTGGGAAGGAAATGACTGACAAGCCTGGTGGGAAAGATTTAGTCTGTGCTCTGTAGTTTCTTGTCTGTGATCTCCGTTTCAACATTCAGCAAAGATTTTGATATGAATGATCCAGGAGGTGTGAAGGGCAGCACTCTAGCCCTTAAATCACCCCACATCCTCGACATACATGGCTCTTCCACTTATTAGTTCAGAAAAACAGCTGATGACAAGCAAACGTCACCTCCCCTGGACATTCAGATGACTGATTTTGTATAAATCAATATGGAGTGCCACAAAATGTCAGAAAATACCAAATGAGGAGAAAAGAATCAATAGATAACCTTGGAATTAAATGAGTGATGAATAATCTTTACCAAGTAAAATAAATTAAACCAGGAAAACCAACTTAAAATAACATCAAGGGTCTGGCTTAAAACCACAAAAATAACAACATAATTTAGAGGTAAGGCCATTTGCTACAAACTTGGCTCTTCATTATTTTTTTCCAGGAAAGTATTATGACAGGAATTACAAAATAAGAGTAGAATGCATACTTTCCAGCTTCTGACTGAATGGATGTAGATTTTTAAGGTTCTATAACAAATAAACTATAATTTACAGATGCTGATGATGTTTCAGCCTGGCAACTGTGATACTGAGGATGCAGATTTTTAACACTTCCAGGGAGAAGGAGGTAAGAGTAGAGAAACAAACTCTATGATTTTTTTAAATCTATTTGAGAACATATTCTAAATGTGACTATCAAAGCTATCAAACAAACTATAAATTTGTAGACAGTCCAAATAGGATTTCAGAATTCCTATTTAAATATTTTTCTGAGTCCCAACCTGGCAATGTGGTTGTAATACTATCATGTAACAGAAATCAAGATAAATGCCTTTCTTCATGAGTAAAGAGGTGCCAAGCTATGCTTTCTCATCTTTGTGTTGCTCTACAAGGCAGTCGATCCACAAAGCACAAATTAAACACCTACTATGTGCTAAGGATGATACTAGGGGCTTATGACTGTCATCCTGGGAGACAGCCAGCCAGGCAAGCAAATCAAGTAGTAACTAATCTAAAAATAAGCAAATCTCTCCACACTACCCTAGGGATCCTGCCTAACCCAGATCGTAGCCCAACATAGACCAACTCCAAAAGATGCTACTCATAACTCACCTTTAGTATAAACCCTCACTTTATAAGCCAGGTGCCAGTAGCTCATGCCTATAATTTTACCCTCTCAGGAAGCTAAGGTCTGAGGATCTCAGTTTGAAGCCTGACCAGGCAGGAAAGTCTGTGAGACTCTTATCTCCTGTTAATCACCCAACAAGCCAGAAGTGAAGCTGTGGCTCAATTGGTAGAACACTAGCACTCAGCAAAAATAAAATAAAAATAAAAAATAAAAAGCTCTGCGAAATCACCCAGGCCAAGTTCAAACCCCAGGACTAGCACCAAATAAACAAATAAATACATACATGCATGCATACATATATACATACATAAATATGAAAAAATCAGTATATGGTGGTAGTTTTTTTGAAAAGTATCTATATCAATGCAGACCACGGCTCCAGAAAAAACACTTTCTAGAACTCTGAACTACAACATCTTTCTTCCTTTCAGATTCAATCCTCAACCCAAATTTCCAACAAATAAACATGTCTGCACAATCTCTCATCTGCTAGGTTTTAGTCAAAGATTTGCATGAAGGGGAAAATGGGGATGGGGGGAGAAAGAGAACATTTCATCTGATTTAGTAGCTCCTGAGTCTATTTTCCCCCTAGGTTCCCTTTGGTGGCTGGACAAAGCAAGACTAGCAGAGATTCTAAAGGCTTTGCAAATTGCCCGTCACAGCAAAGAGATTGCAAAAAAGAGCTTCTTCAGAGAGGCTGGGAGGGGGGGGCGCGGTGGGACTGTATTTCTTGAGTGTTGCCTGAAACTCTGCCATCTGGGACCTCTGGAGCTCTGCTTTATTGGGCAAAATCCTCTACTAGTCCAAGCTGTGGTTCCATTTCTTGAGCATAGGTTGTGAGATGCTTTTTTTTTTTCCATTTTAATTGAGGAACAGCAGTAGAGACTTAGAGTAGGAGGTCTCTTTTCTATGAGGAAGCCCACTTGGATAACAGATACAACATTATTGGATACAACTTCTCCTCCAAAGCTGAGGCTGTCATCCTACTTAAAAAAACACTGGGAATCAAGATTGGGAACATGTTTAGAAACCATACTAAGCCAAGACAGTGGTTGCTAAAACACAGCAAATACAGCTGTCCCCCAGTACCCTTGGAGCACTTGTTCCAGGACCCCCTTAGATACAGAAATCTGTAGATTCTCAACTCTCTTATACATAATGGTAGAGTTTTTGTATATTTTCCCATAAGCTTTAAATTTTGTCTCTCTTAAGATAAGGCAAGTGCTGGGTAAATAGTTGTTATAATATTGTGGGGGCTTTTGAGGGGAAAGTAGGTGATGATACAAAAAAAGTTCACACTTGTTAAAACTACTTTTAAAAGATGTTTGGTGTGTGGTTGGTTAGAAGCACAATGCACAATCCACAGATAGAGAAAGAAGATTGTATAGTAATGCAGGATGGTAAAGTCACATCCAGAAACTTCACCAGCAATGGCCAATTCAGAGGCTCAAGCATGTTGAGTTCACATTGCTTCCTATTCCATCTTTAAAACAATTCCGTAAAATATTATCATCTCCCTCCTTCTACAGAGGAGGAAACAGAAGTATGGAGATGTTGAATAACTCTCCAAAATTCCCATGTCCTTAAAAGGGGAAGAGTATCAGCCAAATGGATGATAGCAGAGACATTTCCATTAGGCACAAACCCAGCTACATTCTTTATTTTTTTGTGTGTATGTGCCAGTCCTGGACTTAGGGCCTAGACACTGTCCCTAAGCTTTTGTGTTCAAGGATAATGCTCTATTGCTTTGAGCCACAGTCTTTTCTGGTCTTTTAGTAGTTAATTGGAGATAAGAGTCTCATGGACTTTCATGTGCAGGCTGGCTTTGAACCGAAGTCCTGAGATCTCAGCCTACTGAGTAGTTAGGAATACAGGCATGAGCCACCAATGCCTGGCTCCCAGCTACCTTCTTAATCAGCTTCCTTAGCAATTGTTTAAAGATGATGATGGTCCTTGGTGGCAGCTATAATCATACTGTGACTTCTCCCAGCTACATTCCAGATCCCCCCAGAGTACCTTGAAAAGCTGGAGCCTAAAGGTGTGTGAGACACAAAGACACAAAAGAGCTGATAGAAGAGTTCAGGGCCCTCCAACGCAGGGCTCTGGGGCTTTAACTGCTGCAAGTAGCCCAGATCTCTCCTTCTGGTCCAACGGATACTCACAAAGTTGTTTGCTTTTAAGATATGCTTAATGCTTTCTTTACAAAGAAAGAAAAAGCCTTGTCAGTATAAAACGCACCGGAATTATAGCTGCTGCTTTGATGCTGTGTATTATTTTTAGCAGAGTGGCCTGCTCCTCTGGTTCCGATTGGTAGGGACTAAAGCTCACTCCAGTAATGCAGGCTGACTGCTGTCCCCAAAAGACCCTGAGCGAAACAAGAGGAATGATCGCGCAGACAGGCGAGGTTTAACATAAATAAACTCCCACTTAATGTTTCTTCCAAAAAGAATCCATTCATTATCTTTATTTCCAACACAGTATTTATGAATTTTTCTTTCAACAGAACCCATCAGGGCAAACGTCACAGCTCCATGGGTGGAGGGTGGGGGGTAATCTTGTGTACTTTCTTGCCCTCCTAGTAAGACGAAGTCCAATGAATAAAAGAAAGGGGGAGGGGGTGGCCCCTATATTTAGCTCTCCTTACAACAGCATGTCTCACGGGGATTAAAAATACACCCAAATCACTTGAAGACATTCTGAAAAAAAAAATCAAAGACAGAATAGCTTTCCAAGAGGAAGTTTTACATCTTCTCTGCCTTCTTTCAAGCTGGGTTTTACTAGTGAGACTCTTAAGTAGTAAAAAGCTCATGTTCGGAATATCCCCCTGACCAGACCAGGCCAGGATGGATACAGAGTTTCATAATACACTGTCTCTTACTCTACTCCCTCAGCTTTACCTACTTGGGCACTGGATGTAATTTAGGAGAAATATGCATGGGTCCTTGATTTAAAAATAAAGTGTGTACTAATCCATGTGGACAAATTCTCCTCTAAGGACAACCTTCCCCCACCCAGGCTTTGATACTCCCTGTCAGAGGGAAATCAGCTCAGATTCAATTCACTGAACAAATACGTGTTATTTGTGATGGGCCAGGCGCAGTGCCAGGCAGAGCGAAGGGAGCGGAGGGAGCAAAGGATGCGATGACCTTGTTGGAGTGGGCGCCAGGTAATTCTACAAGTAAGCAAACTCCAAAGACCACAGAACGGAGCAAGCTGTGAGGCCTTGTCCAGAGAGAGCAGACGAGATGGAGAGCTGAGGACAGCATTTGAAACAGAAGAGATGAAGACAAGGATGGGGTGGGTAGACCCCAGATGTGGGAGAAAGTCAGGAATGGGCTGTGCAGTGCATCTCTCAGATGATCCAGCCTTAGTGAACTGTATGGAAAGAGCCTTTCAGAGCTGAAGAAAGGAATTTCCAACTGGAGAACACAAAGTACTTAAAAATGTTGCTTCTTCCAAATACAGATGTATATGACACTTGCAGTTATGTATGTGACTTTTGACCATTTCCATGTTTTTCCAGGGCCTCAGTTTCTTTATCTTCAAAACGGGATCATATGTCCTTGGGCAGCTGTGCTCATGAAATCTTACCAGAAAGTATATAATGCATGCTTGGTTCATAGTAAGCACTCAATAAATGTAAATACCTGACTCATATGGAAGCTGTCTAGAAAGAACACACTTCCAATATTTCTACAGTCCCATACAGAACCCACTTTTCTGGTAGAAGAGTGACTAAAATTGGAATATGAGGAGGGTAAGACAACATGAACTTTGCTGCGTGCAATGTCTAATCTTCGGGCCTCTTTAAGGAGTTACATCCTGCTGTAAAGTAAGAAAACCCTCCAACACCCTCAGCTTTCAGTTTCCCAAGCAAATATGCAACCTTGAAAAAATAATTAGCTTTTAATGAGTCTTGATTTCAATCCGTGGCTGTATCACTCATCAAGATATGGAATCACTTATACAGAGGCAGGTAAAAATTTTAAAGCATCTTCTAACCTAAGGTAAGAGAGGAAAAAAGGGACCTTAGGAAATGAAGACAGAGAGAGAGAGAGAACAGCAGTAAAACAAGTATTGGTGGATGAATACATGCTTCTCAGACTTCATGTACATATAAACCATTGCCATGTTTAGTTGCAGTGCAGTCTGCTTTTACAGGTTTGATGCAGACCATGAGACTGAGTGATGCCCAAGTATGGACCACAGAGGACTAAGAAAGCGGTATTTTCCTAGGGCCAAGGAAGGCAATCAGGAAAGCCTGCCAAGGAAGGAGGGGAAACTGGGAGCACAAGATAGCAAGCACAAGGATATGAGGGGCTGTTAAGCAGAGGAATGTAAATACAAAGGCACCAGGTCCAAGGGGAAGATTTTCAGAGACGAGCTCAGCTTCTCACCTCAGGAAGTTTGCTGGCATTGCTCACATTGGCTATGAGTCACTCACAGCCTTAAGAATTGTTGATAGCAAACATTTTGGAGAGTGCTGAGATAAAGGGATCTGCTCCCAGCCATTAACTATGAAGCACTAAGTCATTTCAACAGCCTGACAAAAATTATGCTCCACACTTGAAAAATAGCTATTGATTAGTCCTCCCTTTCTATGCCTTCCAATACCCCAGATCCATTTGCTTGTTTCTCCCCATGTACCTTCATACAACTAGTTAGATCCTTCCCAAGTCCCAACCCACCCCCACCCAAAAAAAAAATCTAAGGCTTCCCTTTACTTTCTTCTAGATACTGCTTTTTAAAAGCATGCCAAGAAAGAGCCAATCCAAAGGTTTCTTCTCATAGCTGTTCTGGTGAACTTCCAATGTCTTCTCTATTCATTACAGATACAAAGGCAACAAATCAATGGATCTATCATTTCCTGTGTTGGACGATAAGAAACTAAGAGAGCATGAAAAGGACAGAATATAGAATTTGTTTTAAAAGATTGACTTCAGGGGCAAGTTGAACTGGAAAACTCTAAGCAGCTTCAACTAGCAGCTTGAGTCTTGAGGAGGAAAGAGGGAATCCTGCTCTCTGAAGCATCATCCCTGGCCTCTTAATCACAAGAAAAGTTGACAAGGCATGGAGAGCTATGGCAGATTGATGGCAAAAACATGCCAGGCACTCTGTCTCTCCTTGCACCCATGCCTTGGGCCATGTGGGTCTGCAACTTTACCTCTTAAGCTGATGGCTGAGTCTATCTCCACCCCTGCTGCCTTTTAATTTGTTTTAGCAATACAACGTGGCAGGCAGAAACAGCAGTATCTTATCTGAGACCAGTAGTCTTGTACACTTCTTCACCTTTTCTGTTTCTTCAGCCATCACCAAGAGGGCAAATCTAAGCTAGCCTGAGATCACCTAATATAAAGCCAAAGTTATTCTCCCCAACATGATTGGCCAGCTGATCCCAGTGCAATGCAGTACAATATAATATATGAACCCAGCTGAGAGCCACTGAGCCTGACTCAGAGCCAACAACACTTAAGAGTCATGAGAAACAACCAATGTTTGTTGTTTTGTGCCACTAAGTTTTATAATGCTTAGTGATGTAGCTTCATTTGGCCAAAAAAAAAAATTAACTGACATACAACAGCTTTCTTTGGAAAAGCCCTGACACAAAGGCCAAGTATACAAATAATTCCAACCAGACACTGGCTTTCCTCTGGCAGAACTTATTAATGCACATAAATACATTACAATAGCATAAGTGCATCATTTATTAAAAAAAGAACACATTAGGGAATTAGGTAATAAAATCCACTTCTCTATTTCTTTTCATTTTTCAAAGGCAGTAGTCTATTCATTAGTAAGACTGTATTAACTTGTGTGAATTTTTTCACTTCATTAGACTTCAAATTCAGGTGGTCATTCCTCCTTGTACGCAGTCATTTGTGGAGGTTAGGATGAACACAACTGAGTGCTTTGGGGACTCCTGAAGATGAATAACACAATGGCCCTTGATCTCAAATCACTTCCATATAATGGGTCTGAAAAAAAGGTTGTGAACAAATACTCCTCTCTCTTCTGTATCTCCCCTAATTTCACCAATATTTTTTTTCTTGATCTGACCATAAGTGGGCCTTTACAACTTTACAAACACAGTTGGAGAGGTCTAGGCTGGTGTACATATTAATCAAAGGCAATCATAAAAATCTAAAGATAAAAACAAGAGGGGTGTTGGTTGGGTTCTAGTAGCTCATGCCTATAATCCTAGCAACTCAAAAACTCAAATCTAAAGATTGTAGTTTGAAACCAGCCTGGACAGAAAAGCCCATGAGTCTGTTATCTTCAATCAACTGGCAAAAGTTAAGAACTGATGGTACAGTTCAAGTGGTAGAGCATCAGTCTTGAGAGAAAAAGCTAACAAACATTATACAAGCCCCAGTACTGACACACAAAAAATCAAAAGTTGTTTTAAAAAGAAGCCTGTTATCAGATAGACCTTGAAGAGCCTTGAATGCTGATTATAAGGTATATTCTTGACTCTACAGGTAATAGGGACCATGGATAATTGGGCTATCATGTAGGAAGAATTATTGGCAGCTCTTCCCCCTCACTCTGGGATCATGGAAGTCCAAGGTGACAGATTCAGAAAGGATGAGCTTGTCGATTGTAAATGCTACATAGAGATCAAAGAGGATGAAAAGCTGTTGGGTTTGCCAAGTAGATAGTCACTGTGACCTTGGAAAGCCAAATTTAACAATGCAAGAGGAAAGAAAATGAAGCTGGTGGGATGATTCTCCACTTTAAATTTGCCTAGATGGCTACAAGGCATGACGGATTGTCTACAACCAATCTGGATTGTCTACAATTTAAGGACATATCATTTGACTAAGCTTGCTGCTATATTGATCAATTATCTTAGTTATCTTAAGGTCTATAGAATAAGCTCTGGTGTTTCCCACCATGCCTTAGGAATGGCTGGTGGAAGAGAAGAAAGGGGTGAGCTCCGAAGGCAAGTACAATGGACAGGATTCAGCCTTCTTGCTTTCATTTCAACAAGCCCAATCCCATTTGCCTTCCTTAGATACAGGGGTTCCATTGTGGGGGGAAATAGAGTTCCTTCTATGGATTAAGAACTAAGTTGAAAGCCAGTATATTGGGTAATTTCCATGATCCATTCACATTTGAACAATGCTACAGTAATGAAATTTTCACACTTCGGAGGGGAAAAAAAATCTAGGGATGAGCAATTCACCCCCTCCATGTATATGGTGCATCTTCCATGAATTCCCTCAACCAATCTACACTGTGGAGCTCTGAAGGAGGAGTCATTACCCCCGTTCTGCAGATTAGGATAATAAGGTCCAAAAAAATCAGATCACATGCCTTAGATCTTAGTGCTGAATTGAGAGCCTGGACTCCTAACCACAATAACCCAGGTCGGAACAGCTCTACAGCCACAGTGCATCCAGGATTCTCAAGGACCTCTAAACTTGAATTTCTTGGAATATCTGTATTCTTCAGGTCAGAAGATGCTACCAAATTTAGGGATGAGAGGGATATGTTTAGAAGAAGACATGGGGGGAGGAAGACTGAAGAAACTGGACAGACTAGATAAGTGGATTAGGGATTCTGTGGAAAATGGAATAATTAGTCATCAGAAATCTTGAATCTAGCATTATTTTTAAAAATCACACACACACACACACACACACACACACACACACACTATATACATGCACATAGACACAAAAAGACTTCCTAGGAAATATATCTGGCTAGCAAATTAAGATAGTTTTTGTTTTAGTAGGTTAAAACAGATTTTACTTTGAAAAAAATGTAAACTCCTTGGTAAGAATTAAGTATTAAAATGTGGCTCAACAAGGCTTCATCAAACCTACTCCATTTCAAGTTCTGCCTTTCGCCAATTCTTCAGCTCTTTCTCTGATTTATTTTTCCCCCTAATACTTCCCCTCTTTGTGGCATATCATGTATCTTATTTAGATGCTTGATTCTTACCTCTCCCAGGAAGTGCTTTTGTAAAGCGGAGAGAGAGAGAGTTCATTCTTATACTATAGTTGCTTAGTCTGTATCTCTAGTACCTTCTACAATGTCTGGATAAATATTTGTTGAACAAATAGAAGTATTACTTTGTCGTGATATTTATGGAATGAGCTTTCTTCTTTCTATTCAGTCCTGTTCCATCTTACAGTGTATCTGAATCATTCCAGCCCTCATCAATTACAAGTCTATTTAGCATTTATATGGCATTTCTTATTTAAAACTCACTGTTCAATTATTGATTCCTGTGATCGACCTTGAAGACAGACACTGAGATGTGATATGTCCCACGCTTCTTTCCTTCTGTAAGCTTCAATACAGATGTGAGTGAGCAAGGCAATGGGAAGAAAAAGCAAATTCAAAAATGTAGACAAGAGAGGCTGGGCAGAGGAGCACATGGAATGTCTTTGGTTAAAATTTTATTCCCTGGTCTGTTTTTGCCTCTTTCAAAGTGGTGGTAGACACTCAGAAAACTGGAAATGGGTCTGTGGTTCAAGAGGTAGAGCACTAGCCTTGAGCTGACGAGCTGAGGGACAGCACCCAGGCCCAGAGTTCAAGCCCCATGACTGACCAAAAAAAAAAAAAAGTGGTGGTAGAGCCAGAGATCCTCCCCACCAGAGGCTGCAGGTGAGCTCAGCTACCCCACAGAGGAGGCAGAGAAGGAAGAAGAACAGGAGCCTACAGAGTAGGTGAGGAGGAAGGGGAGGATGGCTTCTCACTAGCTGTCTCCCAGCAGGTATCCCAAACTCTGCCCTTAGAGTTCTTTGCCTAGATTCAGAGGTGGTAACCAGACTTTCTACCTCTACTTCTTTGCCCAGCCCGCTGCTCAGCTGCCTAAACCTTCTGCTCAAACCCAAACTTTCTAGCTTGGATACCATGGCTTAGTCATCTGGTCTACCTTTTCTATGTCTATCACATGACTGAGTCTTATGTGGGAAGACCTAAGGAGTAGCCCAGAATACAGCAAAAGTAACACTATGTTTTGACCTAAGAGGTAGAGAAGCTCTGATTCACATTCAGATAGCTCCACTCACAGTTTCCTCTGAGTGTAGAATCAGCTCAGGGCTGTTAACGTTGCATGAACTGTACATGCTGAGAACACACTTGTTTAAACCGCTTAAGTCAGTGGGGCTTAAGATCTCGGCTTCCCCAATGTTTCACCAGCTAGAATCACCAAATTATTAATAAAACAATCCATCGAATAGAGATCTGGGTCCTGGAAGCTCTATAGACATTTTTTTAGAAAAGGCAAAAACTCAGAACAAACAGTAAGAACGTTTTCATGAACTTGATGTAATATTAACCATCTCTACAAAAACCCTAACATACAAGTACAGAATGTTTTTTTCATGTAATACAAAAGAGAACTAACACCCTACAAACACATTAAGTATCTCCATTATGCCCAGCTCTGTATGAGTTCCATGTATACATCATCTGATTTAAGTTTCTTTGTAGACCCAGGAGCATATTAGATTTGTCTTTACAAAGAGAAGCTAGCAAACGATCATCAATATTTAGTCAGTTGTTTAAGGACCCCCAGAATTATGCCAGAAAATCAGACCTTTGGATCTAAGCACAATACTACATAATTTGGCTGCTCATTATACATAAGCAATTTAAATAGTATTTTATTTCCCACTGACTTTAGCTTTTTGATCATTTCTTAGTTTAAAGACTTAGGAGAGAAGATATTTAAAATACTTAAGCTTTCTTTGTTGTTATTCTGAGATCATATAGCTTGTATTACCCTGGGAAGATTATTGCAAACATTACTTATTTTAATACTATTTGACCTCTGAGATTTCATTGAACACCTATTGATTGTTGATAGAGATTTCTAGTTGACAAAAAAGGTAGGAGAGTAAATTTATTTTTATTTTCATTGCTCTGAATATTGACTCTATTATTTGAAAACTTCATGAACATTCCAGACATCTTTGATTCGAAGATGCATTCTCTCTACTGACATTTCCAATCTTCAACAGGTCATGTATTATAAAGGTATACATTTAAAAATGATATTTTTGACACACATAAATTCACATTGTAGAATACTCTATATGAAAAACTTCCAAATAGCTAACTTGATACCAGACTGAGAATAAAAATGCTGTGGAAACTGCTTCTAAAGTATAGCAATTAGGCACAATGATTAGACAAAGCACTGTTTCACATTAAATTAGATTGATATTTAAATTGTTTTTAGCTCTGTGGTGTCAAGGTACCACATAAATACATTATTACTACTATTAACAACAATAGTAACAATGACAATAACTCAACCAAATTTTCCAAGATTGTAATTTGCAATGCCCCAAAGAAACTAATTGCATTCTTAAGAGGTAGATTAACTCTTTCAAACCATTTGAAATCATTTAATGAAAGTTCTATGAACAATTAACGTCTTTGAAAATTCCTCCCAGGAGATGGTCTCTTCATACGTGTATCTATACATACATACATACACACACACACACACACACACAGTTTAGCTGTGATCAAATCATTTTACTCCATTTAAAACTAAATGAAATGTCAACACATTGTGAAGAGGGCTATTAGCAATTCAAATATAGTTATTCTTGACTTTACATAATATAAACAAATAATAAAACTTTGAGAAGACCTCTGCTCTGAAGATTTCAAAGACAAGTAAAAAGATGTCAAAATGAGCAAGCTTATCTGCTCTGCATTGCCTAAATCTGAACTAAAACCCCCAAGTCAAGGAGGTCAAATTCCAAAGTCCTCCCTGTTGGCCAGGAAATATAAAGAAGTCAGATTAAGCCAATTGATTAGACAATGGTAATCATTGTGGGGAAATGAAGAGGGCACATCTACCCAAAGAGATTGGGACCTTCTTTCCAGCCAATTACTGTCAGAATGCGGCAGACCAGAATTTCTTTATCTTTCTATTGTTTAAAGAGGAGTTAGAAATCCAAATTTTCATTTTTATTTTTTGACATTTTATGTGACTTTTAAAGTGCCATGTACACCCAATAAAATGTGACTGCAGGCTGGATTTGACCCACACATCTCAAGTTTGCCCCCTCTCTTCTAGTTTTTGACTTCACGTGTCATCCACTGGCACACTTATAGATGTATAGCTAGCAGCTATTTGTGTTAAGTTTGTCTTGGAAATGTATCCAGGTACAGAGGCCTGTCTGTTTCCAAGAAGGGGGGGGAATTAGACAACATCAATGTCATGATCATTTATCACCATTAATGTGGTTGATGACTTCTATTTCTTCTTTTGGTTTTTGCTGTAGTGATCTCGCCCTGGATGTATCACTTGGAGTCATCGGTGACATAATTCCAATAGCAATTTCATCAAAACCAGCCACCCAATTCATCCACAAATTCAAATGCACTCATTATCAAGTGAGGCGAAAGAATGTCAGGACCCATCTCTTGCCTTATCACCACCCTTCCCTCCTGCAAAGACACTGTGCCGTTGATGTGTCACTGGCAGCCACAGAAGCGTAGGCAAGTAAGGCTGTCAGAAATAACTCCCAAGAGAGTCATGGAAATGTTTTCCAATGGGGCTAGCATGTTTCATGTGGGTATTGGGTAGATCAAAACTGTTCAAATCACATCTGATTCCAGAAAGCTTCCCTGATCTTCCCCTGCACATCACCTGTGAGCCTCCAGTTCAAATCCTACTTTCTATCTGGAGTAACAACAACTCACATGTGTATGATATCCAGAATCCAGCTGGATCTTTGTAGAGCACAGTTTCTGGCTAGCAAACATGGTGGTTATCTGAAGTTTGAAGAAACAGCTTCTTCTCAATGAGAAAACAAGTGATTTTAAAAAATCATAAGCCCCTGCCCTTCCCTTTCTGCTTGCAACATTTTAGGTCGGAGGATATGATACTTCGAGTCATCTCAGCTCTCTTGAGACCATAGAGCAATAAACATGGGGAAAGACAGCTGAGAGCAATTAAAGAGATATGGAAAGAACTTATATTCTTCACGGCATTGCCCAGCTAATGAACAAACTCTGGGACCAGTGATCTCCTGATAAGTAAATAATAAATGTACTTATGTAGCAGACAACTGTGAGTTGGGTTTTCTGAATCTTACCATGCAAATTATTCCTAAGTGATGCAGCTTTTCACCCCAAGATAGATGATAATGAACACCCACAGGCTGGATGGTAATGGAGCAGAGGAGCCAATGACTGGATCTGAGTCACCCCGTTCATATCCCAACCCCCTCCAGCAAGACAGAGACACAGGAGAGGCAGCGTTTTAACTATAATAGCAGTGTAATAGTGCAACTTTGCTGGCTTTACCTTCCAGAAAGGATGGCCAACAGGGGCCTCCACAAATGCATTTCCTTGTGAGACGGACAACTCACAGTCTCATTCTCTTGCTCCCACCTCCTCTGATTGCAGTCCTCCAGAACAGCCTTGGATAATATTTATGCAGAACTGGATATATAGCTCACATGAGAACCAACAGAACTTCCTAAATTGAGCAATCTGTGAATTTATGCCTCACATTTCACTCATCTCTGATACAAAAATGCCCTAAAAGTGCATTATTACTATTTAAGATGCAAACTACTGCCCTGAAAAATATTGCTTTTTACCTGAGGTGAAACAAGTTATAAATTAATGGTCAGTCGTGGGTAAAGTGTGTGGGTAAATAGAAATCTCTTACAACCGTGTGTAGGCCATTCTGCTAATATGATGAGCCCATACTTGCTGGTGGATTAATTACTCTTTTCTTCTAACTTAATTTATTTCATACTTTAAGAAACCAAAATGTCCAGTAGCCACTCTCTTTGTGACAAAGAAACACAATAAAAGCAATTTCTCCAGTACAAAAAAAAAAAAAAAAGAGCATTCCCGGTAATGCATTTTTGAATCTAGCATACCTTCTCCTAATGAGGTTTCAGCATGCTATAAATAACACTAATGAGACTTTGTCTTGCCCATGTAATATATTTCCCTGAGATAGCCTCAGATTCTCTGTGTTGCATGGAAAACTAACGGCCTCAGAAAGAAATGCCGTCCAATAGCACGTTCAAACGAAAAGCACAATTAAATATAAATGAATTCAGTAATTTAATTGCACAATTGTCGCTTTAAAAAATTCAGAAGAAAAGTAATGATGTCATTTTTTTAATCGGTAAATAATAAAAGTGCTTATGGGGATGGTACAATATTTAAATAAACATTTTTTTCTGGTAAAGGATAGGTAGAAGAGACCATCAGACATTGTTAGGATAGTCTCATGCCTGGCACAAAACTGAATATGATGGCATCGATCATCCTGCCCACGCAATACCATGTGAAAACAAACATCTCAATTTCCATCTCATCTTGAAAGTTTCTTCTGATTCTCACCATTATCAACCAGCTCTCACATTATTCCAATTAAAACTGAGAACAAACCAGCAATATACCTCAAAGGCTCTCTAACCAGCTCCCAATAAAAGCAAGCTCTCTACAGAAGACTGCCCAAAACACAATCATCTTCACATGCCGATGACGTAGCACTTTAATGCTGACAACATCAAAAAATCATTAAGAGCTCGTTCTTCAGGCCTCTCTTCTGCAAACACTGACCCAGCACATCCTGCCTTTGATGGTGCTCCCTGATAAGATCAGAGATGTGAAATGTCATCTAAAACCTAAAGCTAGCTTTGGGCTTCACTGGACATTGAT
This sequence comes from Dipodomys ordii, assembly GCF_000151885.1. Taxonomy (NCBI): domain Eukaryota; kingdom Metazoa; phylum Chordata; class Mammalia; order Rodentia; family Heteromyidae; genus Dipodomys; species Dipodomys ordii. Next base: position 9,127,154 of record NW_012267224.1, read on the forward strand.
TTTTATTCAATTCCAATCAAGAGCATATCCAAGAAATGTACTTAACTCCATTCCAGCATTGTGGTGAGGATAACAGGAGAAGAGGCTTTTTAATTTTGAATTAGCTATTATCTTACATTCCAGTGATTGGAAGTGACACAAGTAGATGAGAAAGAAGACTCCTGCAGCCACCCAAGCAAGCTTCCGACGATCAACACAACTCATCCTACAGCTGACAGTTTCCATTGTGTTTGTGTGTGATTCCTACATAAGTTGTATAAATGAAGTTTGTTTGTTTGATGTTGGATAACCTTTCAACTAGGTGACTAGCTTATTCATTATCTCATTTAGTGTTCCAACAACTTCTTACTGAGTGCCTTCTCTGCTGCAGGCTTAGTGATAGGCACTCACGACTATTTCAGGAACCAATCACAGTTTCTACTTCCAGAAGCCAATCCTCCATGCATTTTGGATGGCAGATCGTTTTAAAAAAATAAATACTAGAAAGAGTATGAAAGAAAACAGTACAACCAACGCTGGAAGTATTGTAGTCAAAGAAGACTTAAAGGGACTTCAATGACTTGTGACATGATGAGAGACAGGTAGCCAATCAAAGATCAGGGTGCTGATGGCTCCTGCCAGTAATCCTAGCTTCTGAAGAAGCTGAGATTTGAGGATCAAGCTTTGAAGCTAGCCCAGGCCGGAAAGTCTATGAGACTCTTATCTCTAATTAACCAGCGAAATACTGATAGTGAAGGTGTAGATCTAGCAGTGGAGTGCTAGTCTTGAGCAAAAAAAAAGCTCAGGGACAGCACACAGGCCCTGTGTTCAATCCCCAACACCATCGCCAAAACATAGACAAAAAAAAAAGATTTGGGAAGGGCAATCCTGGAATAAGTAAAGGCACATAACAAAGGCTCAGAGGGGGGAACAAGTTCAAGGGAGGAAGGAGCAGGAAGGATGAATCTCGTGGTTCCTGTTTCCTCAGTGGTGAAAGGAAATCCCAGATGTGATTCTGTGAAAACTCAGGAGCATCTCAAACTCATACCTTTGGAGTCCTAACCCCGTCTCTCCCCACACCACATCCCTGTTTTTAGTTAAAAAGACTGCTATATCTTTAACACAGGGTTTCCAGTGATGCCTGCGTAATCTGCCCTCAGAACTGTGGTGGATTCTTCTCTGGCCATAAATGACCATAAATCAATGACCATCAGCCCAGAAGTTAGAGTTGATAAATAAGCATTGGGGGAAAAACGTTTCAGATGCCTCTAAAAGGATTATGTCTGTACCAAGCATGGATTCACTCAGAGGATTTGGGAAACTTAAGATAATAATATCCCTGTAACACAGAGCTTAACTTTTTTAAGACCCAATGACCTAGACTGGAGTTCCACCAATTCCTTCAGATCGTTCTGGGCCTCAGAGCTAATAGTGTACCCATACTATGCACTTGCTGTGACCATTAAAATAGGGAGATCATGCAAGTTGGCTGTAAGGAAAGTTCCAACACATACTAAGGGCACTGATGCTAGCGCTTCTTGACTTTATCTCCCTTAATTTTAGAGAGCCGTTTGGAAGACATGGGCTTCACATTTGCATTTTTCTCTTCTCTCTAGTCCATGTGCCTAGTGGGCAGACAATGTCTACTCCCAGCATACCACACGCTCACCAAAGGAGTCTGGTGTCTCTTCTGGAAAGATTACTGTCTCTTATAAATATAAATGTCTGCCACTTGGTATGGGGATAAGACCAGATAACAGAAATAAGAACACTATAGAACAAAAGCATCCTTTGTGGGAACAAGACATAATGGCTATTAATTACCCACAGGATGGCCAGGCACCAGTGGCTCCTGCCTGTAATCTTAGCTACTCAAGAGGCTGAGATCTGAGAATTGTGGTTTGAAGCCAGCCTGAGCAGAAAAATCTGGGAGAGTCTTATCTCTGACTAGCCAGCAAAAAAAAAATCCTGAAGTGGAGGTTAACTTCAAGTGGCAAAACACCATCCTTGAGCCATAAAGCTAAGAGAAAGCACCATGGCCCCTGAATTCAAGCTTTAATCCTAGTATGATAACTCATCATCATCAACAACCGTAATTATCAAGCAGATCAATATGTGCCAAGTGGACTTTTCTCATATCCTCCATGATTTCTGGAACAGTCAGCTCAACGTTCCAAGTACTTCTTACAGTGTCCTCACTTAAGTCTGTGCTTTGTCACCCAAGTCGGGTCTCATTTCCAATTCCCAGATTGCCATTGCACAATTTCTCTTCATCCAGCCCCTGAAATTCCACTGGCAGAGCTGCAACGCGGTTACTTTCCTCAGTGTAACTCAAAAAAAGTCCGTCATCACTAGGAAACCACCTCTGATCTGTAGGAGGCAACTGGTGGGCTGAATTTACAACAAAGCCCTGCCTGCAGAAATCTTCCTGTCACCTGCAGGCAGGTGACATTAGCATCGCAGCCATAGCGCAGTCAATGAGCTACACAGACATTTCAAAACCAAGTACTTTGCCGCTATTTATGGGTCAAGGCAGGGACTCCAGCAGCTCTCTGATTTTCTTGTCGGCCTGCCAGAGAATAGCTACAGAGAACAGCTGTGGTACCCCACCCTCCTAGGGTTCGAATGTTTGAAGAAAATTAAAAGAAAAATCCCTAAACGTTGAAAGGTGCTGCTTTCCAGGGAGGGTGCGTCGTTGAGGTGGTTCCCCGGCTCCACCAACACTTTTAGCTTAATGGCCTCTCATTGCCCTCTGCGAGAAAGGAAAAGGCCCGTGGAATATCATTTCTGTCTAATTGCCCGACTCAGAACTCTCTCTCACCAAAGGCAAGCCACAGTGGAATATTATTATTTTTAGAACACTATCCAGTTTTAACATTTTAGCAGCCACGTGATCTCTACAACCACAATGGTCCTTAAATGAACCATTTTCTCCCATTCTCAGAAGCAGATAAATATAGATATATATATATATTTAATAAGCACTTTACCCTTACTCAGGATGATAAAAATATGCTCAAAAGCTGTATCCACATCTATTTATAAGTATAACATATACACATGGGATATTTAAAGTGTTGATTGGCCCTCTGTAATAGTTTTCTTTTTCCACTTGCATAGAAAATTAAGTAGAGGTCAACACAATGAAACATTCTCTCTAAGTCTCCACTGTTTATTAAGAAGTTTAGAATACTAGGCTCCAAACTGGCAAAAAAAAAAAAGAAAGAAAGAAAAGAAAAGAATGTCAATGCAGTCTAAAAATAACAAAGGTGCATAACAAATTTGTCCTCGTTTCATTCATAATAGAAGGTGTTTCTAGTCCATCGGCAAGAATGACCTATCAAACCCATCACCTTGTACAGTCAATTTATTCCTTTATCAGACAGTCATTGGAGAGGGATTTTGTCCTGCATTGTCTCAACATAAAATGGAACGCCAAGTCTGGTTGGTCCCAACAGGACAAGGGAGGTGCTTTTGTCAGAAAACCTTTCTAAAAGACATTTGATCAAAATGAAGGAGATGAGACACAAACACACCCACCTGCCTTCTCTCCCCCTCTCCTTTTTCTTCTCTCCCTTCTCTCTTTCCCCCTTTTTTTCTTCTCCTCCTCTCTCTCTCCCAAATGCTGCCTTCACTACTTCCCCAGCCCCAAAATGCTAAAAAACTCTGGCTATCAAAGGCATGGATTTGCCCTTCCAACTTCTCCGCTATCAATACGGAGATTGCTTTGCTGTGGCCCCTGCACACCCAAACACCAGGGTATCAACCAGCCTTCATTGTTTCTGCAGGAAGCCTACAGTAGGAAGCAGAAGATCTGCCCAGTTTTACAGTAAGATAGTATACACATTTGGCAAAAAAAAAATTATAAATAGCAACTGGTTGGAAGATGTTAATTTGGATAATATGGTGCAGTCTTTGGAAGAGAGAGAGTGGGGGTGGGGGAGATGAATGTGGGGCTGGGTGTAAATTTCCAGAACTGCCAGTATGGCTAGATGAAAAAGCAGCCGGGTGGTCACAGTTTCCAATCACATGAGTGTGGTCTGTTCCTGTATAGAAGCAGCTGTGCTGGAAAAGGAGCTTCAATGACTAGAGTGATGATTCGTACTCTATCCCAGCTATCATTATTATTATTTTAACCAATGAGAACATCAATCATCAACTTTGCCCTCAGGAACCTCTGGCATGGTGTCTCAGGGACAAAACTCTCACTGGAGTCCACACTTGGACAATCTTCCTCCTTGGCAAGGAGGAAGATTTCAGGAAGATCACTGAGAAATGTACTAATCGTACCAAATGCGAGACCATGACCTTATGACTCCATCATCTTCCACGGCCATCTTCTTCAGGCTAATCACCTCTACCTTGCCCTCGACTCTCCACAGATAACCTTTGCTGCCAAGAGAGAGGAAATCATCGGAATATAGGAGCCAATCCACAGCTATATATTTGAAATAGCATCTCCTCTCTGCAGCCCTACGTGGGAGGGGAACATATGGTCCTACATTCATTATCCTCCTGAGTTTAGGTTCGAAACATCATATTTTCATTACAAATAAGCTTTGATGACACAGCCTATTGCAATGATTTCAACGCATGGTTAATTTTATCTGCGGCAGTGGTGAGACTGGCATACCAATTTACTGCCAGAAGAGAACAATCTGATTTTAGCATCTTAACCCTGAACTTGAGGACCCTTTGTTCCCGAGAACCTCATTTTAGTAAGACTCAAGACTCAAAAGTGCCTGGGAAGAACACGTCACTAATGCTGACTCAAAGGGGTGGAAAAGTCAAGGGATAAAGGAAAGAGCGAAATAAACCTTAATACTCATGATGGGTGATGGGGAGGGGGGGCAGGTAGGACAAGAAGACAGCAAAAGGGTTGGGTTTGGTGTGACAGTATGCTGAAACTTCAACAAGCATGCCCAGGCCTCATAATTAGGCCATTGGTCTGGTGAGAGCAGACCTATTTGTGAGCTTTCTTTCTGCTGTGTCTGACTTCAGGCCAAGCCAGGAAGCCACAAGAAAGGGCTCTCTCATGAAGCACTTTGTGCTGGGCCAGGAAGTTTAGAGAAAAGTAAAATGTGGAATAATGTCACTGGTGGATGGGGAAGAGCAAAAAGTACTCTAAGACACTTTTATTTCTTCATCCAGAGATGGAAAGAGCAATGCAGATGGGAATACAGGTAAACACCCACATTTGTATCTATCAGTCTATACACATTTTTGCTTCGCTCTACCTCGGAATACTTTTTCTGCAACCATTGGGCTACATCTTATTTTAATTCTTCTAATCCATCAACCAATAGGCAATGAGCAATTTCTAGGCACCACAAGGTACTGGGGGGTCGGGGGAGGGAAAACTATTGAAAACATGGTCCTTAATGTAGAATAACTCAGAGCTAGCTTGGGACAATTGCAAAGACTTGCTATGTTGTTCAGACAGGCCAAGAGTTCCAGAAAGGAAATATCTGATTCCTCATGGGAGGCCAAGAGAGGCCTTGGCAAAAGTGGTTAAATAAGAGCTGAATCCTAAAAGATTAAGAGGAGTTCACCAGAGTGAGGTCACTAGAAAGAACAGCCTTTGGAAGGCCCAGGGGCTAAATTCTGTTCAGCTAGCATTTGAGGAAATGCAAATATAAGAAGACCTCAGCATAATGTAAATTTAAGCATAATTAAGAATTGGCTCTTGCCCTCTTTCCACTTCTACTTCTCAAAGTGGGAGGCCTAAAGCTCCCTGGGAAGTATGTGCGCATGTGTGTGCATGTGAATATGTTCATACACACAGGAGGAAAGCTGACACTGGATTTGCCCATACAGGGTATCCTTCTACAGTGGGCCAGGGAAGCAGGTGGCTACTGGGTGGGGGGACTCCTGGACTCACTGAAAGTTCCAGCCATACCGATGATTCCTCTCAACAAGCCAACCAGAGCCAATGCCAGACACTCAGCTAGCACCAGGCTATGAGAATAATGGAGATGGTCTGAGTTCCTTCTTGAAGCCAAACCTTCAAAACCCCAGTCATCAACCACATGGTGTCATCTCAGTCAATTCAAGCACCTCATCCCTACAGACCCCTCCTGCTTTTGTTCCACAGATGACTTTCTGGAGCCCAGCCTTCATAGTATGGGAGATGCTGACACTAGTTAGCTCATTATGAATGAATGGCGTGGAGAGTGGTGGGAACAGGGTGCAAGGTAGAAGATAAACACAGAAATGAAGCTGCGATTATGAAGAGTTACACACTCCACACTGCAGAGGTTGCACTTTTGCTTTCTGTCTTTTGTTTTCTTTTTCTTTTGTTCTTTTTTTGTACTAGTACTGGGCCTTGAACTCAGGGACTAGGCATTGTCCCTTAGCTTTCACGTGCAAGGCTGGTGCTTGATCACTTGAGTCACAGCCCTAGTTCTGGCTTTTTTTTGGTTAATCAGAGATAAGAGTCTCACAGACAATCTTGCCTGGGCTGGCTTCAAACAGTGATCCTCTGATCTCAGCCTCCTGAGTAGCTAGGATTACAGGGGCAAACTACAGTACCCCACTGAGTTTGCACATTTGGCAAACTGTAGAATGACTATAAATCAGTGCACCCAAGTTGAAACTGTCACAGATGCAATTAGTCTGAGAAACACTTCTATGTGTTTCTGCTCAAATGCAGGTCTTAGACTTCCTTGGAGCATCAGGGTTGAGTTCTTTATTTGCTAGAACAGCAGTGTTCTGTTGGGCTATGGTGTTTTCTTCTAGCTTCCATAGGCATACTACCTCACCTAGTATCTTTGTGCCTTTGTTAAGCCTGATCCCTGCAGAAATCTTAAGTTTGCTTGTATTCAAAAAGCCAAGACAGAATCAAATTTGCATGTTAAAAAGTTCACTGGAGCAGGAGTCTTGAAGGGATGGTAGCACGGGGAAGGGGAGAACAGAGGTGGGAGAATCTGCTGGCGGATGGCAATAAACCTACAAATGCTACACGCAGAACCCAAGGAAAGATGGCAGGCATGGCAGGAACACCGCCTTCAAACACCAAATGAGAGCTGGAGACACTGTCTCTCCATGCTAACCCATAACCTCATAATCTAAATGCAAATGTTGAGGTGTCATTGCTGCACCACAGTGTGACAATACGGATGGCACACACAATAAAGGCTGAGGCAAATATACCAGTCAGACGTAAGGTAAATTAATAGTACGGCTTAGTCGGGATCACAAATGAATCACTCCAAAAGCAATTTTGTCCTGTTGTAAAAAAAAAATGAGATAAACACCTACTTTGCCAGTTATTTTAAGAATAACACAAATCGGCCCATCTGTCTTAATTCAGTGGTACTCATCATACATTTTTAAAGTTATCACTTCCTGAAGAGTCATGCAATGGATGCCAACAGACACTTGCTGTGGACACTCTGTGAACGACCTGCAGGCTGGGTGTCATTTGAGAGCCATGAGGAAATCCTGAGCCACACGTCTGGTGCTGGAAGTGACTGGTTTCTGCAAACAGCTGGAGAGGGAGAACCCTCGGTCACTAGCCAGATACAGTCTTCAAATGACATTGGAGCTGAAGGGAGAAACACCTTTTGAAGGGAGGAGATGCAAATGTTAGCACAGAGAACAATTTACTGCAAACCAAATTACTAATCAATACCTGCTAGTGGAACTGTCTGTCCACCGTGGCTGTCAGCACCAGCCTCCACCGATGATGGGAAAGGCGCTGGAAAGGGAGACTGCTTGGTTTAAATTGTATTCGTGTTTTCTATTCAGACATAAATAAGCTTGCTGATCATATCACTGTCTCAGATTTATGGTAAACACAAGAGAGCACAAGAATTTCAGAAAACCTTCCCGAGTCTGGCAATTTCTTAGAGTAAATACTTCACATTCCCCTCCCGGAATGGAAGGAAACGGGCTGAGGATGAATGCAGGAAAACTGAGATCACATTTAGGAGCACTGCACCGTCGAAAATAGAGGGTTCAAGAGCCAGAGGTGGAGGGCAGGACTGTGAAAAGTTCTCCAAATACGTTTTATGGCCCGCACAAACAACATGCGGAATAATGAGCTTCTGTTCTATAGTGTCCAGCTATGGCATCTTACCCATCTTCAATTAATCATGATGGGAATCACATAATTAACTCTCACTTATCATTAGCATCCTGGGCAAAGCATGCCCGGTCCTCTCTCAAAAGAGCTCCAATAGAATGCCTATACATTCATGTTTTCCTCATAGACAGTGAGCATATCGCAAGCTTCCTCACTTCCACGGCTCCATTTGCTCTCTGAGCAAATCCTGCCTTCCTTATTATAGAATCTGGAGCTGTAGACCCCTGAACTCTGAGACCTCCAGAGAATCCCCAACACCTATCCCCCAAAACATGTGTCATTGGTTTCAAAGTTAGGACCCCCACTTTGCAGAGTGGCCTCCAAAGCCAGTAACCTATCTACTTCCATGACGCTACCAGACTTGACTAGAAAATTCTATGCTTGACCTCCTCCTTCCTCCTTCTCTGCAGCCCAGCATCTATATTGCTAATTATCTGTACAGGGAAGACCAGCCATATACAAATAATGGTTTCAAATCTGCATAGTTGCTAGAAAGTTGCAAGGTCTATTAGAGGTTCAGGTAAGAAAAGCTGAGAAAGACAGAGCCCTGGAGCACCAGACATATTTAATGTGGCTTATTGCTACAAGATGGCCAGCTACTGGATCCTTGGATGGTTGACAGATACAGTCTTTGTGGTTCCTGTACCCCTGGAGCCCACTCACCCTCCAACTAGCCCTCATGGGGCTCCTAGAATAAATCAGTGAATGCCTTTCTTTACCTCAGTGATACTGGAACCAAACCAAGAGCAGGAGAAGCTCATTTATTTTTAAACCTTTGGCCAGTTCTGAAATAAAAGTTCCTCAGAAATCTCCCCAGTAACACAATGAGGTAGTCATAATTATTCTCAATTTACAGATAAGAAGGAAAGCAGGGGAATCAGAGAGTTTAATGACTTATCCAGGATAGTTCCTACACTTTGTAGACACAAAACCAGATCACATTGGCTCAACGATCCAGTGGAAATGCCAACAGTGTGTCACTTGACAGTGACTAACTCCCCCCACCACCATTGGAAAATATCAAAATAGTAATTTATGCATTGGCTAATCCTAGCTTCTTAGCATGCACACGTGTGCATGCGCACACTCATGCACATATACACACACACACACACAGAGCCTTTGGAGGTTTTTGTTTGTTGCTCTTACTGCTCTATACAATAGAGCCTGGGCACTATCCTTTAGCATATTTTATTCATGGGTGGTACTCTACCACTTGAGTCACAGCTTCATGTCTGGCTTTTTTGTGGTTAACTGGAGACAAAGAGTCTCATAGACTTTCTTGTCCAAGCTGGCTCTGACCCACAATCCTCAGTTCACAGACTCCTAAATAAGTAGGACTACAAGTGAATCCGTGGGCCCCCAGCACAGATCTTTTTGACAGAGGTAAGTTGACTCAAAGGTCTTCTCAAGTTAACTAAATCCATAATGCCATTTGCCATCTGAAAGTATACAAGGGGACAAAACCATGTCTCTGGTTCCTTGGATTTAAATGAGCTGAGACAGCGAACAGATTGACTGGGACGTGTGACCTCTGGGAGGCTGAGCAGAAGCCTGATAGGTCAACTGCACACCTCCTAAGTCTCCATAGGACGAGTAAGTCTCAGAGATGGGGAGGTAGGAATGAGGTGAGCTTTCCTGGCCTCTCTCCTGTGCCTGACGATGATGTCTCAGAAGCTATCTACTGATGGCAGAAAGCCCCAGAAGGTTGCCCTGGTGTTCATCAAATGGTCAGCAGAGGTAGGAAAAGCGCAAGGTGTGCCAGGGGTCTGACAACATCACTGATGTTAATTGTGACTTTCCCAGGGCTGAGTTCCAGCCGCCAGTACCTATAACTTTCAATTCTGGAGACTCGGTGCTCTGCTCCAGTGGAGAAGCCATCACAAGAGCTAGCTGCCCAGCCAATTTCTCAGATACAATTACTTTTTTATGATGAGGTTCAAGGAAGCACAGGGCATCAGGAGGACTTCTCCAATCTACAACCTCACGCTCACAAACCTTCTTCTCCCTTCCATTTGTGAAAGAACAAACCAGCCTGGGTGGCCATTCTTTCCCCCATCCCTGAACCAAAGCCTTGGGTCAATAGCTGCCTGGCCTTCGTCTCACACTGCTGGTGACCTCCTGAAGTCCTGGATCACAGCTGACTAAATGAACTGGATAATTAAAAGAGGGGATGAGCCATGCCTGCAGATTTTGCCCACCTCATCAAGAACACGGTGCCCTTTTTCATCATCTACTTGGAGCTTTGGTGTGTTGGTTTTGCTTTTTTTTTAATCTTGTTTTGTTTTTATTTTTCTCCCTTTGAAAAATGATTAGCCTTGAGAAATCTTCTAAGCATGGCATCATCTACCATTAGCTGTCAAGGCCAGTGTATTTGAGAAGTTTCCAACTGCCCTTCACTTAGAGAAGTCAACTCTTAAAAACTAGAAGCGGGGACAGAAGGATCAGTAACCTTTAGACATAATAAACCAAAGCACCAAGTTTTCTTCAAAACTTGAGGAGTTTTGTCTAGCATCCCCATATTTGCTCGAAACGATTTTGGCCCAGTGGGGATGGTGAGGAGGGGGGGTGGAACATCATCTACTTAATAAATTTTTTAGCAAGCTTCTCAAGAATCATAGATGATTAACATAGTTTGTGTGTATGCATGACCCTGAATGTATACATTGTATAATATAGAAAGACGGAAGTTAATTATACTGCGTAAAAACTTAACCTGCTAGGTTTTATCAAGACTTTCATTTCTTTGAGGAGAATTTTTTTATAATCCCGGGTACTACACTGAACCTGGTCAAGAGTTAGTGCTTTCCCCCACTAAAATGTCCCATAAGTGCCAGGGAACTAGACCACATTGTTTTGGTGTGGACAAGTAACAGAAATGTGACTTGTCCATGAGCACATCCATAAGCATGCCATTATAGACAAAAAATAAAATAAAATAAAACAGAGATAGGTAGGAAAACACATGTAAAATTCCAGCTGTAAAGAACCAATAGAAGCCAGGTGCCAGTGGCTCATGCCTGTAATCCTAGCTACTCAGGAGGCTAAGATCTGAGGATTGTGGTTCAAAGCCAGGCCAGGAAGGAAAGTCCATGTGACTCTTACCTCCAATTAACCACCAGAAAATTGGAAGTGGTGCTGTAGCTCAAAGTGGTAGAGCGCTAGCTTTGAGCAGTAAAGCTCAGGGACAGCACTTAGGTCCTGAGTTAAAGCCCCAAGACTGACCAAAAACAAAAACAAAAAAAAACAATAGGAACTGGAAATCATGGTTGAATCCCAGAGAATAGTATCAGATGAAGACTATTTTCAAGTGTTTTCTTTGTTTATTTGCTTCATGCATCATAACTAATGTTGACACCAAATACAAATTCCAAACCATTGTGTCAATTTTTCCCCACAGGTCATTTTTTCTCCACAGGTCATTTGGAGCAATCTTCCTCCACCTTACATTCTCAATGCACATCTAGAGATGGGAAGGACAGTCCAGGGTAGCTGTTCCAGTCAGACCTTGCTTCTGAGATGCATGTGGATTGTCATCATTATCACTCTGCAGTCTTGCATGACGCTGAAGACTTTAGTCCACATCCTGGCCTGCCACTCACCAGCTTGGGTCCAAGAGTTCACCTCTATAGTGACCTAGTCTGTACTTCTTTAAAATGGGTTGGGAATACTGGGCTACATCTCATATGGGGCACTGGGAAAATCAAATAAAGTCCTAAGAAAAATACCTGCATAAAAAACAGTACTAAATAGTGACATTTTATATATGATTCTTAGTATTTTTCTTTTTTTTTTTTTGTTTGAGGGGGTGGGGTCTGGTCATGGGGCCTGAACTCTGGGCCTGGGCTGTATCCTTCAGCTCTTCAGCTCAAGGCTAGCGCTCTACCACTTGAACCACAGTGCCACTTCCAGCTTTTTTCTTTTTGATTATGTGGTGCTGAGGAATTGAACCCAGGACCTCATGCATGCAAGGCAAGCGCTCTACCACTGAGCCACCTTCCCAGCCCGATTCTTAGTATTTTTCTATGTTTTTATTGTAAAAATACTGTACAGAGGGGTTGTGTCCCTATCTTGGGGTTCACTTCTCTTAACATCATCTTATATGGTCATATGTGCATAGTTTTTTACCTTTTCTGCTTGTCCTAGACATATACTAGTTACTGCAAATAAGGGAAACCATGGGACCTATGTTTCTTTGGGCCTAGCTTACTTCACTTAATATTAGTTTTTCCAAGTCTTTCCATTTCCTAACAAATGGGGCCATGTCATTCTTTCTGACAGAGGCATAGAATTCCATTATACACACACACACACACACACACACACACCACATTTTCTTGATCCACTCATCTACTGCAGGGCATCTGGGTTGGTTCCATATCTTAGCTATGGTAAATAATGCTGTGATAAACATAGTTATGCTGGTAGCTTTAGTATAGCCTTGTTTGTGATTCTAAGTATTTTTGAGAGTGAATCATGGGTCCAACCCTGCATGACATTAACAACAACAACAACAACAAAAGGAGATCTCAGCACCCACAGTCAGAATAAACCAGAAAAAAAAACACTCAAGGTTGTCATGCTCTATGTGTGTGTGTGTACATTTTTGTTTACTGTTAAGAAAATATAAATTAAACCAAAATCACCTTCTGTATAGGTAGGGTATTGTGGATGATTTCCATCTTTTTTTTCAAGCTTCTCTTTCACATTTATAGCAATTAAACACAATTCTAGCCATGCTTCTCTCTTAAAAGTAGCTTCAGTGAGGAGATTTTGCTGATTTCTCCAAGCCTCAAATAAGTCTACTTTCCACAAAGAAAAAAGATACAGCCTGTTATGGTGAGTCATGCCTGCAATCCAGCTACTCAATAGGCTGAGATTTAGAGGATTGTGTTTCAAAGTCAGGCCACCTCCCACCCCACCTCCCCAAATGAATTCCAGTTAAAAAAAAACTGGACTGGTACACTAGCCAAGCACAGGGAACTATATCAGAAAAATAATAAAGCATAGACAAATACATAAGCATAAAGAATCATAAAGGAAAAAAGAAAGAAAGGAAGGAAGGAAGGAGAGAGAGAGGAAAGGGAAGGGAAGAGAAGGGAAGGGAAGGGAAGGGAAGGGAAGGGAAGGAAAGGAAAGGAAAGGAAAGGAAAGGAAAGGAAAGGAAAGGAAAGGAAAGGAAAGGAAAGGAAAGGAAAGGAAAGGAAAGGAAAGGAAAAAAGAAGGAAAGGAAAGAAGGAAGACCCCTTTAATAACCAACAAATCCTCATCAAGAAAATGACTACAGAAAGCAACAAAACACATGTGTGACCCATGCCATTTCAGCAGGAAAAGCAAACTTCTTTCATAAGGAATCATGGTACATTATATGACAAAACATAGCATGTAAATAGAACAACATTTTTAATATATATTTTTATTGTAAAGATACTGTACAAAGGGGTTACAGTTACATGAGCAAGAACAACAATTTTAAATGTGAACCCAAATTCACAAGGCTTATATACTAAGATGAGACTGAAGTCTATAATCACAGCCACTTGGAAGGTGGAGATCTGGAGGATTTCAGTTCAAAGCCAACTTGGACAAAAAGTTATTCAGACCTTATCTCAACCAATGGTGGCATGCATCTATCACCACAACTAAATAGAAGGCATACATAGGAGGATCACAGTCTAGTCCAATCCGCAGAAAACTCAGCCCTAGTTCCAAATGAACAAAAGCTAAAAGGGTAAAGGAGTGGCTCAACCCTGAGTAGTACAGAGAGAGAGAGAGAGAGACAGACAGAGAGAGAGGGGGGGGAGAGGGAGAGAGGGGGGAGAGATTGGGTGAATTGATTGATAAAATGCTTCCACAAGAAATGTACTCATTATTTTACTTATGTAACTATAAACCCTCTATACATCATCTTTACAATAAAATAAAATAAAATGATTTTTTAAAAGACCATGTCCAGAGTCTACTTTGTCTAAAAGTGACTTTTTCTAAAAGTCACCCCATCGAGCTTCTAGGCCCATACCATCACTCAAAAATGCAAAACAGGGAGGATTTATCCTAAATCCACCTCTCTCTAGCTCCAACATTTGAAACTTGTGCAAATTAAAATCAACCCATACCTTAAATTGTCCATGACCCACCAAGCACCCACTCACCACCTGCCAGGTGTAGTCTACTTCTTCGTACCAGACAATGGATCCCACCTCTGCTCTGAACTTGTGACTAAGCAACACACCTCCTGCCTACAACCATTCTCCCTTCATGAGCAAGCTTCATAGCCTGCACATTTCCCCTCTGCCTAAAATATCCTCATCCCAACTCTCTGCTCCCAGCAAAACCTGTTGAGATCACACACACACACACACACACACACACACACACACACTCTGCAAGAAACATTTTCCATCCCTTCCAGAACTGGCCCTCGTGGTCAGCAGTCCCTCTCTGTCCATCTGTCTGTCACAGAGCCTTTCACTTTACCAGATTTCATTGCACTCCCTCCCATCTCCTCTGTTGAACTCTTGATCAGTCCCCGGGGACCACATCTGTCTCTAGAACCCAGCACAGGGCTAGCCTCACAACACTTTTTCAATAAATGTCTGTGGAATGGCCAAGGGAGTAACCAAAGAGAATATTTAAGACAGTTTCAATCGAGCAGTTCTATCTAGTACCAAAATATGAATTGGTTGGCTGATCTAAAGGCTTCCTGATTTGAGGCAGACTTTCCAATTCCATCACTACCCTGCAGTTATAACTACACACAGTCAACAGAGCTCAGTGAGCAACATAGAGGAAGTACCAGGCATCAGGAGAACAAACATTGTACTATGGAAGCAAGATATGGTCCCTGCCCTGTTAGAACAAGTCAGCTGCATAGAAGATGTGCCAGAAACTATATGGTAACGTGACACATGCAAAAAGAAAGGAAGTTTATACTGTTTCAGAAAACAGAAAGGCTAAGTAACCTTCTGAATACATCTCCAACTCATTAGATTGGACAACAGGAAGTGCCCACTTACATTTATGCTATTTCCCCACCTTTGTTTATATCACTAGTCACACAAAATAAAACCAGGTTTTGTTAAAATGTCACCATTTCAAATCAAATCCAGGGTATGAGGTTCTTCTATTCTTCTTACAAAGCCAATTAACGTGATGACAAGATCAGAAAGGAAGGCGATCTTTTTTTTCTTAATTTATTTTTATTGTTATTGTTTTTGTAGGGTTGATATACAGAGCGGTTACAGTTACATGAACCAGGTAATGAGTACGAGTCTTTTCTAAACCATGTCTCTCCTTCCATTGCTCTCTCCAACTTTTTCCCTCCTGTCCCCACCCACCAGATATCCAGTGTTTAGTGAGTACCACTGTTGTATTTGTTCATCCTTTGTTCCAAAATTTCTGTGCTTCCCTTGCCCTCCCAAATACATACAAACAACAACACAAAAGGAAAAGAAAACAAAAACAGCAAGTAAAAAGATTATCTCTTGTTTCTTTTTCTTGGAGTTCATTTCATAAAACGTTATTTTAGATAGCCATATGCACATAGCGATTGAGCTTTTATTCACCAATCCCCTCAGTGTGTGAATGCCTAGAGTCCTGTCTAAGTTCTCATGTCCCAGTGTGGAAACATGTTGTCATCGCCACAGGTAAATCCCTAGTTGTCTCTGAACAACCAGAGATTTCGGGTCCCACCACCCACTTCACCTCAAGAGATTCATACCAATCAAACTATAAACAGAGAGACTCATTCGAAGGAAGAAGAAATCATAGCATGGGAACACAAGAACAGAAATGAGTGAGGATTTCAGAAACAGCATGCTGGCCGCTGCTGCTAGGCAGCCCGGGGAGAGAGACAGCCCTGAAGAGCTACACCAGAAGGAAAAAAGCCAGGCGACTGCCACACCCAGACACAGAGACGCTTCACCAGGATGCTGCTGGTCTGCTTAACACCAACCTGGGGAACTGTGAATATCCCACTGGGGACCTCTCCCCGGGGGACTAGCTCTCTGTAGTGATCCAGAGCACCCAGACTGGACTTCTCACCTGAGATGTAGGGACAGAAGGTGATCTTTTTAAAGACTCTAGAAAAAACTATTTTGTAAATAAGCACGCCTCTGAGGAAGTCAGCGAAAGCGAGCAACTCTGGGTGGGAGCAACACAAGCTTCATGTGCCCATTGGAAAGTAATGATCCCATGTGTGTTCACATATGCCATAGTATGGCTTGTCACTAGCACATACTAGCCCATCTCTGAATTCGTTCTCAGCATTTACTGAGTACTGAAAAAGACACTGTACATGAGTCTTCTTATTGAATCCTTCCAATGACTCCATAGGGGTAGGGGGTTTCATTAAACCCATTTGGAGAAAAGGGAGACTGAGGCAGGGACATCATCTATTTAAACATGTATCTGACATTAGATTCTTGCAAGTTGTAGAGTCAAACTCATCTCAGTTCTTTCTGACAGACCTCATACACATCAATATGCTCTATTACCTTCATGGGGCTTTCCATATCAGTGAAAACAAACTCCATTATCAAAATCGATTATCAAACCTCTTTCTGGATTATGAATAAAGGCAATCACAGCAGTGAAGTTCATTTTGAAGACAGCCCGGAGTCCCGGTGACTTTGCCAGGACAAAGTGCAGTGTTTCCCCTCTAGGTAGTTAAAGAGTGCAGAGCTCTCCGGGCCAACAGCAAATGCGAACAACACAGTGGCTGCTGCCACATTGTTTAGTCAGCGATTGTCCCTCAATGACTTTCTTCTCTCGCTATGTGCTTAGGTTACCAAGAGAAATCCGAGAGCCTGTTAATGCAAAACACAGTTCAGGCAAACCGTTTCCTACCCACCTTCTCCTCTCCCTAACTCACCTTGGGGTCTTGAGGATAAACCTTTGTAAGGTTTCCAGCTTGATTCAGAATCTCATGCTAGGGCTTCCCCAGTTATTCACACATTAACATTTGCAACTCGGATTTTTTTTTCCCAGGCAAACAACATCCTTTCAAAGGATTTCTCTGGAACCTTTCTCACTTGACCTACCTAATTTAGGGCAGTCCCCAGTGCAGTCTTAGTGGCGATGTTGTTCTGTGACAGCTAATACACACGCATACATTAGTGCTGACATTTAAAAACATTCCTAACCGTTTGTGTGAATGCATGGTAAACAGATGCTATGGGATTTTTTTTTTACCCATTATCAGTCATCTCTGAAGACTGCAGTCAAGTGACAGCTTTTTGAGACTTTTTTGGTCTAACGGCAAGAGATTTATTTTTAATAGAATATTGATATTATGGTACAAAATGGCATTTGGTGTTTATTTTTCTCTCCCCCCTCTAGTAAGGCAGTTCAGCCTGCTGGGTTACTCAGGAGCCCTGTTCCTCTCTAATCTCTCTTATTCTGTTGTGGGTTTTTCCTAGAGGTGTGTGTGGGGGGTGGGGGGAGTTGTCGACTTTTATGAACTGTCTGATTAAAGTACCTCTATCTGAATGCAGATTAAAAGTTCCAACACCTGAGAACTCAAAATCAATGAATATTTATACCGAAAACCAGCAGATGAATACACTCTAAATCTTCAAATGCAAGTCTAGTCATGGGTTTTATCTTATTTTAGGGCTTACTTTTTATTAAAATGAACTCTTGCATATTTACACTACAGAAATAAATGTTATTTGCAAGCACAATACAGTGAGGACCTTACAAACGCATTGCCTCTGGGGAAGGCAACTCTTCACTTGTGGCCCAGATTTTATTTCTTTTTTTTTAAATCGGGTTTTCATTGAAAAGGGGGTTTTGTTGTAGATGACTGGCATAATTTGGGTCCAGAAAATATATTCATTTGGGGGAGGTTACCCATTTAGTGTCTAAGGTAATCGTACATACTTCCTTAGTTAAAGATTTCTGTTGGTTTAACAACTTGTCAGCATTATTTGAAAGTGTTTATTGGCCTTCTCTGTTGGGTAGCTTAATATATTTTTGATTTTATGATTAATGGCCCCAAGCTAATGATCCTAGCAGTTCCTTCCATCAAAAAAAAAAAAGCAAACGTAAGATATATCCTTAAATCATATTCTACTCTTAGGGAGTAGATCCCAGCTCACCAACACTGCCCTTTAAGGAGATTTGATCTAAGAAGCAGCCAGGCTTATGCAGTTAGAGGATCTAGATAGAGGCTCTGAAGCTGTCCACCTCCAGGACCCAAGGGAAAGGAAATATTGTTTCTGCCCAGTAGAACAGGATAAGTAAATGATTCCCAGACACTTTCAAATGATTATTTCAAAGAGAGAGAAACTTTTCCTTGTTGCTGGCTGAGTCTTTAACTCATGCCCTTGCAAAGCCTTATTGTTCATTAACATACAAGAAAACAAATAATAAAATTCAAGTGGGAGAGAGCACTGTGACTTGTGACTGCCACCTTAGCTATTCTGGAGGCTGAGATCTGGAGGTTCCCAGTCCAGGCACAAAATAAGATTCTATCTCAGTAATAGCCAGAATGAAAAGGCTGGAGGTGTGGATCACATAACTGAGGACCTGCCAAGCAAGAGAGCTCAAACCTCAAAAGAGAGTACTGCCACACTAAAAGCCATGTGTTAATACAGAATTAAGGGAAATACCATTTCTGATGAGATCCACCTCACATCTTAAAGGCACCCAGGCCTTCCCATTATGAGGATTTACAAATATGCCATTTGCCATTCTCTTCCTGAACTTTCCTTCCTTTGCATGAAGCTCAGAAATAAATGTTTACAAATCAACCCAGTCATCATTTCTTCATTTTAATGCTTAAACGCTTCATTTTGATTGCTGCCTTTTTGACATTTTACCAAGGAAATATGTTTGCGTGTTCACAATGCCATTGAATCAGCAATTAGATCTCCATATTCCAGATGTCATGAGAGCTCGCAATGCATCTCCCAATAAAATTTATTTCTGAACTTTCATGGCAAAAAAATGCCCAAATGTACTTTGTATGAATTGGGCACATTATCCTTATTTTTCTAATTGCTGCTGCTTTGTACATGGTGGGGGTAAGGGGCCTCAAGTTATTAATTCCAGGATTTTCTTATCATCTATAGAATATTTTTCCCATGATGATACACGCTTGGGTTATATATAAAAATAACTTATACATTTTGATTACCTAATGTTTTTCAATAGAACAGAGATGAATTTTCTGTGTTATTAACATCCTCTTATGAATTTCTTTTGAACTTTCACAATCTGGCCAACACAAGAAAGATGAACCAAAAAAATAGAATTCTGATCTTATCCATGCCTTTGTGAAGACTTTTTTTTAACTTCTAAGCTTGCTTTCTGCAGACCTCACCTAGCTTTTGCTCAGGACCAGACTGGCAGTATTGCTTCAATAACCCCTCACTACCAGGTCTCACCCCGCAGCCATTCAGTGTCAAGCTTTAACTCTGTCATCCCTCAGCAAACTGAATGCACAGCTTCTCATCTCTTTGCAGCTGATTCTAGTGGATTCTTAAAAAGCAAACAAAAAAACCCCACAGTAAACCAAAATGGCTATACAATGTACAACTTAACACTACTGAAACATCTCAGTGGCAAGCAGAGCCATCTCTGTGAGTGACGCCTGGGTGGCCTCAGGCACAGCTGTACAGAGTAGAAAAGCAGTTTCTCCAGGTTTCTGCTCATTTGAATTGGGAGTGGACACCAAATCTTCATTTATATGGCATATGGCTAAGTAAACAGTCATCTTTCCCCACATTCTTCCTTCTGGGGCATTCTCCTCACCACTGAGAGCCTGTAGACTGCTAAGTTTCCCTATTTCTTCCTGTTTTCTCGTGTAGACGCTGCCAGTGGTTCTCCTCTAATAAGAAAATGACACAACCCCTGTTCCTTCTGATGGGAGGATTTGCTCGGTTGTTACCCAGTTCCCAAAGATAACACCCGAAGACTTTGACACTCGGTTCTCTTCCCATCCATACAAGGGATTTGAAAGAAAAAAAAACACTCCTGAGCAAAAACTCATCTGCTAGTAATAGAACAGAAAAATGCCTCTTTCCAGCTAGAAGTGGTATGGGAGCTGCTACTGCTCCAACAAATTTATTTTGCCTTTCAAGGGTTTAATTGCACACAACATGGTGCAGTTTTGATTAATCCTTCAGAATTTAATATATACTCTGGGGGGTCAATATGTTGATTCTCCATGCCTCACTATCATGGGAGTAACTGGAATGTGTTTAAACACCACAGGAGGTATCCTTCTCCAACTTACCTGGCCCTGCCAAGGGTAAAAAGTGCTCATTAATGGCGGATCCAAGAGGGAAGCCAGCCGAGGGGTGTGCTTCCTCCCTGACACTATTTCTGGTTTGCTTGGCAGGCATGTTTCCCTTGGGGAGGTCCCAGGTGAGGCACACACTGGAATCTTCCAGACTTGTGCCCTGATCATTTTAATGAGAAAGCAGTGTCGGAATATTGGCACCTTGCATCCAGCCAACATATGGAGATAGTACACAGGCACTTAATTGAACTGTTTGAAGATTATAAAAGGTATCGTCAACTGGGTCAATGAGCGTTTATGCTTGAACACAGGCTAGAAAGAGGTTGTTGAAAGGTAATAACAAGTTCATTTGCCATTTCCACCAGAATGATCTCTGCAGCTCTAGAAGCCATGTTCTTCCCATCGTTAGATGTCTCGCAGAACACAGGAAGCCTCTGAGTTATGGGGCATTTCTAACCACGTGGACACCTGTAGTAAGAATGAAAGGTGCAGTGCCAGAGTCACTGGGCTACGAAAACCGTGTACTTAGGACGTCATTGTACCAAATATCCCTGGGAATGGAGGGCTGGTGGGGAGGTGGGGGTGCGGAGGGGGGGATTGTGTAGCAGAGACTGAGAAAATAAAACAGAGCATACAATGTAGGTTGAGAGAGGGACTCATGTCTGAGCTCTGCCTCTCTCTCTCTCTCTCTCTCTCTCTGTAACCCAAAGTGGACCTTTCTAGCCTATTTTTTTAACCTGAAACTGTACAATATTAGTCCCACCTCTGAGGGGCTGTTTTATAAGCTGACATGTGGGCCTTTCAAATACCCACCCAGGACCTTTGCACATACAGCTTTTCAAGAGGTGATTGGTCATAATGGGCATAATGGATATATAAGGGTGGGCCTAAATTTAATTTTTTAAGGGAGCTATGGCACAAGATCATATGAAAGAAGATCACATAAAAGCCAAAGGTGAAGATAGTTATCTTCGGATGTCAAGCAGATAGGCTCAGAGTAAAATCAACCTACCAACTCATTGATCTCGAACCCTCGCCCTCCAGAATGGTGAGAAAATTAATTTCTGTTCTGACCTGAATGCAATGGTTCACACCTATAATCCTAGCTACTTAGCAGATAGCAGAGAAATAGAGGATTTGGGTTCCATGGTAGCCCAGGCCTCCAACCTCAAAAAAATAAAATGAAATGAAATCTCTATCACAAAAAAGAAAACACACACACACACACGCACGCACGCATACACACACACACACTCACACACACACGCATGCACACGCACGCACGCACACACACACACACTCACACATACACACACACACACACACACACTCACACACACAAGCGGGCAGCAGTGTCCCATGTCTGTCATCACAGCTACAGAGGAAGCACAAATAATAGGATCATGATCCAGACCAGCCCAGGCAAAAGTGAGATCCTATATGAAAAAATATCCAAAGCAAAGATGAGCTGGGAATATGGCTCAAGTAATAGAGCACCTGCCTAGCAATCCAGAGGCCCTGAGTTCAAAACCCTCATACTACCAAATGAATTTGTTTGTGTTGTTTAAGTTATTCAGGGTATGGTAATTGTAGTAGCAGCTTGAGCAAACTAGGGAAGGCTTCAGGAACTCCAATCAGACATAATACCTACTTAATAGCACACTGCCTCTCAAAGAATGCTGGCTCTCACTCTGTGCTCCTACCCCAATACGCACAAGAAGAAGCAGATCCATCAGAGGGAGCTGCCTAGGCCAGGCATAAGGCTCAGCCATAATCCTAGCTACCCAAGAGATTGTGAGGGTTGAGGTCCAAGGCCAGTTCAGGAAAATAGTTTACACGGTCCTATCTCAACCAATAGAAACCATGTTGGTCAGAATGGCTTGCACTATCATCCTATCTAAACAGGAAGCAAACAAGAGGATTATAGTAAAATCTGATTTAGGCCAAAAAAAGATACCTATTTTAAAAACAGCCAAAGCAAGGATGACTGGAAGAATGGAAGAATACCTACCTAGCAATCATCAGCCCCTGAGTTCAAAATCCCAGTATCATATTATAGAGACAGATAGACAGACAGACAGAGAAGCCCAGAGCTGATATAGTAATACAATAGTTAAGAAAGAAGATGCCATCTTCCAAACTTCAGAGACTTATAAAGGATCTACTACCCACAACTTCCTTGAACAAAACAGCCTGTTCAAGTGGTAGAGCACTAGCTTTGATCAAAAAAGCTCAGGGACAGCACTCAGACCCTTGAGTTTAAGCCCTAGGATTGGCACGCACGCGTGCGCGCACACACACACACACACACACATACACACACACACACACACACACTCAAGCAGCGGGTATCTAGAAATTCCATCAAGCATAAGTATCTATATGACATCCCTGCCTCTGGCTGTGGTCAGATTCATATCTCTGTAACTTCCACATTTCAAAGCCACAAACAAGGAATCCTAGGAGATCATTTTATACCAGCAAACAGCTTTTTCCTGAAGTGTTATTTAGACAATCAAGCAATGTCTAGCCCATTATATTTAGTTCATTCCCAGACCAAACTACCTGACAATTCTATGATAGAAATGACTCTAGATTACTAACTAGCACTCCACAAAAACAACTAGCTTACAAGAACTCTGCTTAGTCCTAATTATAAATTGTTTTGCAAGCTCCCTGCCAAAAAGAAAACCAGGTACCAACAGGCCAGGCGGAGTGTGAAGCCCAAGGTACTGACTAGATAAGTACCCACACCCCTGGTCTGTGTGCTCACTAGATTAAACCAGCTACAAGCCATCCAAAAGTTAGAACAACAAACACACTGCCAGGTTTGCAGTTAAACTGCAATCAGACAGGGTCACCAAGTCATGTGTGCCCCTTTTAGTCCCCCCACCCCACCCCCAAAGGCCAGGTGACTCACTCACCACCTGAGAAGCGTGCATGTCCATCCACAACCTGTTCCAATTCAGTTTCTCTAGGTAAGTCAGGTCTCTCTCCGCCTCCCAAGTCTTGGCAGTTTTAAGAACCAGAACCAAAGGGACAATTGGACACAGTCCAATTGCAGTGAAATGAGAAGCTGCCTTAGATACACCAGGGTATACAGAACAGGCACTTGTTTACTGAACATATAAGTTAAGGTCAACAAGGGAAGGTACGCTTCCTGTTCACAAATCCTTTAGGGCTGTTTGTTTTGGGGCCTCTGGTTGTTCCTGGTAAAATCCCAGAATATGTGCCTGGGAATAAACCAGCACAGTCACATGAAAAACATTCTCTTCTGCAAATCACTGTAGTCTTACCAGGCCTAACAGGATCCAGTTCCTGCTCATGCTTGTTAAAGATTGAAAAAAGAGAATTCAATTCATCCTTCCCTCTCCCCACTGGTACCTCCACTCCTTTCACCTTTCTTCTTCCTTCATTCTCTTTCTGTCCGCCTGTCTCTTGGTCTCTCTCTCTCACACACACACACACACTCTCTTTCTCCTCCTCACCATTAAATTGGTCAGCTCTTCCTTTGGCCTGCAGACTCAATTCAGCTAGAAATACACTGGAGAAACCTATGGAAATGCAAACACCCTAGTGTGTGCATATGAATACATTTCACCTTGACTGAAAACCCAACAGAGACTGTCTATTAAGCAAGAGTATTGATTCTGAAACTTGTTCCTTTAACCTGCAAGACACTCCGTGGCCTCAATCCAGGGCGTCTCTTGACTTCTTGTGTTTGGGGCATATAATTGTGATCTACCAAAGCAAGCTTGTTTCCATCAGCTCCTCATACACTCAGTGGAGCTCTCCAATGCAGCTTTGCTGACTATGAATCGATGGGAAATTCAAAGGGTGTTAAACTATTTCATTTGAAGTTACAAGTTAGTAAGTCAGTTTTCTCCCCCACCAAAATTCTTTGTAGCATTGCCTGATGAGTTGCTGTATGATTGTTAGAAAGAAAAAAAAAGAAAAAGAAAATCAACTGATATTAATGGCATGAAACAAACTTTTAGTAAAAATTATTGTCTGCAATGTGTTCATAGGGAGAGAAACAGACTTTTAATTGATGTGATATCATGCAAACGATGGTGCTTAGGGACAAATCCACAAACTCCCAATATGAATATTGCTGTATAACATCTCTGCCAGTCTCCTCGTGCTGAGGATTTCTTTATTGTTTATAAGCCACATCCTTGACCTATTTTGCCTTAGTTCATTTTTTCAAATAGGGTCTCATGCCTCCGCTGACTTCACACAGCGATCATCCTTCCACCACCCCCAAGTAGCTAGGCACGCACTACTGTGCCAAGCCCCTAGCTCCGACAGGGCAAGCGAACATCCTGTGAATGCCACCTCCTGAAGGCACACTTACTTACCTCACACTTATTAATGAGCACTGGAGGACAAACATCAGACACGGGACACACAAGGGAAGCTCTCATTTGTGGGTTTAACTGCCGGAACTGAATGCACCCGAAAAGAGGCCTGTAAAACCCTTGTCCACAGAATTAAGATGAAGAGGCAGCACCTCTGAAATAAAAATTAGCTGGAAGCCTTTCCAAAACCCCAATCAATCAAAGCAGGCTGGCTCCTTTCCTGGGAAGAATGGGAAAGTACAGGGGACTTGAGGTACATAGCAGAGGCAGGCCGATCTTCTGCCCTACTGCTCCGGAGTTCATACAGACAGCCTCCCTGAGTCAGAAGCCAAAAACTGCCCTCTGTGTCTGCTTGCCATCTGGCTGTGTGAGACACTGGGCCACAAGGGCATGGGAGAGAGAGAGTACATTTGCCCTCAGCACCGAAACCAAGGGTAAACACAAGGTGTGGTAGAAGCCAGAGCTGGAAATAAATCCATCTTCAAAGGCAAAGGACATATGCAGAGATAACGGTGGGGACAGGTATAGATAAACCTGAGTTATATTCGGGAAGGCATCCATCTTGGGTCACCTATCTGATCACTGACTCTGTAATCACACTGCCTGGAGACAAGAACAAGGGGTTTCTTTTGTTCGCCACAATGCCAACGATGCGTGATTTTGTAGCTGATCATTGGACAATGCCACACTGAAGACCTTCTGAAAATAGCTCTCGCCCTAAATGTATGCATCGTTACAAGAGCATGGTAATCTCCTCAACTTAGACGCCATTCATGGCTCTAGAAATTCCTCAAAGGAATGCCACAACCCGATTGTATGAGATGCCTAATTATATGCCCCTGGCCTAAAAATAGGAATCTGCTGATGAAAGAGGAGACAAAGAAAGATGAATCTCTTTCTTTGTGCTCACAAAGCTGAGCGAGGTGTGAGAGGATGCTCCCCAAAACCCTGGTCCTTGAACAAAGTGATCTTCAGAAACAATGAGAGACTACAGCCTTCTTCTCAGAGCTTAGACAGTTCTAGTCACCACTTCCTCTGCTCTTCCAGAAAGCAAAGATGAAGACCACCCATCCCACATTGACAAACCTTCCTGGCAACCAGGATTCTGTTGATTTTCCTCCTCTGAATTCTGTTGAATCATTCCCCAGATAGCTAAAGGATTAAGCCCGAAGTCAGGAAAACTGTAGAGAGAAAATGCTAAGCCTCCCGGGCAGGCTTCAAATAGCCACTGGCAGCACTGGGAGATGCTATGTCAGAACCATTAGGGCAATTCGTAGGGAAGAGTAGGGAAACAGAAGAAATCCTTCCATCCAAACGAACTTCAGCACAACACTGTGCCTTCCATGGCTTGCAAGATGGCGGCACGCCCTGAGGAAGATGTGAGGACTGAGTGGCGTCAGCGGCAGCCACTCAGGTACCTGCTTATCTGGAGCTCACCCACCCCTCAGAGAATTGAACAGCAACAAAACAGACATGAGAAGGGTATCAAGTCTCATTGCTGTCTTTGGTATTCACCCTATGCTCAGGAGCTTCTGAAAGAGGTTGGCCCTATATCTGGTATATCACATACCTATCAGACAAATGGCTGCATATAGCTCTAGAAATTCTTCATCAAGCAAAAGCAGGAAACCTCAATAAGGCTTCTCTTTGTAAGCTTCCTGGGCTGGGCTGTACCATAGCTCATACTCACCATTGAGGCATGGAAAATTCAAATGAGAGTAGAGCTGGTGGGGATAAGTTGCCCATATTGCCGGCCTCTCTTATTTGCTTGGAGGCAAAGATCTGGGGCTGCATTTGGACTCAAGAGAACGAGTTGCTTTTTGTTCCTTCAGCAGCCCAAGATGTGACTATCAGAGGCAAAGAAACACTTGAAGAAAATCTTTTCCAGAACAATCCAAAACACTATAGATGGCTAGTTTATTCTAGGAATGATTACCAGGGAACAGGTCAGATTTCTAATCATGGCACCAAACCTGCCACCAAATAGTAGCTCCAAACTCATGGCAACTGGTCACCAGTGGCTGGAAGCCAGTCCAGTCAGGAAAGTCCATGAGACTCTTATCTCCAATTAACCACCAGAGAACCAGAAGTGGTGCTGTGACTCAAAGTGGTAGGGGACTAGCTTTGAGGGAAAGAGTTCAGGGAAAGTATCCGGGCCCTGAGTTCTAGCCCCAGGACAGATAAAAAAAAAAAACAAGCCAGGTACTGGTGGCTCACACCTGTAATCCTAGGTACTCAGGAGGCTGAGATCTGAGGATCACTGTTTAAAGCCAGCCAGAGCAGGAAAAGCCATGAGACTCTTATCTCCAATAAACCACCAGAAAACGGGAAGTAGTGCTGTAGCTCAAGTGGTAGAGCGCTTGCCTTAAGCTGAAGAGCTGAGGGACAGCACCCAGACCCAGAGTTCAGGTCCACAAATGACCCTCCCCCCAAAAATGCTGGGTTGGGGCTGGGAAGGTAGATCAATGGCCTTGCATGTATGAGGCCCTGGGTTTGATTCCCCAGAACCACATAAGCAGAAAAAGCCAGAAGTGGCGCTGTGGCTCAAGTGGTAGAGCACTAGCCTTGAGCTGAAGAACTGAGGGACAGCTCCCAGGCCCAGAGTTTAAGCCCCACAACTGACCAAAACAAAACATGGCAATCAGTGTACACATTGATCAATCAGAAAACAAACTCATGAACCTTTCCTGAGATTCAGTGCAGAGTGTAACATATACTCGCTCTAATCTCTGAGCCCCATGCACACTGTGAGCCCCTATCTGGTAGAATGGTATTGAAGGGCAATGCATTCATTACAAGTGTATCCTGACCAAGTATCCCAGGAACTGTTCTAGGCTCTGGTGTTGCAGAAAAAAAAATCCCTGTTCTCATAGTACCTGCATTTTAGAACATGTGGAAATGAATAAATTAGTAGTACATTTATGACATCAGAAGGTGCTAAGTAGAAGGCAAGAAGAAAGAAGAGAAACAAGGAAAGGAAAAAACACGAGGTCAGGGGTTGCAATTTAAACAGGGGAATATTTAATGGGCCAAGGTTAACGATGAAAGTGTCAGTCATGTGAGTATGCAAAGAAAGATTATCTTCAGAGAGACTGAGTCAGAGGTACAGAGGCCTTAAGACTGAAGTATCAGTGTGATGAGCAAGAAACAGCTAAGTTACCATGCTTAATAATATGTACAAACAGGAGCATAATTTATGATTATTATGTGAGGGAGAGTCAAGTAAGAAAACCATCAGCATGGGGTGAAACTCATTAAAAATATAGAGATGTATTTTTCAGAAAAATGTAGAAGCATTTATACCATAAATGTTAACCATGGTTATTTATGTAAGGGAAAGAATCAGGAAGCTTAGGAATGGTTTCTTATTGTTTTCATTTGTTCTTTCAGCACGTATTTGTGCAGGAGCTGCTGTGGGTCAAGCACCAGAGGTTTAATGGAGGACAGACAGACAGGGACCCAGGTCTTCAGGACTAACATTCAGAGTAGGCTAACACCATTGAGAGCGGGATGTGTGTCATAAAGAAGCAAGCAATGGCTGGTACAGAGAATGATGAGTTGAGGAGAAAGTGACAAAGGAAGAGAAGGGCTAAGTGAGGAGACGACTTAAGTTGGACTCAAAAGGATAAAAAAAAAAAAGCAGAGCCATCAGGCGCGGGTGGCTCACCCCTGTAATCCTAGCTACTTAGGAGGCTGAGATCTGAGGATCGCAGCTCAAAGCCAGCCCCGAGGAAAGTCCATGAGACTCTTATCTCCAATAAACCACTAGAAAACCAAATGTGGTATGGTGGCTCAAGCGGTAGAGCACTCACCTTGAGTTGAAGAGTGCAGGGACAGCACCCAAGCCCAGAGTTCAAGCCCCACAACTGACAAAAAAAAAAAAAGGGAGAGAGCTGATCAAGCATGAGTAGTCAGGAAATTAGAATAAAGATGATATGAATAGGACACACACACACACACACACACACACACACACACACACACACACACACACACACACTAGCCTGCAGAGAAAGGCAGTAGGTAACCAGATAGATCTTAGTCTTGGTTGTATGATTGTGTCAAGTAATTTGATCATGTGTTCATCAATAAGTGTTTATTGAGCATGTATCGTACACGGCAACTGTGCTAGGAATAGAGTTATAAATAACACAGACATGGCTCCTGTTCTCAGGCAGGCTCAAGTCAAATCAGAGACAAAAACTCACATCTCAGAACTGCCACTTGGCATTGCAAGTTGGGGGAGAGCCAGTGATGAAGAAGAACCTGGCAGTCTTATTCCAAGTTTGCTACGAGCCTCAAGCAAAAACAGCTGCTAAACTGGTCTCTAGCCTGCCTTCCACCAAACCACAAGTCTATATGCTTTGCGTTTAATCAACCATCCTTCCAGCCAGCCCTGCTGACCACATCCTCTGTACCTCTGCTGTGCTGACAGGTCAAGGGACAGAAGAAAGTGTCCCCGAAGAGCTCACAGCCTTTTCTGATAAGATATGAAAGCAAACAAGGACAACAAACGGAGTGTCCCCAGAGCGTGTCTCTACCTTTAATCCTGAGCTGATGATCAGCTATTTTATCAAATAAAGTAGACAGATGTGAACTGTTTAGATTATCTTTAAAGTCACACATGTCCAAAATGCCCTCCCTTGGTACTCACGTGATGACTTACGATGTTAACTATACCAAGGTGTAGCTGGTCACAAGAACATTTGCTTATCCAAGAGACTCTGGGAGGTACACACAGGCCAGTAATGAAGCAGGGCGTGTTGGTCTACTTGGTAGCTTTGAGGGCACTGGAGCTAGAGCTGAGTTTTGGAGAAAGGCAGATAGCAAAGGACTGAGCATCTCCTCCTGCATACTCTCAACCTGAGATGTGCTGTTGCCACCCATTCAAAAGGAAAGACACAGATGTCCATTCCTTGCTTTTAAGAGCTATGTAGAAACCGGGCACTGGTGGCTCATATCTGTAATCCAACATACTCAGGAGACTGAGATCTGAGGATCACGGTTTGAAGCCAGACCACCAGGCAGAAAAGTCCCTGTGAGATTCTTATCTCCAATTAGTCACTCAAAAAAAAAAAAATGGAAGTGACCCTGTGGCTCAAAGTTGTACAGCACTAGCTCTGAGCAAAAGAACTCAGGGACAGCCCCAAGTTCAAGTCCCACAACTGACTAAAATTAAAAATAAAAAAGAATGTCATGGAGTAGAAGGCCAGACTTAGATCAGATTGGGAGGATAATGCAGAATGAGAATTCCTGAGAAGGGGCACCCTTACCCTCCTTTGTGCCCCATTAGCAGGCTCCCTCCCTTTCTACCTGTCCATGCTCACAACCTAGATACAAGGACCGAGGAAGCACATCTATGACTTAGACATTCCAGTCAAAAAAGTGTTAGCCATCCCTCATGGCAACTGGACAAATCATACAAGTGGTATTTTGTATCTCCGTCATAGACATGTGTTTTCATGCAAGGGGTCTTTCTGCTTTAAATCCGGATCCTTAAAAGCCATGAATAATTACTATCTTACATGATTTTATGGCTTTCTAAGGTGTCAGGAACATCCATTTCATGTAAATCTGACTCTGTGTGTGTGTGTGTGTGTGTGTGTGTGTGTGTGTGTGTGTGTGTGTGTGTGAATGTCAACACAGGCGTAAGCACTTTATTTACACATTTAATCCCTACCATTCCACTGCTATCTGCTCGATGTTATAGAGCAACAAAGAGATATAGCGCTTTGCCCCAAGTTACTCAATTACTACCAGTAACCATGACCAGCCAGTCTGGATGCACCCATTCCACACATGCCCATCTCATAGCACAGTGCTTTGGGCCATGCATCATGGCAGATAAATCATTATACCATCTCTGCCAACAGACAATGATCCAGGCAGCCTAAGCAGAGTCCCAAGGTTACACTAGCACACTCTCAACCCACTTCTCTGAAACAATCAGTGGGTATTGTCTGCAAACCTGAGGCTTTGTGATCATGGCAGATGTTACCTCAGAAACCACTCACAAACCATTCCTTGAGATGGTCCTTCCCAGCTTCGGTTGTTCCATTGGTGGGAGAGAGAATGCATGTGTGGTTGTTGTTTTTTAAGTCACCTTATTCTTCTGGATTGAAGAGAAAAACAAAATAATACCACATTCTGCTTAGGTTTATGAATACCCAGTATGAGGCAGCTAGAGATGGCAGGATAATTCTAGATGCGTAACGAACAAATAGCAAATTTAATAGTGTGGGCCTTGTTTATACTTCTGCCATCAACGTTAATGATGAGCCTATTTATGCTAAACTTCACTACATTATTGGAGTCATTAGTGCCTGTAAGTAAGTGATAATGTGTTGAAACTTCCACCAGTACGTGTGGCTTCCTCCGAGCTTCACATTTCCACGTGGGGAGATGATGACCCAGGGAATATTTTTATGCATTTTTCTAGTACAGCTGTTAGATACCAAATTCCAGAAAGTGACCCAGTGGCCAGTTGAGTTAGAGAATGACAGCCAAGAGGGTTTCTTTCTATTTTTTATCCTTAAGTACTTTAACAAAAGAGGTTTGAATTCAAAATGTCAGTTTTCAAGCACAATGCATCTTGATTAATATTTCTTTTACCTCAAAATCTCCAACAAAATCTAAGGTAGGCCAGGCTTCTGTAGCTCATGCCTGTAATCCTAGGTACTCAGAAGGCTGAGATCTGAGCACTATGGTTCAAAGTCAGCATGAGCAGAAAAGTACAAGAGCATCTTATCTCCAATTAACCACCAAAGAGCTGGAAACAGAGCAGTGGCTGAAGTGGTAGAGCACTAGTCTTAGGCACAAAAGCTCAGAGACATCATTCAGGCCTTGAGTTCAAGCCCCAGGACCAGCAAAACCAAACAAAACCTAAGATACTATTAAATCTCCTGAACCTTCAAGAAAGGACATATTCTGTCAGATTTTCTGAAAGTATTCGTTCAAGAAAGTTCTCTAAAGGTGATTGGTAATGACCTTTCTGACTGACAGTTCATTGAAATACATTTTAAGATATACTGAATCAAAGCATACAGCAAAAATTGTCAGGTACCGAAAGACCAAAATAGAAAGAGAACATGCATTGGTTCATTATTTAGCATTCGCTGTGTGCATACCTGGGCCTACCAAAATGTTGAAATGCAAAGGTGAGGGTCTAACTAAAAAGGACTCAGGAATTTTAACACTAAAGTTATAAACCAAGAGCCTCCCAACTTTGTGAGACTATGTCCACTTTGTCAGTGTGAGCTGCAAGTTTCCTGTGACTTCAAATCTTCCAACACTTGGGACGTAAGGCACCTTTGTCCATTGACCAGAGAAGCCCAGTGTTATTAGACAACAGGAGGGACATAGGAAAGATGCCCTTTAAAGAGCCATTATTAGCAGACAAGACAAGCTGCATGCAGCCTAAATGAGGCCTGAAAGACAAAATCACTACCACAGCCCCCAGTGGACCTCAGAAGGGAGCTGCTTGCAATGGGGCACAAGGGGCATTTCCTGTAACCAACATGAGCCCCTACTGACAGCATCCTTTCCATAGACAATCCACCCCTGACCCCCTTACCTGGTGAAGCACTCCAGTGGCTTCACAGCCCATTTCACGCTGTTTCCTATAGCACTGATTGTCTAATGTGATCTGGTTATTTTATTGCCTGTCCCTCCTTACTTGGGTGTAATTCTACCAGTGTATGTGTCACTTTCATCTCCATCGCAACACGCTTGGACCAGAGAGTCCCATGGAATAGCTGTATGCTGAGCCTCACAGGGGTTTTCTGCTTCTAGGACACTGTGATTCAGAGGAACAGACACACCCTGCCAGGGGAGTGACAGTCTTAGATTTTTCATTGTACCCCTTCACATTCCTATAGGCTGCAACCTAACCCTTACGGCAAGAAGTAGAGAATGTAGGAAGGCCAGAAGGAAGAGCTCTCTCAAAGATGTAGGCTACCATATATACCTCCTTGGCACCATGCTCTTTCTAGGCAGGGGTCAGATCCGGCCCATGCCATCAGAAAGGGACTATCTGAATGCTTGCTGAATCAGAGTACTCTTGTACACAAGTTTTCTTCCTCCATGAAACCTCTGCAAACCTTTAAACCCTTGGAGGACCCCTCCTCAGGCTTTTACTTGATTCCTTACTCAAATGCCTTGGGCATATTTTACTGTCTGCCCTGCCTACTATCCACTTTTAAAAGAGTCTGAATGCCTCAATCACTGACCAACTGGGGTTGTCTGATGTCTTACCTAATCTTGGTTAACTGAAATCTCCTCCAGGTCCCCATCCGCCAGTCCATTAAGCAACCAGGAGTCAATCTGCTCATATTCCCCTGGGAGCATGGTGGTGGTAGACAATGGAACTGTCGGTCTGTCCCATTTAGAGTATGCAGCCATACTGCTCCATGAGGGAGCTAAGGGGAACAAATCAGAACACAGAGTTGCTGGAGAAAAGGAAATGAGGTGCTTGTGTAGGGTTTGCAATTGGAAAATTTGAAGGCCAGGTCTCATCCTCATAGACAGAGAGATGCCTCATGTGCCCACCCAGATGGCCAATGCCAGCTCACCTGGGAGTGAGTTGGAAGGGCCTGATCTGCTTCCATGTCCCATAGCCTGAATTACTTCTCCCTCCCTATACACAAAAACCCCACTATTTACAGTAGCCCATGTGGATTTTCCTTTCTCATAAGCAAATGTACTCTTGGCTACAATACCTACTTTGAGTCTAAAACGCACTCCATTCACAGGTCTAAAATAGTTCCTTTTCATCTGTGTTCTAGAAGCTATTTGCCTAAATTCTGTTTCTACCCTTTGTTTCTGGGAAAGCTCCCTCCTTAAAGCCTTCTCATGCTTTAATGGTCACCCCCTGATAGGAACTCAGTTGTGATCCAATGCCACCTGGCACCTCTTAGAATCCTTTGCCTCTTTCCTTATTTGCTGAACATTGACTATGTGTTCTGCTAGGTTCTTATCGTTGGGGTATAAGATAAAAGTGATACAGTCTCCAGACTGAGGCGCTCCTAGCAGGATGAAAAGGAACTAACACATCAACATGCATTGTAGCACTGGGTGTTAAGAACTAAGCGGAGTAACAAAATGAGCTGGGAGACCTGAAATCTCTTCATAGGTTCAGTGTAAGAAGGGAACCTGTGGGCCTGTAATATATCCCACGTTCAACCCGGCTAAGTCAGGTGAACACATTCCTGGTTCCTCATAGAGATCAAAGCTAAAGGGATCTGTTCAGCACGGATGAGATGACCGTAGAGGGGCTTCTTTGGTGTGGACATGGCTGTTGCCATATTTGTCAAGGCAGATGAAAAATGCCCCACTTCATAAGTAAGGACCTTCACAAATAGTAGCTGAGAAGACCCATTACCGACACAAGACTAAATGCCCTGCTAAATGCAGTGTAAACACATGTAGCTGATTTATCTGTCACAACTCGCACATGCTCACCAGCATCCAAGACTGCTTTCAAATCACGCTGTGTCCAAATATGAATCTCTGGGTGGTCTTCCCTTTCACCATGCCCATTAAAATTATTACTGCACTTATCCTTAAGTGGGGGCAAAACATTCTTAAATGAATGGCAAAAATAAAACTGGCAAATTGCAAAGAGAATGCTCCCAACTGCACAGAAATAGAAGAGAAAATGGTTCTGATGGAGAGTTTCTATTAGCTCTATC
Source organism: Dipodomys ordii (assembly GCF_000151885.1). Classification (NCBI taxonomy): domain Eukaryota; kingdom Metazoa; phylum Chordata; class Mammalia; order Rodentia; family Heteromyidae; genus Dipodomys; species Dipodomys ordii. The sequence goes on from NW_012267224.1 coordinate 9,161,516, forward strand.
TGTGTTGTGTGGTAAATCAAGAATAATGAAGATATGTCACCTGTATATTATTTCCATAATTCATGATTTGCTCCTAAAGACAATATTTCTAAAAGAGAAAGACCCAAGGAAGCTATGTGAATGTGTTCTTGGATGTGACTATTTTTAAAGAAAAGATTTTAACATATTGCATATTTTATGACAATTTTCTAATAAAAAAAATAAGCTGACAATCAGAACACAGAATCCATATCCACAGAATTATGCTGAGGTTAAAGCAAAAAGGCTTGTTTGGGTTACTGTTTTTATTACTCATTTACTTTGTTCATTGAAGGAATCCATTTGCTAGCATTGATGGCTTGGGTTTCATGTATTTTATAACTTACACACATTTCCTGATGTGAATGAGCTATGCAGCTTGTAAGAGCACACTTTCTCCTAATGGTCTAAAAGATGCACATGTTCTTAAAATGCACTTACAAATAAAAATCAAGTGCCAAGATGCCTTCTAATCTAAGTAAATGGGGGAAAATTGTGTACAATATTGAGGCTTGATTCAACGGTTGTGTATGTTTATAGATTCTCTTATAATAAGCCAGCTCTAAAATAATAGAATTAACAGGAGCCTTCATTGATTACCTAAACTGTTTTCATCTAAATCTAAATCTAATTTTTCTTTACTTGTGGAAATTCCAGGGGAGAGCCAAAACACATTGACTGAGAATAGAATGAATGACGATCTTTCCAAAATCCTTCACAAAGGTAGAATGCCCCCAACTTTGGGGACAAAAAGAGTTTTACTGAACCTAATAAATCAATAACTCCTAGACAAGAGGACAGACATGGAATATCCTTCCTTAAGATGAAAAACAAATTGCGCATTGAGATCTTTAATCAATAAAAAGCTAACAAATCAGCTGTGCAAACAAGATGAGAAAATCTTATTTCATCTTCAGTCACGAACTGAAAGCTCCGCTGGGCTGTGCTTTGTGGTTAGGAATTGCTCTTGGATTGGTAGACTTACAGACTCTCAAGAGGAAGGTCGCTGGGAGACCAGTTCACCATGGGATTTGCTATGCAGAAAGGACAAGCAGGTGATGAGACATAAAGAATACGCCACAGAAATGTCAATTCATATATTACTCTTCTTCGGAACATCCTTTAACCAGTATTTTGGTGCTTTGAAATTTCTGTGCTTCTTATGGGGACAAGAATAAGAACTCTTGGGCTGGGAAGGTAGCTCAGCGGATGAGTGCATACCTTGCAAGCATGAGGCCCCGACTTTGATTCCTCAGCACCACATAAACAGAAAGAAAAAAAAGAATAAGAACTCTTATTTTATTTAGGTTTTGGTCAAATGATGTTCGGGAAAATAAAAAAAAACTATCAACAATAGACTAAACTCTTCACAGAGGGTTTGACTTATCTCAATTAGCCCAACTTCTCTGAAATTTTATTACCAACAGGTTCTTTCTTTTCTTTTCTTTCTTTTTATTATTATCTTTAAGTGGTGGTACAAAGGAGTTGCCATTTCACTAAGCAGTTTGCGAATACAATATAACCTGATCAATGTCACCCCTTTCAACATTCTCACCTGTCCCTTCCTCTACCCACCCCATCTTTTGGGTTAAACATTGGATTCTTGACTGATTCTCCATACTCCATAGATGGAGATCGACCCCTTTCTCCTTGACTCCACCCCATCACTTTTGAGTGCCTGCTTCCTCATGTTTTATTTTGCTGAACTTTGATTCTGGCTTTCTCACCCTTGTATCTACTGTATTTTAGTTAATACATTTGTATTATACTACCTGATGTATTCAGTTAATACATTTGTATTATACTACCTGATGTATTCACTTATAAGTTTATAAGCTAAATCTAGTTTCCACATGTAAGGGAAAATACACATCCTTTGTATCTCTGGGCATGACTTACTTCAGTTAACCTAGCCACGGTATAAAATCAGCTCAGATGCCCCTCAATAAACAAATGGATGGAGAAAATGTGGGATTTGACAAGTTTGACAAGAAATGTACTTATTACATATTACCTTACTTATATAACTGTAACCCCTCTATATATCACCTTGATAATAAAAAAAGAAAATGTGCTATATAAATACACATACACACAGGCACACAGACACACACACACACACCATGGAATTTCACTTATCCATTTGAAAGAACTATTTGTACCATTTGTAAAGAAATGGAAAGACCTTTCTTGCACCAACTAACTCATAAAGATTCTCGATGAATATAATTCTGTAATTCCAAGGTTCCCACACACTGCTCACAAGACGTATGCCAATGATTACCTGTCTTCTGATTCCCTGGAGCCTTATGATACATACAAATTGTACCCATTTTTCAGAGGCAGCCTCTTCAGACCCAAGATCATCCAATTGGAAGAGGCGAAGCGGGGGTCCCACCTGAGGCAGTCTCAATTCCATCGCCCATTCTCTGTGTTGGCCTGGGGCCCAGGACTGTTGGCAGAGTCCTCCCAGGATTAGCTCGCAGAACCTTGTACTTGCATATTTTAGAAAGAAGTGACTTTAAAAGCAAATTATTTTCTTGGTTGGTATTCAAATCAATGAAAAGCTGAAAATCAGCCTGCCATTTGTGCAAACATTTATGGAGCACCTAAAATGTTTTAAATAGTACGACTTCCCACAGGACACCAAGATGTAAGCCAACACCCACTGAGCGTCAAGGACATTTTTCACACAATTCCAAGTATATCACCATACAGTATAGAACTAAGAAGAACACAGTTGAGCTAACAGGTGAAGGGCTGGGAAGGTGGCTTACTGCTAGAGTGGTCGCCTAGCATGTATGAGGCCCTGGGTTCCATTCCTCAGTACCACATACACAGAAAAAGCTGGAAGTGGAGCTATGCTCAAGTGGTAAAGCACTAGCCTTGAGCAAAAGAAGCTCAGGGACAGTGCCCAGGCCTTGAGTTAAAGCCTCATGACTGAGAGAGAGAGAGGGAGAGAAAGAGAAAGAGAGAGAGAGCGAGAAGATATAGGTGAAGTTGGGCCTTTGACGTTGAACACAATCCATACTTACATTTGTTTCTCCACTCCCACAGCAGGAAATGTGACAGGCCTTTTGTGAAATATTGGAAATATTTCTTGTTTGGATCAGCCATAACCATGAAGTACCTTCCAGTGGCTACAGAAGATGTTACCTAACTTGACTCATTCAATCAATCAATTAATTTAGCAGTACTAAAGTTAGCTGCTGAGGTGAAAATATTCCTACCCCTACCTCTGGGTCTTGAATAAATAAAGGTCTATTTACATTCTACAGATAAGATGGAATTTCTTAAATCTTACCTCCTTTGCTCATCAGCAACACTACCATGTGCTCACACTTCTGTTCGAGACAGAAGACATTAATTAAATAATTAGCCTTGAGCTCAGACACGTAAACAAACACAATTGATGAATTTGTTAATTGTTCCTCCCTGCTGTGGACAGAAGCTATTGTTAGCAGCAGTAATAATAGCTGGTTTCAGACAGACACTGGATCCAGAAGATAACTGTAGAAAAACATAAAAGGATGTGCTAAAACCTCCAATTCTATGATTGCTCTGTCTATAAGTCACATGGAAGGAGACCAGGAATACTGGTGAAACCAAAAATAACCTAGTCATTGGATGCTTGAATTTGCACCCAAACTTGAACAATTCAATTATTTCTGCAAGCTCTCAGCACTGGGAAATAACATCATTTTAAAAAAAACATCTCAAAGAAATGGCATGCTTTGAAAAAAAAATCAAGCATTAGCACCTCCCTTTCTTTCACAAGCAGGAAGATATGATCAGAATAAAAATGAAGCTAGACAGTACAGATTGGAGCTTTAATGTTCCTCCAAGATTTCTTTATAAATGAAGTATAAATAGCAATTATCGGCAGACATGTGTACACTGGGCATGGAAGACATATGCCTGTTAACAACAGGTTTCTGATAGGAAATACAAGGATAACTAGAAAGCAAACTACAATATTTTTTCTGCCGTTTATTAACATGTCAATCACTGCTTAGTCTATAAAAATTTAATAAAATGCTGTAAACATTTCCCCGTGTTTTTCATTCATATGAAAAACTGGCGATATTTTTTCCCGTGCTGCGATAATGGCAATTGATGGAGATTGAATTGATGAATGAGAGTAATGTGATTCGAGTTTTATGGAGAGTTTCTAGCACTACCAGTCTGGAAATAACAACAAGGTACATAGTTTAGTTGCCGAACTAAAACAGATTCCTCTCGATGTCAAGTGCTATGGTTTGAATCTAAAAGGTTCCTGTATTATAGTCTTCCTGATTAACTGATAAGCTTTGGGGGTGAACCTCATCTCCTCCAGGAAACTGTCCAGAGCCACCTGGATGCTTATTTCCCTTAGCCTATGAGGCTCAAGCATCAGTGGCACTCATAAGCTGCGTTCAGAACCATGATGAATATGTCCACCTTGACTCTCCAGCCTACCCATGAGCTTCTGGGGGAAAAGAGCTAAGCTTTGCATTCTTCCAGTTCTCTACAGGACCTCAGCATGATGTCCAGCACAGAGCAGAATTTCACAAAATGCCTGCCAAGTAGACTATTCAGGCATTTTTATAGCCATAGGACCGAAACATCTTTATAATCTGATATAGCTTAAAATTTTGAGAAAACATAGGGGAAATCTATAGAAAGTATCTATGTCAAGTCTTAATGGTCTAGCACTTAAATAAAATTCAAAGCTGGACAAGTCCATTTTAGAGCCTCTTAGCTTCTTTGATTTTCCCAATGTCCTCTCCCCCATCAGAGTCCAGATGTTGCTAAATCCTGTTATCAAGTCTTGTATGGATGAGAGAAAGAATGAACAACTGAACATGTGGATGCTGGAAAATGAAAGATGAATGAAACTTTCATCTCTGCTCTGAAGATTGACACAAGTACTTACAAAATGTATGTCAAGACACAGATATGAAAACTGAGATTTTTTTTAAGGCAGAAAACACCAAATTCCAAAGAAGAACCAGAATGATGTAAATCTAAGTGAAAGGGATTTATTACTGGTCCAGGAATTGGGAAAAGCCTCTTAAACCTTGAGAAATACACCAAAGACTGGTGCTGTCTTACCTTTGTTCTAGACTTGGGTCTAGAATAAAGCTAGTTCTAGACTCAGGTCAGTTACTGAGAAGACCAATGGCTTTTGTGTGTATCTCTGTCTCATTAGAACCTTGGCTTCTATGTCTATAGGTAGAAAGGTCACCTCTAAACTCAACAGACTCCACTGCAAAATACAAGACAATCAAAACTGCACAGCAAAATATCTTACAGAAGGCAGACTCTAGAGTTCATTTGAGAAATGATACAAGGGGAATATAATCAATGTATCACACTTCCTGTGTCGATGAAGTTTAAGATTGAGCTTCAAACATACACAAACACCATAGCCAAAGTGACCCAGAGCTCAGTGGAAACTAGGGCCTTGACCAGTCATTTACATTTGACTCAAACTGACCGCATCTTCGGGAGTTTCCTGTGCAAAAATCAGAAGAGTCCTGGGCAAAGCGTAATGAGTTGTTCACCCTTGAAGAGATATAACACAAATTCCACAAGTGATCCAAGAAAGAAGCTAGCACTATGATCTGTTTTCTTGAGGGACAGTCTACACACAGCAGGGACTTTTAGATCCCTACACTCCAGCTATTCTTTCTTCCTATGCTCAGAATTCTGAACGTTTTTCCTTTTGAGAGAAAGAGCAAGAGCAGGGGGATTCACTCACCTTAAAACTCAAAGTAAAGCAGAACCCTTAGCTTTGAATATGAACTGTGGCTTTCCTTTCCGTTGGGTAGAGGAGAATGCTGTTTTTCTCATTTTGAAGATGGATAAACTGAGCTCCACAGACAGGTTAAACAACTTGTTCAAATCAACGACACAGCTGGAAATAAAACCCAGTTTCTTTACTTCCTGGTTCAGGATGTATTTTGGGCTATATAACACAGGCTTCAAACAGTGTTTAAGTTCTATTTAACCTTAGTGGGAAATATTCCAATTAACATATCCACCTCCGGGTGTTTCTCCCAGTTGAAATTTTCTTCCTTTTTTTTTCTGTAAAAGAGTGAAGGAATCACTCCTCTTCCCTCTACATTTTCCCCCTGCCTTGCTAAAGCTGGCAAGTCTAAGTGCCTTCTTTGGTTTCTGCTCAATTCAGTGCAAGAGAAGCCTGAAATGTATTCCATTTTTTGTAACAGTTAGGATAGGACTGTTAAGGGGTGGAGAAGATCAATCACTTGTGAAAAATGCTAGGTGTCCCATTATGATATGATAAGTTCAGCTGCATAGCATATGCGTTCCTTTGCTCTCTGAATAAATGGCAGAAGTCAGTTCCCCATAAATTCAAAATGTATATTAGAACATGAAATCATATTTTAAGTGGATTTCACATATTGCTTCTCTTCATCATTCTAAATACCAAAGATTAAGCTTGCCACTTGGTTCTTGTGAGATTTTTTTCTCTCTCTCTTTTTTTTAACTTTTGTTTAATCGGATATGAATAGTAGTTAGAGGCTTTAACTGTTCAGGACTACCTAGAAGGGGAGGGGGGAGAAAATGAACTCTGCTTGATCTCTCCATTCCAAACACCATTTATTCTCAGTTATTTCCGGCCTCTTTCAAAATGGCACTGTTAGCCAAATGGTGATGCAGAGCAAAGCAGACTTCACTACCTTAATTCTCATGCCTCCTTCCATTTAATTTCTTTAAGCATCCCACATAGAGGCCGTATAGAGTGTGATTAAAACTCACACCTTGAAGCAAAGATATCTAGGTTCAAATCCCAGTTCTACCACTTGTAAACTCCAAAACCTTGGGCACACCCCCTCAATGTTCAGTGTTTTTGTTTCTGTGGAAGACAGCTGTCCTCTGATCAGCATCAGTACTCATCCCAAGACAAGTCTCTGTCCCACGTGCTCAGTCTGTAATAGATCAACCACTTTGTAATTATAGTCCCGATTACAGCATCTTTATCTTTGTGTTTGCTCGGCACAGCTCTTCCTCTTCACCAGGACCCTTTCTCTGAGTGTCCTTCAGAGTCTTCTTTGTGGGTTCCCTCTCCTTTCCCCCTTAAGGTCTTCTCAACTGTATTTCCATCCTCTCCCTAGAAAACATCAACTGGACATTCAATGGTATCCCCAATTCCTATCTTCTTCTGTGTCTTTGCTTCTTCACTCATGACTCACTTGTCTTCCTCTCTCCACCACCAAAGGTATGACTGAGAGATATGTCGCCCTCAGCTGTCTCCCTGAACATGCTTCTTCTCAGGTTTGTCCTACCTCAATAAACGGCATGACTCTCTGTGCTGTGCTCAGACTCAAGGACAGGAAACCAGTATTAATGTTTCTCTTTCATTCCCCCAACACCTCTATTGTCTGCCACACTCCAGAGGTTATCTCTCCATTTCTGTTCCTGCCTTGGAAGATTTCATCTGGATCTCCATGGTATCCTTCTAGATATTCTCTCTGCTTTGACTATCAGCCTTCTAGCCCCTTCCCGTAGTTCATTCTCCTTAGCACCAGAGAAATTATAAAGTTAAAGCAAAAGAGGCCAATTGGATCTTATCATGGTTTGGTTTAGCACCCCACTACACCCCTGGGTGGAACTACCTATTAACTCAATCAGTGTCTACCATGTTCTAACCTCTACCTATCTCCCTTTCCTTCTTTTTTCTATACCTACTACACTCCATCTTTATGCTTTTTATAAATAGTCTGACTCATTTCTACCCTAGGGGCTCTTTGCAACAGCTAGGACCAGGACATTCCCATCACCCAGGTGTCTACTTAGCTAATTCTCTGTTTGCTGACAATAGCCCCAGCATCAGTCCCTTTCGAAGTCATTATCCTCATTTACTTTTGTCCTAGGCTTCAGGGTCATCCTAAATATTATTTACCACCTACTTATTATCTTTCCCCTCCCCACCAAATCCCATGAGAGCAGTAACCCTGTCTAGCTCATTCTTCTCATTCCCTCCATTGAAGGAAATAAAAGACTGGGAACATGTTCTGCTCACCATTAATATCTGTTGAGTGGATGTATGGCCTGCTTGTAAAATTTCTTAATTCCCTGAATTCATCCACATTACTTTGGTGAGATGTTTTGCAGACATAGATAATTATCTTGTAATTAGTCTGAGAGAAAAGCATTTAAGTTATAAGTTAACAAGCGGATGAATGGCTGTTCAGAGGACACTGACCACTCGCTCACTATCTCCACAGTGGGATAAATAAACAGAGGCTAGCTTCAATTGTTGTGGGACAGCTTGACTTAATGTAAGAAAATCTTATTTTTCTAAATTTTGAATGTCATCCATAACGAAGAGAGGCTATCAAGAAAGGTGCCAGTGCTCAGGTCCTACAGGACTTGATAAAGAATAGACATGCTTCAACAATTTATTGTCATTATTAATGTATATAACATATACAATATTTCAATTATTCCATCACACATGCTTTCCCATCTCTGATCTCAGAATGTGTCTTATACTTGAAAGTCCATGATAGTTAAATTAGTAGTGTATTCTCTTACTGCTATGCAAAATATTGATACCTACTATATTGCATCTTAGACTCAATAAAGCATGATAATTTATGATAAGTCACATTCATGGAATGCCGATTTTAGGCAAGCATTTATAAATGTTGTCTTATTTTATTAATCCTCATAATCAGACTATGGGATAAATCATATTAGATCTATTTTGTAAAAAACTTAAGGATTAGGGAAAATAAGTAACTTTCTAAAGTCATATCCTCTTTAAATGCTAAAACTCATAAGTAATTCCATATCTATTCATCTCAAATCATTTCCCATCTTACTTTCCCATAATAATTAATGTAAAATTAAATCAGGCTCCATATATAAAATGCAACATTGCCATCAAAAATGAGCCGCGCTCAGTTCACGGCAGCTCCCTTTTACTCTGCTCCTCCACACTCACCTGCACATGAGAGGGTGAATCCTGGTCTGATTCCATGATTTATGTAAAACCTCTTAGGTAGCAGGCTTTGCCAGGCAGAGTTTGAGGTCTGGCTTTTGAAAAGCTCTGAGCCCTTATCAAAGGTAGCGAGTTAGCTCAGAAGTCGTACTGACTTTCATATAATAATCACACTGCTGAAGGACCACCCCTTGATGAACAGGAGAGAGCACATACCCCAATTAACTCCCTACCTCAATCTCTACTGGACGAACGATAACAAGATTAGATTCCGGAAGCAGGTGAGTCAACACCATGAGACTACACAAGAGAAATGGGAACGCAGAGGGAAATACTTTGGATTTGAGACCAGCTTGCGCTCAAATCCAAGTTCTCATCCTCTCCACCTGACCCATTTAACATCGTCAGATCTTAGTTCTCGGTTCTCTAAATTAGAGGACAACACTACCTCCTCTGCAATGCTATAGTAAGGAATTATTTATTTCAGAAACATACATCAACTATTTTCTCAGTGACTATGAAATGTATCACTGACCAAAACCAATGAGTAGCAATACATGGGCCCTGCCCGCATCTGGCTGGCATCTCAGTCACTAGTGCTAACCTTTGTAGGGTATTTCGCATATTATTTGGTGATTTGTTAAACTATTAGGTAGACATTGTCACATGTAATGTTAAAACTAGAATTAGTTTCTAGATGAAAGTCACCCAGGAATTCTAAGTATAGCACCAGACTGTTCCCTCCTGCTTACATCTCCTCTCTCAAAAACTATCTTCATCAAGGTTGTCACATGGGGCCAGGCTCCACTGGCTCATACTTATAATACTAGCTACTTGGGAGGCTAAGATCTAAGGATGATGGTTCAAAGCCAGCCTGGAACAGGAAAGTCTGTGAGACTCTCATCTTCAATTAACCATCAAGAAGCGGGAAGCAGAGCTGTGGCTCACTTGATGGAGCACCAGCCTTGAACAAATATGCTCCAGAACAACAGTGAGACCCTGAATTCAAGCCCCAGGACTCACACTCACACACACACACACACACACACACACACACACACACACACACACACACAAAGGATTGTCACAGGGATAGGAATGGATGGAATTGGGCGAGATGGGAAAATGATCAAAGGGGTGACATTGATCAAGATGATTGTACTCATAAACTAACATGTTGAACTGAAATCTCTTTGTACAACTACTGACAGACAATAAAAAAATAAAGTAAAAAATATATATAGCTTGTTCCTCATTACACATATTATTCAGTCAAATGTCATCTCCTCAAAGAGAAGAAATTAAGTTGGCATCTCCTTCTCATCTAGCACCATGTCAAAATCACCTCAACCTGGTTATTTGTTTCACAGCCTTTGCCACAGTTTGAAATGGTCATTTTTATATGTGTTTGCTTATTTATTGTCCCATTTTCTGCTAGAATGTAAGTTTCCCAAACAAAGGGAACTTCTGTTCCTCATTAATGGAATGAATTCTGGCACCTAGCATTTGTACAATTAAAGAGCAATGATACCTTCCCCTGGCTGAGGAAGGAGGATTTGTAACTGCTAACCATGTTTTTAGCTCATGGGCAAGTTGGGGTCTCCTGAAACAAACAGAATTGCTATCAGCAGCCAGGACGGAGCAAGAATAGAAGATAGCTTACGAAGCAGATGTGCAGGCCATCGAAAGATACAGCTCTGAGTTTCCTTCTGAGACCTGCAAAGTCTGGAAATCAAAAGTTTGCAAATCACTGCATAGTTAAGTCAACAGAACTACCAGGAGACCAGAGGCAGAATTGAGGGAGGAGGCAAGGATCTCGGGTCTGCTTGATCGAGTTAACTCCTCCGAGAGGGCAAGCGTGGGAATGAGGAGAAAAGAATTCACAGGGTTTGTTTAGCCTCAAAAAGACTTCTGACAACATTTCAAATCCAGGACCATTAAAACACTGAGTCATTCTGGGATTGTGGGAAGGAGCCCGCAAGAAGCGTGGGTCGATGAATCAACAAGATATTTATTGAACACTTACTATATACCTAACCTGTGTCAGGTAAATCGGCTTAAAGATAAGACAAAGTGCAATAGGAGGAAACCCCAGAGGCCAAACCACTATCAGAACTTCTTTAACATTTTTATAAATGATCTTGATAGAAGTATGCACCAAATTTCTCTAGCTCTGCTGAGCAAAACAAACTCTCCAGGTTCACAAAATGCTGAGCAGATTGAATAAAAGGGCAGAAAGAGTTCACAGTGTTACCCAAAGCGCAGAAACACAGCAAGAACGAGTCACGTTGTGAATGCAGGATAGCATGGCTGAACTGGCAAGAGTCACCTACAAAGGGGAAATTGCAAAGCTAAGGAGAACAGATCCCTCATCTGTCTCGTTTGCCATAAAAAATAAAATAAAATAAATCCTTCTTTCTGGCCCAGAGCCTACCTCACATAGCAGGTACAGATTTTGTGAAGTTGAGAGAAAAGGCCTGGGCAGCTGGGAAGTGCCCGGCATTGGGTTTTCAAGGCCCTGTTGGAGTCAAATGGAAATAAAGAAGAGCTACAAAGGACTTGAAGCCAACCCTGCTTCTTCATTCCTGACACCTAACCAGTTCATGAACTGTTTGCTAGAACTATGCGCAAGGGTACTGATTCTCATGATGATGAGGAAGGAGGGCAGGGAAGAGAAGATAGACAACTTTTCTCATGGACAGAATAGCCAGCAAGGGACATCTCTATTGGGATAGGGACCATTTGGAAAATGAACGCCATGAACAGCTCAGGACTTCCCTCTGTTGCCTGATCTGCAATGAACATTCATCAAGCTGGCTAGTCCCTGGCTTTCAGGTCATAGAAACTCAATGCCCACACTATGGTCGAATTTCCAAACTCCAGGAGGCTCCCTCGACAGGGCCGGAAACTTCAACAAGAGAATGAGAGGACAAAAAGAAAAAAAGTTCCATCAGGAATGAGTTTTGGAGAAGCACCGGCCTTGTCCAATGTTTTCCTTCCCTTGCTGAGTGAAGCCCAGGTGCTTGGGGGAGGGGCAAATGCAGGCAAGACTGGGAGTGGATGGTGAAGGAGGGAAGGAGGTAGCCAGGGTAGTGTGTTCGTTTCTCAGAGCACCAGCTGCTCTGAGATGCCCCACTGGAAGATGAGGGACCAGAAAAGAAATCTGCAAGAGCCAGACCTGCACGCCTTCTTAATGGCTCCCAAGTCCCATTAACTGATCCTAAATCAGAAGAGCGGGACTTGTGATCAGAACGGCCAAGAAGAAGGAGCACAGAAATGTTAGATGACCCCATTGCCCTTAGCAGGGGAATTGAAACTACCTGCACTCTGATGGCCTATCTTCCAGGGTCCATCTACTTAGGACTCATGATAGACTCAGTTATCTCTGAGCCTGCATCCAACAGTTTTATGACTATCTTCAAGACCTGCCTCCAAATCCATATAGAAGGAGCCCAAGCTTTGAAGTAGGGATGATGTGGGCTCTGTGGCTCTAGAGCTGTGACTAAGGGGAAGTCTCTTGGTTCCCCCAGCCCCCTGTCCCCTTTCCTGGACAATGAAGTCAATGGGACAGAAACTCTGCTGAGATTGGGTGGAATAGACTGAAGCCTGGACAGGCAGAGAAGTCACAAAGGACACTACAAGATGGGTAAATTATGGAGGAGGGGGGTGGTCTCAGGGACAGAGAAAGGCAGTAGGGAATCCAGGGAAGGTACTGGCACCCCACCATGCTGGACACTGGCAGACACAGGGGTGAACAAGACATAGGTCCCATTTTCCCTAGAAGCTTCCACCGTACTGGAAAAAATAATAGGCTTTGGAGGCAGGCTGGTCTAAGTATAAATTGCAGCTCAGCCATATTCTAGCAATTGGCCTCCAGCCAGTGATTCAACCTCATGGAGGCTGATGCCCCAACTGTAAAGTGAAGTTAATATTAGCCACCTTGGAGAGTTCCTATAAAGATTAAGTGGGATCCATGGGAAAAGAGCCATTCATGCCACTGAAGATTCTCACAAAATAGCCTTCCCTGCTTCCTTTGCCCGTGGCATTCCTGCCATACCAGAAACACCCAAGTACTTTGTCACATTTTCTTAAAAAGAAAAATAGAAAATAGATATAAAAGACACCAAGTGTTTCTCATCTCCCTTTTGCTGTTGTTGGTGGTGGTTGTGGGGCTTAATAAACTCAGTGCCAAGCCGGGTGCCAGTGGCTCACATCTATAATCCTAGCTACTCAGGAGGCTGAGATCTGAGAATCACAGTTCAAAGCAGGATAGTCCGTGAGATTCTTATCTCCAATTAACCGCCAGAAAACCAGAAGTGGCTCTGTGGTTCAAGTGGTAGAGTGCTAGCCTCAGCTGAAGAGCTGAGAGAGAGTGCCCAGGCCCAGAGTTCAAGCCCCAAGACCAACAAATAAACAAACAAACAAACAAACTCAGTGCCTGGGTGTTGTCACTGAGCTTTTCTGCTCAAGGATAGTGCTCTACTACTTTGAGCCAAGGTTCCAGGTTTCTGGTGGTTTAATAAGAGCCTCACGGACTTCCTGGCCCAGGGTCCTCAGATCTCAGCCTCCTGGGTAGCAAGGATTACAGGTGTGAGCCACCAGCCCTGGCTTCCCTTCCTTTTCTGGAAAAAAAAATAGTATTCTACAAACTATTGCTCTCTGTGCATTATTCTGGTGTGTGCCTCATGGCCCACACACAATATTCTTTATTTCTTCCTGAAAAATAAAGTATGAAATGACCAGAGTGCACCTCAGCAACCAGGATCACCACAATGCTACTAAATGATACACCATGCTAGATAAATGATTTGTTTTACAAAAAAAAGAGAGTTTATCAATTCTAATCATTCTTATCCACAATTGGTTGCCAAGTTTCAATAGCTGAAATGAATTGGACCACATAAAGTGCAGTACTAACAATGACTGTCTAATCCAGCCTTGTAATCCAACATTCATGAATACCTGGTGAGCCAGGGCTCATCGACTACACAGAATATCAGCACTTTTGTGCCCTAATAGAGCCTGTTAACAACAGTTGACTGATGTTAGATGGAGTCAAACTAAGCATCTACTAAATATATATACATATATATATATATATATATTTAGATATACATATATGTTGACTTCTTCAAAAATTAAGAAGTTGTCCTACATCCACTAAAAAGAAATCAGAATAATTACTGTGGTGTTATGAAACCAAGTTATTAGACTAATAGACAGCAACATTATTTTCCCTGCCATGAAAAGCCAGCAAATACATTATGATGCTGTAGCAATATTGATATTCATAAAATCTCATTAGACCAACTGCAAGTCAAACATTAGCCAATCACGCCTCTGACTCCAACTTGCAGATCAAAGTTAAATACGTGCTTTAGCCAGTTAGAAACAAAATTGAATTTGAGATCCGAATCGTTCTCATTAAGTACCACTCTATTAGGCTGTGTTTAAGACAAACAGCCCATAGGGAGCTTTTCTCTAAACCAATGAGAAGGCCTCCTTCCCCTAGCAGACTTGAAATACCATGGCTGTTAATTTAAATAAACACATTTTGAAGCAGTCTAGACTTCCACTGCCCTGCCTTCTCTTAACTTGCTCATTTCACCTTAGGCTGCTCTATTTACAGCAAAATGAAAATCCTGTAGGAATCAAATAACTCTTGTTTTCCAAAGGAGTGTCTCCATACTGTGCCCCACAGTCGTACATGCAGCTATCTTCCTTGCATGTTTATTTCTTTCCTCTGTCTCTGTCTGTCTCTCTCCGACATTAGCTGTTAATTAAAAGGAAAGACAAATAAACAGATCTAAGCAAGTGTGATTAGCACACATGTAGAGGAAAACAGAGTTGAGTCAGTTCACAGAGGAATGGAGCTGTAGGCCAGTGAAAGTCAGACCTTAGCACCTTCAGTCTGGAGAGGAGAGAACCCAGCATCCTTCTTTCTGGCTAAGACTATGCTTTAAAATTCCAATGAGCAACACACACAAACATAGCAGCACTGGGGAAACACATGTCTCCCTTCATGCTGGGATGGCTCACCACGTCATCCTAAATCATTTATAGGCCACAGCCGGAGGTGAGTCCACTGGGTCTGCAGGCCAGGGGAACGGGGCTCAGAGATGGACGGCTTTGAGCTGAGCCTCCTGTCCTCAGTCTCTGT
Source organism: Dipodomys ordii (assembly GCF_000151885.1). NCBI lineage: Eukaryota > Metazoa > Chordata > Mammalia > Rodentia > Heteromyidae > Dipodomys > Dipodomys ordii. Next base: position 9,176,647 of record NW_012267224.1, read on the forward strand.
TTCTCCATGGTGCCATATATCAATACAATTATATACATGCACACCATCCAGTCAGTTTACACAAGGGACATCACATAGGAAGGGGTTGATGTGATTTTTGTTTTACCTTTCAATTTCATTGCCTTGGAGAAAAAAAAATGTTTTTAAATTTCTGGGAACACAGATGTATCCACATAACGCCCAGGCCTTCCATTCTGCACTGCATGGAAGTGTTATTATTTAGTCTTTGCTCTTTGGCATCCTAGAGCACAGAATGAAAGGAACAATGCTTTAGTCTACTCAGACTGGCCAACCTAGAATTTCTATAAGGGGAGGAGGACGGGCAGGTTGGAGTGGCAGCCAGGGGGCCATCTCCACAGGTCATGTTGCAGGGGTCACTGCAGTGCTTTGGGAGGGGCATCTGTTCACAGGAAGATTCAAGGTCACTCCATCTTCTCTGATGTCACTGCTAGTAATAACTGCAATCAGTTGCTGTCAGTATATGGACATGGCTCCTTTTTAAACTTCAAACGTAGGGACCCATATGCAGATAGTAACTTAAGTAAAACACTAGAATCATTTTTCATACTGGAAATGTCTGATAGTAATAGTAAGAGTTCCCTTGAAGATTTTATTTATCTATTTTTTTTTATTATTTTGCAGTACTAAGGTTGGAACTCAGGACCTCACACTTAACACTTTAAAAAAAAAAACCTAACTTCTAGTATTCATGATCATGTGCTTAAAAGAACATAAAATTTGATCTAACTTGGTTCCAACCAAGTATCATAGAGGAAAAAGTATTGGAATGATAAAAAATAATAAAAGCTTTACGGAGAAAATTTCAACTAATAAAACTTTGTCAACTGGTACCAACTCTCTAGATCTTTGTTGTAAAATGAGGAAAATACCAAGGCCAGACTTTTTTTGTCACATGGAAAATCTGAGGCTCAAAAGGGCATCAGCTTATGCACATTTACACACACACACACACACACACACACATGTTGACAAGTGCAGGCTCATACCCCAGATACCTGCTCCCAGATCAGAGTCTCTTCTATCTTACCACAACTTTATGTCTTTAGTAAACATTTAGAACATGAGCACTTCTAGAGGCCAGTTCTTGGTTTCCAACACCCTTCTTCAATCAAAGAAACCAAGACTCCTTGCAGAACGCATTGGTTCTTTGTCTAGGAGGCAGTAGTGATTTGGGGCACTACCATTTTTATTTTTTTTGTTTTTGTTTTGGTCATGGAACTTGAATTCTAGGCCTGGGCGCTGTCCCTGAGCCTCATCAGTTCAAGACTAGTGCTCTACCACTTGAGCCACAGCACCACTTCTGGTTTTCTGGCAGTTAATTGCAAATAAGAGTCTCACGGACTTTCCTGCCCAGGCTGGCTTTGAACCACAATCCTCAGACCTCAGCCTCCTGAGTAGCTAGGATTACAGATATGAGACACCAGCATCCGGCATACTACCACTTTTGGTAGTACCAGAAAGTAAGGAGACACACACACACACACACACACACACACACACACACACACACACACACTAGCAATTTGTCACAGGAACCAAAGAGCCAACCAAAAATGCTATCCCAAAGACCAAAGCAAGAGCACAGTGAATAACAAAGGTCAGGATTATAACTCAAAGCCTACAACAAGTACTTATGAGTCCATACTGAGATACAGGAGTGGGTAAGTAAGTAAACTAAGGAAGAGAGACCAATCTCTATGCAGCAAAATTCCAAATAATTTCTGCAGGCATGATGGCTTCTAGGAGGTAGAGTGCCACCACAACTTCTTAAGCTGCACCTGGTGACTTTGTTGCAAAGAGTTCTCCATGGGCAAGGGGAAGCGACAGAAGAACTTCACAGAGGAGAGATGGCCCAGCTTCAGGCAGATGATCAGGGTTAGCTGGTGTAGTGAGAGGGCACATCCTTGAGAGCAACAAGAGAAACAGAGCTTTCCCGTGGTGGTCTGTCTTCTTCCCCAAACCCAGAAGCCCAATCAAGTCCCAAGAAAAACACCAGACAAATCTAATCTAATAACTGTACAAAATGCCTGACCTGTCTGCCTTAAAATAATCAAGCTCATCAAAAAAAAAAAAAAGAAGAAGAAGAAATTGTTTTCTTTAAATCTAAGAAATTGTCATGGCAAAGACCCTAAAGAAACATCAAAAACTAAAGGCACTATGGGGTTCTGGAGAAGATCCAGAAAGAGACGGAGGACATTAGATTTCAGAAAAAAATAAATAAGGAAATCTGAATAATAAAAGTGTCAATACTAGTTCACCGTCTAAACGAGATGCTTCTACTAGTGTGAGATCTTAAGAAGAGGAGAACTCAGTAGCAAGGCTGTATGGAAACGTTGTCAGAGCCCCCTAACGCTGGTCTAAATGAACGGTTTATTTTCAGAGAGGTGGTATGCCCACGCCAAAGCCCTGCCCAGACATCATACACTCATCCTCACGACCAGAGAATGAGCCTTACTCCAGCTGTAGGTTCCACCTGCTGGCCGTCCTGGCACTCCAAATGCGTGGTCATGCGCGTATGTTCACCAGGAATATTTTTTTAAAGTCACGAGGCCATTCATCATCTGTGGCCCATCCCTTGTCACCATTATAACAAACTGGGAAAAGACCAGATGTGACAGCTGCTGAGGAGAAAAGGAAAGGGGGGAAGGAAAGGAAGAAAAAGAAAACACTGGGTGGCAGGCGGCACTTGCTGGTGTCACCTGACTGAATCCCCGACTCCCCGAAATGGCAGTAGTGAAGGGTCAAGAATCCATCATTCCCTTTCAGCTGGGGCTGTGACAGGCAACAGCCTGAGCCTATCAGTGTGCCTGCACCTGGCCAGAGAGAGATCCTAAAATTGCAACTTTAAATGCCTTGGGTATTGACAGAGCAATCCAAGTGGTGGCTAAGTGTACATTAATGTACTATCAAGTACCTGTTGGAGCCTCACAGACTGAATTATTTTCCCTCCCACCTATACACCAAGAAGGTATCATCTATTGAGGAGAAAACGAAGAATTCTTGATTTTTAAATTGAGCTAAATTGCAATGCCAAGGCTGGGGGGCGGGAGGAGGTGGGGAGAGCAAGTCTCTCGTTAGTGATGAACTGTGCTCAACTCCTGGAAGGCTGCTCAGTTCCCATCATCACACCAACAAAGGCCTAATTTACATCATATTCACTCAGACACCCACCACCCAGGACAGAAGGACCACTTTCTATCTCATAATCACTACCTCTACACCAAAGTATCTCACTGGGACACACCTCAGTGTCTTTAGGTATGCTTCCTCCTCTTGCCACAGGGCCTTTGCACTTGCGTTACTTTTTTGCTGGAATGTTCCTCCCTGTACTCACATAGCTTGATCTCTCACCTTCTTCATGTCTTCACCTCTATGTGACCTTAGTGAAGCCATCCCTGAACCACAGTTTAAAACTCTAGTATTCTACCAACCCCTCCCTCTTTTACCAATTAACTATTCCCTGAAACGTTTACCACCATCTGACACACTATATGCTTTGTGATTGAACTTTATTTTGGGGGTGGGTCCCCCATTTAGCAAATAGTCTTCCATGAGGTCGAGGGTTTTGGTTCAATGCTGTCCTCCCAGGAGTAGACACATGGCACTCAACCTACACTTGCGAATGAATCAATTCTGAACTCTTGAGCAAACCATCTGTCGGATGAGTGGGTCGTATTTATTTGTAAGAATCACATATGCTGCCCCTATAAAAAACACTAATTCAGGATATGTAGGTGCATGCTATAGCATTGTACTTATAAACTTTTTTTTAATCATTTCTCTTTGGGAGTTCTGGTACAATATTGGAAATGGTACCCAGGATTCCTTTCATTTGTGCTAGGGAAGTGTTCCACTACTGAGCTACCTCCCTGGCTATCCATAGGTGATGAGCTTTGCTTGGTTTTGTTTATCTTTTTTTATATTTGGCAGTACTGGAGTTTGGATCTGGGCCTTGTGCTTGCTAGGCAATCACTCTACCGCTGCTAAGATATGCCTCCGTCTCTTTTTTGCATTATCTTTTGAGATAGGATCTCACTTCCTGTACAGGTGCATGGACCATAATCTGCCTATTTTAAACTTCCCACTGCAGCTGGAGTGACAGATTTCTGTCACTATGCCCAGCTATTGGTTGAAAAGGAGTCTTGTGAATATGACCAGGCTGTTCTCGGACAATAATCTTTCCAATCTCAACCTCCCTGCTAGCTAGGTGTGAGTCACCAGCACCCGCCCAACAAGTGTTCATTGAAAGTAATCATAATGCCACTGTTTGGGTCTTTTTTTCCTTACTTAGAGGTTGTGAGGGAAATTCACAAATACATTTGAAATTCACTTATTCAACTCATCTTTGCCTGGAACCCAGCATGCAGCTTTCCATATTGAAAGTATTTAAAAACGCACCAGGCAGTGTTCTACCATTTGTGTTTGAAGCAATACACAGCTGAGCAAAATAGCTGTCAAGCATCCTCTATCAGAGAAAAATAATGCCCTCTAACATGATGTAACCAGGCCAAGGCTGGCATTGAACCCACCACAAAACCTCCCAAGATAAAACAGGGCTCTCTAAGAGACACTTAAAAACAATCCATGCCAGCTAGGTATTTTGCACCTAGAAAAAAAGGAGATGCACGGATTAACCCTCAACTCAAAAGCATGTTCCTGCCTGAGCCTCTCTACAGAAAGAGAATGATTTGTTAGCTATCCATTTGTTCATTTATTCATGCTTAAAAACTTGTTGAGCACTTACTTTGTATAAACACTTGCTAGGTATTGGCGACACACAGGGGCATCAGACACAATGAAGCTCAGAATAGTTCTAGAATATCACCCAACCAAATGACATCCCCCATCCAATTCCTCTCTCCCATAGCCATACAGCCTGGGAGCCTACAAATCTCCCTCGCTCTGGGATTCAGGGGAAGGAGGAAAGCCCCTCTCTACATTCATGAGCTACCTGTATCGGAAAGACACAAGTACCTTGGGTGTTTTCTATGGAATTTCCTCCCTCCTCAAAGGATCTAGCATCTGACTTTCTGGGATTCCACTCCCTGTCAGTCTCTTTTCTCACAGGAAGACAGTTCATCCCATTGAAATCAATAGGTAGGAAATCAATGAAATGCAAACATGGTACTTTACCCTCGCTGGTTTAAACTCTATCCTTTCAATCCTGAGAACAACTGCGATGCTTCCTCTACCTCAGTCTCTTTGGTGATTCAAAAGCCCCCTTTCTCCTACACTGTGATGTGGCCTAAGAATGACATTGTTTCCAAAATCCAGAGATCCTGTGTCCTGAATTCATCCTGCTTGTACTGATTGAGCATTGTATTTTAGTATCTTTGTGATCCCCTACCTGTGTACGCTGTGTATGGAAGTAAATGTGAAGAGTGTGCGACAACTTCCGTCACTGTCCCAGACAGCCTGGCTTGGGAACAAGTTCTCTGGCCCTAGACAAATTCAGGGAGAAGGTTAGTGGGAATGTTGTCCGTAGGTCTGATGCTCACCTTGGTTTGTGATTGATCTAATCAGACCGTAAATCCCCTTGTAATTCTGAGATTCTCTTATTCAGAGTGGAGGTGACAGTTCTATGAGATTTTTATCAAAGCAAAATAGCACTAGCCGGCAGGGAACTGGACAAGTAAGCCCCTTTCCTATCGAAATTTCTAGAAATGTCTGAAGAAGGCAGGTTGCCAAGATAAAAAAAAATAAAACAGAGATGAGACAAGGATGTTGGGCCTAGAAGGATTCATTTCATGAGGACTTTATCTGAACCCTTTCTGGAACAATCTGAAACATTCCAGAATATCCTCACACAATGAGGTCACCATTGGGGTAGCTCAGTGATCTTGTCCAAGCTACATAACTTGTTCCCAAACATCAAATTTGAGGAAACCGTAAGTGTGAAGAATGATTCAAAGAGCAAGGTTCAATAAGACATTTGTGGCAGGAAACGATTGGTAAATAATTCATAGTAGGAAATACTACTACTTATTATTATTAGTCTTCATTCCATCCACTTCTCATTCTCAAAATCACCAACACGGAAAGGAACTAACAGATGCCTCAAAAACAAACAAAAACCCATACTGAAGAGGCACTGTGCCATGAAGAATGCAGGCTAGCTGGACCACAGAGCTAATTCCTGGTCACCTCTTTGGGCATCTTCCAGTTACCTAGTTGAATGACCTCCCAGGAAGTCATACGACCCCTACAGGTACAGCCCTGAAATGACAGCTCCACACCACAGAGCATGCTTTGTCTGCTCTAAGAGGGTTGTTCAGGCTCATGAATTACATTCCTGTATCTTCAGGAACCACAGTTCTCAAACTGATATTCATTGTAAGCTTAAAATATACTTGAATGCTATGAAATTCAGAGTTATATTAATTAAAATATTTTTTAAATTTGATATGTCAAAGAAATGCAGTCAAACCACCCCAAGGTGGTTATGACAGAGTCCGAGGATACATCTGCTCCACAGCAGCACTTAACTGCTCATAATGACTGGGCTACACTGCTAATTGTTGAAATCAATGGCCACATGCATGTAATGCATAACCGTATCAACCAGGCACTTTGTTCAGCTATTGGGGATTTAGAAAGGAGCACTGAATGATTTTCTTTTGTTTTGTTTTAAACTTAGGGCCTTGGATCTGTCCCTGAGCTTTTTCACTTAAGACTAGCACTATACCACTGGAGCCACACCTACACTTTCAGCTTTTTGCTCATTTACTGGAAACAAGAATTTTATAGTCTTTCCTGCCCAAGCTGGCTTCAAACCACAATGCTCGGACCTCAGCCATCTAAAAAGCTAGGATTAAAGGCATTAGTCACTGACACCCAGCTGCTTAACTTTATTACTATTTTCCAACCTGGTAAGACCAGAAGAAACACCTAGGACAATCACCAAATCCCAGAGACTTAAGAGTAGGCCTGAGCCCAGGCTTCTAGGGGCCAATAGGTTAGGGAGACCAAGAGGTTAGGAAGAACTAGACCTGTATTTGAACAAGCATTCTAGATTATTTCCAAGAATGTGTTTGGAAAACACCTGTCTTAGAAGACAAGCTACTCATTGTCAGTTTGGTAAATGGCAGCAATCTTCCACAGTTGTGCACACAAGGAATTGCTCTTGGTCCTTGCAGCCTCTGTGTGATGTGGCAATAGTTTTGTCCATTGTAGAACAGTGAAAAACTCAGCAAGGTAAGGAACCTGACCCTGAGTGTCAGAGCTGGGCTCCGGCCCCTGTCTCAAGCCCACCACTCAAGATCTCTGCCATGATTCTACGCTTGTCTCGGGACTCTGAGTCCTTCCTCTGTGCAGAAGATCCAAAATTGATGATTCAGGTTGCCATGTAGATCTTCCCAGATTCACCAGGTTTTGTCTTTCATATCAGCTACATCTCAAAGGGGGATGCCCCTGGCTGGAGGTAGTGTGGTACCCAACACACAGCCCTGATTGCCATTCTGTGAAAATACTCTAAGAACGTTCCAGCTATGTATATGCTTCCTCTAGTAATTCCATACACAAATGTTGTTGCCTCAGAATCTTGGAGTGTGGGCCTAGCGTATAACTTTATAAAAGTAACTACTGCCTCCACACAGCTTCCTACAGTTTCCTCGCTATATATATCATTAGTGCCCAAGCTTCACTGTTGGGTAAAATGCCATTAGAAAACATATCATTTACCCAATAGACTGAAATGGATCCCAAGGAGCTATTCCAGCCTATCAGGTAATTATGGGGGAAACCCTGTATTATTTACTGGAGAAAATGGAATGCCACCCCAGGAGGACAAAGGTCCTTCCTTGTTCTTTTCAATAAAGAGATGATCCATTTTGTGATAACAACTATTGAGCTCACTCTGATTTCTGCTGACAGTTTTTTTTTAATCCATTCACTGCTTTTCACTTATTGTATATATAGCTAATGGCTCTAGGCTATGCATAAATAATAAAGTATCTTTAAGCTTCATTTGAATCCCATTCATAACTCTACTTACCAGAAGACAGCACCAAATCCTCCAGAATCTCATTGAGATCATAATTACAGTAAGGCCCACTCAGGTCAGACAGCAGATGGTGTTCTCTGGGCTCGTGGACCTAGAGAAGCTTAGGATTCACAAACGCAGTCAACTGACCCATCTCGAAGGGACTCCAAAGAGAAGCACAGTGAGTAGCAAGGACTAAACCTCCACTCCAGCCAGCTGAGGACTTCGGGACCCCTGGGAAAGCACTTTGTGTTTCTTCCAGAAAAGCCTCTCCTCACAGTCTCAAGACTGAAGGGTGACTACAGAATATGGCTGCATTCCCAGGCCCAACTACACTTTCCGGAATCCTGAGGATGGATAATCAATTTGTGTCACATACGGCAGGTCTCTCCTTCCGTCTCTAACCTCCCAAAGCTCAGTCGCTATTATTCATGCCCTTGTCCCCAGCACCTACAACAACACAGACAGAAGAGAACTAACTTTTTAGCTAGTGATTTTTCCCCATTTTTGGAAGACACCTCGAGTGATTTATTATCATCTTCAATTCTTGAGTCCCTATCATTTCCCCATAGTGCTGTCACACAACGATAAAGCATAATGGACGGGCCGGGGGTCAGAGCTCAGTGAGATTGCCTAGCAGGTGCAATGCACTAGATTCAAACCACAGTACTACAATTTTTTTAAAGTAATGATATGGAGAAATAGGTAACTTGGAATAGAAAAAGAGGCCGAGAACATAACAGAAGAACCCCTCTGACATGTTGTGTCTTCAAGAATTCTATCTTCGCCAGGCAGTGGTGGTTCATGCCTATAATCCTAGCTACTCTGGAGGCTGACAGCTGAGGATCCCAGATCGAAGCCAGCCTGGGCAGGAAAGCCCATGAGACTCTTATATCCAATTATCCACCCAAAACCTAGAAGTGGTGCTGTTGCTCAATGGGATGGAGCGCTAGCCTTGAGCAAAAAAGCTCAGGGATAGCACCCAGCCCCTGAGTTCAAGCCTCACAACCAACCAAAAATGAAAAGAAGAAAGAAATTCACCTTCCACAGAAGGAGACCAACAGGAAAAGCAGTCCTTGTCATGACGTTTGGGATGTTTCCAGGCAGAGGGAAGGAAGGAACACAACTCACTTTCAGGGGATGATGCACACGCTATCTGCAGGGCCTTGAGATTGTCAGATAAGGATGCTGGTTTTCCTATATGTCATGATTGGTCACCTCACGCTCCATTCCTACAGTGTGCTATAAAGAGGCCCAATTCTTCTTTAAAAACTACCATTCTCGTTCCTTTCGATAAGCACTTAGTATTCAAACACTACTACTGCATGCATATATATATATCTATATATCTCTCTCTCTATATATATATATGCCAAACAACAACAGCAAAACACTACTAATAATGTATCATTTAGAACTTGTGATTTTTACTCATTCCAGAAATTGTTTTAAAGCAGGGACAGATACCTAGAGACCAGATTAACACATTTCTTTTTTTTTTAAGTGCTTCTTTGCTAGCTGCTTTCTGTGCATGGCTCTGGAGGACTTGGCCTAACTGTTTACTTAAACCCCAGGGAGTTACAAAATGTGTTAGGCAGGAACTTTACTATGAGAGCCATGCCCCTGCCTTATTTACTTGGTTTGAGGGTTTGTTTTGCTTTTCTGCTTTTGAAATGAAATCTTGCCTTTTACTTAGTCCATCTTGGACTTCAATCCTCCTACTAATGCTTCCTTCTGTAGCTGGGATGACAGACACGTACCACCACACCCAAGCATCGGTTGAGATGGCACCTCATGAACTCTCTGCCCAGGGTATCTGCAAACCATGATCCTCCCATCTGTGCCTCCCAATTATCTAGAATTATAGGAGTGTATGCCTGGTACTGCTAGTGTGGTTTTTGTTCGTTTGCTTGCTTGCTTTTTATCAGCATTACTCAACCCCTGAAATTTCTGTGAGGCTATACAATAGGAAAAACAGCATCTGCAGGGAGAACAGTTTGAAGACTACTATTGCTAGTCTTTTAAACCTCACATGCTCTACAGTCTTTCTTGAAGCAGTTCATTTGGGTGGAGGGAGAATGCTGACTGTTTTTTGATGAAAGTTGTTCATTTCTACCTGCTAATGCACACACAACCATTTCTCTGATGTTTAATACTTGACCTGGAAATTATCACTGAGAAGGATTGCCAGCACTGGTGTTTGAACACAGGGTTTTGGTACAAGTGTTAAAGCATCTCTGCAGATAATGAAGCTCTCAACAAAGTGCCCTTTGTTAGACAATAAAAATAAGTGATTTCAAAAGCCATCAGCTGATGATAAACAAATGTATTTTATAGCAGAGCTGTCATAGATTTGGAAGGAAGTCAGATTTCACTATAGTGGATTTCCTTTCTCTCTTCTGTTTCTTTCTTTCTTTATTCACAACCCATTCAGTATTCTCCTCCTATAGCTCACCTCCTTTTTTATTTTTAATTTATTTTAAAAGGGCTAGCCAGGCACTAGTGGCTCACGCCTGTAATCCTAGCTACTCAGAAGGCTGAGGTCTAAAGATCAAGGTTCAAAGCCAGCCTGGTCAGGACAGTCCATGAGACTCTTTATCTTCAATTAACTACTAGAAAACCAGAAGTGGAGCTATGGCTCAAAGTGGTAGAGCACTAGCCTTGAACAAATAGACCTCAGGTATAGAACCAGGCCCTGAGTTCAAGTCCCATGACCAAAAAAAGGAAAAAAGAGCTACTGCCATGTATGGAATCTTTGTGCCAACATTGGGCTGAGCAGCTTGTACTCACTGTAGGGTAAATTATGAGTGGTCGAATTTGTGCCACAAATAATAACCAAAGTTGAGGGGCTAGTATGCCCCATCAGCTCCTACAAGTGAATGCATAAACCCAGCTGAGACAAGAACAAATTGCAAAACCACAGAAACATAAGTGAAATTAAGTGATTATTATAACTACTAAGCCTTAGGGTGGAGTCACATGGCAAGAGTTATCCAATACATGCCATTTTAAAAATTAGATGTCAGCTAGGTCATCTCAGTTGATATGTTTTCATTTGTTAGGAGAAAAAAAACACTACAATTCTTTGTTATTATAAGATAAAAAATTAGAGGTCAGAGGGTTAAAGTAACTCAAAAAGATAAAACACATGGAATTAGTTATCTAAACAGTTTAACAGACATTGAATTATCCCTGTGTGTGTGTGTGTGTGTGTGTTATTACCAGATATAACCCATCATTCTAGAGAAAGAGGCCCTCTAGAATTTACCATTATATACTGTCTTACTTCTATTAATCAATCTTCCTTCTGTTCCGAATAACTGCAACAACTCTGACTACACGCCCAATTTGAGCTCTGGAAATATAATGAGCATGGAAAGCTTTTACTGTCATTTACATACACAACATTGCATTTTTAATTAACATTGCATTAGCCTAACATTCTCCCAACCTTATTCATTTACGTATCACTTTCTCAATCTTCGCTAATCCGAAAAACTACTTATATTGTTATTTACTGAATATTCAGCTTAAATGAAATTCAAATTGACTCTAGTTTTCTACTTTACCTAATCCTAAGTGATAATAATCATGAGATCATTTACTTTATAAACTAGGTAGATTTTATATATTACTTAAAATAAGCATTTTTATGTTCCTTTATGGATCAGCAAATTATCCTCCTGAGTGTTATGCTCTGAGAAATGTTGCTCAGCCCATATTTGACTGACTTCAATTCATCACCTTGGGCCACCAACTGTATAGGAAGGGCTACTTACAAGGCTTTCCCCACCAATATGCACTCCAATGGACAATTGACGGGCCACCTACAATGTTTTCGACATCTGAAGAACCTTGAGCAACATGGGTGCAGCAAACCTTTTCACTAGTCTCGCTTTTTCGGGACTTTTTGACTCTGCAGCACTCAGGTCCTCAGTAAACAACTTGAACGTGGGAAATCACATCCATGTGAGCCAGAAGACAAATGTGCAAACAGGGATTGGATTAGCCCCAGTTCTCCATGGCATTTCTGAATCCCTGACCTCCCACACATCAGCTTTTAAGCAGATTCATTTAATACCAGCATTCTGGGGTCATTTCCAAGATCAAATCTCAAGCCATTGCCTCTCTGGATTACAGGAGTAACTTCAAGTCCATGGGAAACCTGCTTCCACCTTGGAGAACACATTTTCTTCCTCCAGTTATTGCTCAAAAACAATATCAACAAAATGAAATGAACTAGGTGCCGGAGGCTCACGCCTGTAATCCCAGCTACTCAGGAGGCCGAGATCTGAGGATTGGAGTTCAAAGCCAGCCAAGGGCAGAAAAGTCACTGAGACTCTTATCTCCAATAAACTACTCAGAAAAAGCCTTAAGTGGTGCTGTAGCTCAAGTGGTAGAGTGTTAGCCTTGAGCAAAAGAGGTTCAGAGACAGTGCGCAGGCCCGCGCAGGCCCAGAGTTGCTCAGAATTCAAGCCCCAGGAGCAACAAAAGCAAAAAGAAAAGAAAAGAAAAGAAAAGAAAAAGAAAGAAAGAAAGAAAGGAAGAAAGAAAGAACAAAAGAAAGGAAGAAAGAAATGACATAAATAGAAAAATCTCAACTTAGTCAAAATATTAAATAACCTCACTAAATGGTTTTCACAACAAGATAGCATGCTGAAGTGAATTACTAATAGTTAACAATCACTACAATTAGGAAGTACTAATCAATTAGCCAGGAAATGTTAATGAGTCAGCTCCTGCAGGGTGTTGCATTAGGAGGAACAACCCCAGTTCCCTGGTTGGACCCCAAATTTGTCGAGGTGTTGTAACTAGCTGGAACTGGAAACTGGTTTCTCTTTGTTAGTTAGCACCTTCTATATATAATAAGAGTGAAAATGGTAGTTATCTTATAGACCTTACAAAAATATTAAATGAGTTATTTAATTCTAGACTCTTAGTGATGTGTATATGCTACACATCACTAGCTGTTACTCTTGTAGGTCATTCTGCATATTTAAAAAAAATAAATGTCAATAGAGGAGAGCTGCATTGATGGCCAAAAACTCTATCTGCCTCACAAGCTTGCCAAATTCTGGAAGGAGAGGTCATAAATCCTACAGCCTAACTAGGTACAAACGAAATAAAGATAAGACTCTGTTCAGACAATAAATGTTAGACTTGAAGTTCCAAAATACCTTGACAAGCAGAAACTTGAGCACGACGCAAAGAAAACTTAATTTAACAAGGACAAAAGTCCAGCACGGTCAGCTCCAATTGTGTGAGGAAACACTTGCTTTCTTGAGTCGTTTGGGGCCAGAAATTAGCCTATGAGCTACCTGACTGAAACAGCATTCAAAAGAATCCACCAAAATCTCACCCCAAAGACACAATATGGAGGCCCAGTTTCCACAGTCCACTGGGCTGACAAGATCATCCCTGGAACATGACACTCAGTCCTTGGAACTGTATATGGAGGGATAAATCACATGAGGTCAACAGCAAGCTGGAGATAATGCTGAAATCAAGGCACCTGAGAACCGGGGCAGGCTCTTGAGCGTTATCCTCTGGACCAGAGAATCACGTCAGTCAGTATGTCTGGCTGCCTAGACATGCTTGGCTTTGTTGCACGAGATCAGCGGATGGCCAGCACCTCTGCCTACCAGTCACCTCAATAACAGTGCAGACAAGAAGATACTTGGGTGAGAGTCACACAAGAAACACCCAGTCTTACGTGATCTCAGACTCTGGGGAATACTGGGAGGAAGAGAACATTACTCATGCGATGCCTTTGTAAGATGATGACTCTACATGGAAATGAGGTAAAGAAGACCAAATGGAAATAAGAACTAAAAAGTGACAGGTTTGATGCCAAGTATTTACCCAAGTGCTTGGCTTCTGGTAAATGATACCTTAGCTGGTAGTAGGAACAATACCACATCAGCAAAAGCTTTTCCAGCGCTTATTGAGAGCCTGCCACTGCTTATTCTAAGAAAGCTGTATATATAATGCCAGCACTAGCATGAAGAAAGTTTCGTTGTCTCTGATTTACCAAGAACATTGAGGCACGGGTGCTAAGTAGGTTGCTTATAGCCATATTACCTACAAGCTAGAGAGACCAAGGCTCACTCAGCCTGGTTCACTACCTAAAGGGTCATCTATCTACAGGAAAAAGAATTGCAGGAGTGAGTGGAAGTTACAAAATGTCTTTAAGCTTTAGAAGACTACTAGATGACCACTTGGCACCTCTGGGCACCTGACATATCTCCAGCACTCTGCAAGGCACTAGATTGAAGCAACAACTATGGCTATATTCAGAACACACGCAATGATTGGGGTTGCAGATCTGTGACACAAATGAGCTCCTGGTATGCACTGATTTTCCCTCCTCACTCCTCTCTACCTTTCTCCCTGCAGTGACCTTCATACCAGTATCAGGAACATCTGATCTTGAAAAGGATCTACTTGGGATAAAATGGAAAATGCAAGATTCAACACTAGCGCCTCACCTTGCAGAAATGTGTTTTCTTGTGAACTTTTACTTGAGCCTAGCTTATAGGAAATGATTCGTTTGCAAAGATACAAACTCCATGCATGCAGGCCTGATATGAAAAATAAAATACTCTTACTAAAACAAAAAGTCTAGCCAAATCTTCTTGAGGCACTTGGTTAGCAACTTGGGCTCATTTTTCTTTGAGGGCATTCTGCCCTGTAATACCCAAGGCAGAAAGGAGGTGTTAAAAAATAATCTTTCTGGGGTTGGTGACAAAATTCTAGAAGCCAGTGAGCTTGGAGCCAATAAGACAGTAACAATAATAGTAGCTAACAATGTCTGAATCAAATAGTTTTGGACACTGTTCGAAGTATGTTACCTGGAATTTGGAACTTTTTCTTTTCCTCAACTTGGTAATTAGGAAATTGACTTTTTTTTGCCTTATGATGGTTTTCTGTTTTAAACAAATATTTTATTGTAAAGATTTTGTTGTACAGAGGGGTTACAGTTACATGAGCAAGATCATGAGTACATTTCTTGTTGAACATTGTTACCCAATCCATTGTTATTCTCCCACTATCCTTTCCCTCTCCCCACTCCTCCCCCCTCAGTAGGAAACTGACATTTTTTAAGGAGAATATGTAAATTAACTGGAGAAGAAACAAGAAGGATTCTATTTCTGGTACAACAGATCTGATCAAGTGATAAACATTAAAACTCCATTTGGGGCTGGGAAAGTGGCTCAGTGGTAGAGTGCTTGCCTTGCATGCATGAAGCTCTGGGTTCGATTCCTCAGTACCACATATGCAGAAAAAGTCAAAAGTAATGTTGTGGCTCAAGTGGTAGAGCACTAGCCTTGAGCTCAAAGAGTTGAGGGACAGCACCCAGGGCCAGAGTGCAGTCCCCAAGACAAAAAAACAAACAAACAAACAAAAAAACTCCATTTTGTTCCTCCACTTCCTATGTAGGTCTTTTAAGACTTCTGAAACTAGTATGAAAGAGAAAAGAAATTAAAGTCCTTCTCAGGTCTCCTGGAAGAAAAGCAGTATGTCCATCATCGAGCTGAGGGCCTGGCACACACAATAGGTGCTCATGAAATGCCTGCTTAGTGAGCAGTGAGTAGTAGCCTGTGTCCAGCCTCTGCCTAAGGTAGGTGAGAGTAACGCTGTTGTTCAGCATTTCAGTGACCCTCTCCCCTTCTTCAGTGCAACCTTTTTAGTCTTTCTGAGCCAACCTGAAATTCCACATGACTCAAGAATACAGAGACATTCCAGGCTCAAGAAAGCTTCACAATAAAGGAAGATGTAGAGACGGTACTGAAAAGATGCCCCCCAAATAGGATAGGAAAAAATAAGGTGAAAAAGCTTAGCACCAGTGACTGGTGTCTGTAACTGTAGCTAATCAAGAAGCTGAGATCTGAGGATCAAGGTTTGAAACCAGCCCAGGCAGGAAAACCCATGAGATTCTTATCTCCAAATAAACACCAAAAAAGCTAGTAGAGCTGTGGCTAGAGTGTTGGGCTGGAGTTAAAAAAGTTAAGGGACAGTACCCAGGCCCTGAGTTCAAACCCTGGTACTGCTATTTTTTTTAAAAAGTGGGTAGGTAGAAAATTAAGAGTGGGAAACAGGGATGTAGACCCCCCCCCATGCTCCTATACACAATTCGGTGAGCTTCTTCAGAGCCACTGTTTGCAGGGAGGAGGGTTTCATTCACTGCCTCACAGCTATATAGGCTTAATTATGATTTGAACAGTGTGCTCAAGAAAAGTGCAGACACTGATCTATACAATTACTCTTTTCAAACATAGACATTTGCCTCTGTTTTCACACATATAAGATGAAATCATCAGATGTACCAAATGCTGGCATTTTTTTTCACCTGAAATACTAGATATTTCCTAAAACTTGGATAATTACGTCCTTCACCACCCTACACACACACACACACACACACACACACACACACACACACACACACAATTCAACCTGTCACAATGTAATTCCAAAATCATTAAAATTCTTAAGTCCTATACTAGAAAAACAGATAGGTGGATGATTTTCTCATCTTAAAACTGAAGGCTAAATCGGGCTCCTATTTACAAAGCAAACCTTTGGAATTTTCCAAAAGAGCTAAGCAAGCATGCCTCCACTACCCCCAGAAATGCTCATCTATAAAATCGCAGTATTCCAGATGCACACAATCAATACTGGGCTGCAGGCACCTTGCAAGGGTAGACGATGGCTTTGTCCTGCACCCCTCGCCAGTCCAAGGAGCAAGGTAGAGAAGTTGCCAGCTCTCAGTATAAAGATTAGGCTCTTTGTATGGGTGATTTATTGCATGTTTATAGCTGGAGAGAATAGGTTTTCTTAGTTGAGAATATTGCTTTCTTTCAGGGCTTCAGAATTTTCTATCTTTTTTCCCTCTCGTCTTTCAAGCAGCAATAGCATTGTAAGTATGAAGAAACATTCCTGGGTCAGATTCTATTTACAGATATTTGAGAGGGTGGAAAGAGCAGAAAAAAGTCAGGGAGAAGTGCTTAAACCAATCTTTCGGCTACTCATGTACAGCGAGCTCCATTTGAATGTCCGTGAATTTGTGGATTATTGATAACCTTGCAATACGCATCTGTGTTCATTGTACAGATTTCATAAGACTGAATTAGCCTTGTGTATATCAGGGAGGTGGAATGGGGAATATTCAAAGAGAGCGGGAGGGAAGGCAGAAACACAAATAGAGACAGATGGACAAGAGACAGAGACAAATGTCTCCAATGCAAGAAGAAACCCTCTATAAATCCATTCAATTAGACTTAAGCAACCCAATAGATATTTGGACTTCAAATAATCCTACTTGTCTCCTACCGTACCTGTTCCTCCCACCTGAGATGACCTTATGGGGAGTTTGGTTCTACCTGATTAGCTTCATATTTATAAGCCACTACATCCTCCCTGGGTGACCCCAGCAGTTTATCCACACTCTCAGTCTCAGTGACCTTCACTAGATATAGAGCCCACCCAACAAGATTGTTGGGACAATGACTTGAATGCCAAGGGAAAGCACAGTAAACATCCACCACTAGTACTCACACTAGTGTTCACTTCTGGAGGTAGGTGGCAGAGATCTATGCTCCCAACTGGGACCACCTGGATGCAAGTGCTTCTTGCTTGGGGACATCACTGATCTCCAACCCATTCGGTGGCCACAATCAAGGCAAGGAAAACAAGTTAAAACAAAACACCACATGTGCACCTGCTAAAACCATGAGGTTGCTTCCATGGGTGGAACCAGAGCTATCTACAAAGGAGCAACTATCTGTAGAAAAACTTAGCATATCTTTTGTTTATCTGCCCTGTTTTAAGTTGCCAGACACTCCAGAGAGATTTGTGTAATTGCAGCTCTGTTACCTCAGTAGGACTTGAGGGTTTGAAGGCAATAAGACCCATGAATTATAGCCCCTTGTACCTTAACATGGTGTCAATGGTGTCCTTATGGACTAGGGTGGGTAGTATGCAGCTGAGGTAATGGATGGCATTTATTATACACTCTCCTTAGTTGACACTTCTCTTAGGGATTTATCTAGAATATCTTACAAGTTCTGGAATAAGTGGGGAGGTGTGTGTGTTTGTGTGTGTGTGTGTGTGTGTGTGTGTGTGTGTGTGATACCAGGGCTTGAACTCAGGTTCCCACACTCTGGAGTGACTTGCTTGCTCATGACTGGTGCTGTACCACTTGAGGCAAATACCTCAGTTGAGGCTGATGAATTGTCAAAGTCTCGTGGACTTTTCTGTCTGGTCTTGTTTCAAATTGTGAACATCTCTGTTACTTCTCAGCTCCCTGAGTAATAGAAGAATGAGCCACCAATTCCCACCTCAGGGAGACTTTTTCTGGTCCATTATAGACATGGAAAAACTGAGGCCTTGAGAGGTTCTGCACTTCATCTGTCCCCAGTCACATCAATTCATTCAGCTATCACATTCATCTACATCTAAAAAGATCTAAAAGGAACAAGGAACATCAGTGTGTTGGAATTCAGAAAACCCAGTGTGTGGTCCAGGTTCTGCCACCCACTCCATTATTTATGTGTTTAACCTAACCCAACCCTCACATCTGAGGTCTTGATGTCTCCCTCCAAGAGAAAGAGGCTCTTCTGTTACATATCTGCTAAGCTGTGTCCCACAGCAGCACGTATAGGATGTCTTTCTTCATCTAGCAATTAACAATTGAAGCATCTGCTATAGCATAGGCATCGTGTTGGTCCGTATACAAGAGTGAAAAATAAAGTAAGTCTGTTTCCTTTCTTTAGGAGCTTGTAGTCTAACAGAGGAGATCAAGTTAAGTAAGCAAATCAAACCTTTGACAACATTCTTTTTTTTTTTTTTGTCAGTCATGGGCCTTGAACTCTGGGCCTAGGCATTGTCCCTTAGCTCTTCAGCTCAAGGCGAGCACTCTACCACTTGAGCCACAGAACCACTTCTAGTTTTCTGAGTGGTTTATTGGAGATAAGAGTCTCACGGACTTTCCTGCCTCAGCTGGCTTTGAATGGTGATCCTCAGATCTCAGCCTCCTAAATAGCTAGGATTACAGGTGTGAGCCACTGGCACCCAGCTTGACAACATTCTTAAAAGGACAAATAGAAAGATCCCCTTGAAAGAGAAAGGGTTATTTCAAGCTCCTATGAAAAGCTTGATTGAGACTAGAGCAGGGCAGAGAAGGGAAGGGGATGGAAAACAAGGAGGAAGGAAGGAAGGAAGGAAGGAAGGAAGGAAGGAAGGAAGGAAGGAGGGAGGGAGGGA
>NW_012267224.1:9199862-9289008 GCF_000151885.1 Dipodomys ordii
TCCCTTATTTGCAATAACTATTATAAGTCTGAATCAAGCAGAAAAGGTCAAAAGCTATGTACATATGACCATATAAGATGATGCTAAGTGAAATGAACCCCGAGTTAGAGACACAAGAGGTTTTATCTTTCTTGCTGTTGTTTTTAATATATTTATAATGTACTATGTGATTTCTTTTGTTTCTTTTGTATGCTCTTTTCCCATGGTACAACCCCTGTTTTCACTGTATTTGATTCCTGTGCCCTGCATCTTGTATATACATTTTTTTAATTTGAGGAGGGGAAGGGAAATAACAAAACCCTGAAATAAGGATACAGGTTGATCCATTGTAACAATGAGATGTACAAGACACTGTGTTGAAAATGAACTTTACAACTTTGTGGGGAGGCAGGGAGGAGTTGTGGGAAAGGAAGGGATGGTAGGTGAAAAACAAAGGAGGGGGTAACAATGCTTGATAGGAAAGGGATTCATTACCTTGCTCATGTAACTGTGACCCCTCTGTACAGTATCTTTACAATGAAAAATATACAATAAAAAAGAAATCATACTTTTAAAAAAAGGAAAAAAAAGTGACAGGATTTACCATCATACTCCTTGCAAGAGTTTTGTGCCTGGGCATGAAATAAAATAATACACCAAAGAGCCAAGATAAAAGCCAAGAACTAAGGAAATTGGAGGAGGAAAGTATGGCTCAAGTGACAGAGTACTTGCCTCACAAGGTCCTGAGTTCAAACCTCAGTCTCTCTCTCTGTCTCTCTCTCTCTCTCTCTCTCTCTCAATCTCTCTCTCTCTCTCTCTCTCTCTCTCACACACACACACACACACAATCTAAGATAGTAATTACAAATTTCAAGAACAAGACAACTTTCTACTCCTCTGAAAACACACACACACACAATTAAGAAGCTACTCTATTTGTCTCTTTGTATGTTAGCTCTGCCGGGTACAGATTTTTTTTAACATCAGCTTGTATGAAATGTTTTTAATGCGATTGTTTCATTTGTGGTGGGAATGGAGTAACATAATAGATGTTATATCTACTGGGAAAGGCAAATAGGCAGCTTTGGAAATATACCTAATCAACCAGTATCCTTTCTAACTGACTTCCTCTCCTGGTCTAGAGAATATGGATAACTGTTGATATCAAATAAACACACACACACACACACACACACACACACACACACACACACACACGCACATATAAGCTGGTATCATTTTTAGTTTGCTCATTACAAGTTCTGGCTGATAATAGATAAACAGTTGAAGTATCCACTGGTCTAACTACATACATTCACAAATAAACATAGGTACATATATAAATATTGTAGATATAATGTGTGCATATATTTATATATATGTATATATGAATGTGAACATATAGAGATAGATTGATACAGGTCTCATCTGCTCTCATAGATGAATAGAAATATGTACAGTAGAGATGGAAACAGAAGCCAGGGCCTTAGGCCTGCCTTAAATAGACTTAGGTTCAAACAACAACTTTGCTAACTAATAAGATTTCGGACAACTTATTTAAATTCCCTATAGCTTAGTTTCCTTCCCTTTAAACTTGAAAAGATTATATTTTTTACTTATCAGGCTCTTGTGAAGATTAAATAAGATAATTCTGATAAAACCTCACTGTGGTTTGTGGCACAAAGCAACTTTCAAAGGATTCTCATTTTTAAGCATTTCCATAATACTAATCATTAAGTCTGCAAAAACTTTTCATTGCAAAGGTGAGTTTCAGGATAGGCGGCATATAACAAGCCAGTGCTTTTCCTCTGTGTTACTTCTTTAGTCTGCCTGTCACAAGATAATTTACCTCCCTGACTTGTAGAAGAATTAGAGGTAAATTTGTGAGTCAGTTTTGTTTAATCAAATGATTTTCTAAATAAGAAAAATGGAACAACAAGAATTGAAATAGTGCTGGCACCATCTCACACCTGGATTCCAAGATACTCAGCAGGCTGAGACACGAGGATTGTTGTGGTTCAAAGCTAGCCCAGGCAGACAAATATGAAAGGCTCTTATTTCCAATTCACCAACATCATGCTGGAAGTGGAAGTGTGGTTCAAGTGTTAGAGCACTTTCCTGGAGTGGAAAGCCAACCAAGAAAGAGCATGAGGCCTACAGTTTAAAACCTGGAACAGGTAATAAGTCAATAAACAGTCATTTTATGGCCATAAAATCTAATACTTAGGCTTTATACAACCCATCCTGGGAGTGTCATACTGTTTTTCCCCTTTATATTATCAATTGATCCATATTTTCCACCCCATGTTTTTTTCATTTGCCCACTCTCTTTGTTTTCAGGTCTATGATTTACATACTCTACAATTTCCAGCACAAACACAAGGCTGATAGATAACATAGCTGAGGTTCTGCTGATTGGTGATGCTAACAAAGAAACGTGAGCAAACTTGCAATCACAGAATCATTGTCCAAATCCCAGAGAGGATAAGATTACCAAGAAGAAAGTTCCAATCAATGGCTTACTTAACAGTTGAGAAGCCAGTAGGAAAAAGGTGACATTAAATCTGTCTTCACCCTCCCCGAAGGCCTGTGGGAAAGGTGTCTCTCTAATTCATCTCCTCAGTTTCTCTCTCTGGGTCCTCTGGAGCAGAGAGAAAACTTACCAGCCAAGATTTTTTTTTTTAATTAGCACAAGTTAGATTTGGTGAATGCCGTTGCTCTCATCCCACCATTTTGTCAAATGGATATCCTATTGGAATAAGAATAAATTCTACAAGGTTGACCTCCGCCTGTATACAGATGAACGGGGAATGAGGAAAGAAAATTAGTCATCCCAGAGAAGAAAGGTAATGAAACCTGGAAGATTTGCTATCAGCCGTCAACACAGCCCACCATTTACTGTATTGCTCCAGCTCTGTATCCTTAGTTTTGCAATTATTTGGCTATTACTTACCTTTAAGCATCAGCTAAAGAGATCTAACATTTTAGAAAGGTAATTATACCGTAATGCAGATGGTAGTAATAACAATTACCCAAGATAAGCCCTTGCAATGATCTTTATAAAGCAAAGCAAAACAGAGCCAAAGTAGTCCTGACTCAGGAAGGACCTCCAGTGGAGAACACTGCATGACACTACACAGCTCTCCCTGGGAAAGGCAGGCATGATGTCTGTCATCCTAGGAGGCAAAGCTCTGTGGAGGGTAAACACTTCCTGAGTTGGAAATTTTCTCCATGAGGATGCTACTCCTGTGAGTCTTCAGCTGGTGTGGTTCCTAGCCCGCCTCAAGTATCAGAGGAGAAACTCTCTTCCCTATGCCTTGTGCCAACCAACTTTGGCCTCTCTTCTCATACCTGAAACTGCCTGCCACATGCATTTCTGTGAAGAAGGTTTATCCTACAACACGATAGTTATAGAAACAGAGGGATCTAATTGCTTAGAAATCATTAATAGCTATAAATAGATGACTTCTGGAATCCAATGAACTAGAAGCAGAAGAGACAGTGTGCTTGAATGTCATGCTTCTTGCTGGATACTTTTATGACTTGTCAGTGATTCTGTAAAGAACTCACACAGCACAAGGTGTCTCTAGTCAATCTGGACTGATGGAAATTGCCAGTTAAAAGTAGATTGTTCTTGTTTTAAACCTTGACCATCCTTCTAACAAATCAAGATGTGCATGTGTGATTCATTACTAAGGAAAGTTAGTAGCAGCCATCCAAGAAGGGAGGGAAGAAAAAGAAAAAGGGAAAGAAATGTTTTATCTGATCTTTGTGATTTTCAGGGCATAAAATAACAACCTGTCATCTACCTTTTGCAAGTCATTTTTTTTCCCACATTGCAAGCCAAAATGAAATTTGACCTCCATTTTCTAGCTACACCGGTGATGATAAATTTAATGCACGCAGAGCAAATGAGCAGGAGACCCAGAGAAAGTCATATTAGTGTCGGATTATACGTTCTTGAATTACCACAGAGAAAAAGAGCATTGCTGTCCCTTGAACTTTTATCATTTTCCTTCTTCTGGACCCCACCTTGGTGCCCACACCTTGACCCAGCCTGGATAATTCTACACACGTAACTTCTGCATCCTTATATCTTTAGGCACTCTTTCTCATTGCATTTAAAGAAAAAGAGACATCATTTCTCTGAGTCATCTTATTCTGTGATCTTATCAGGGTGCTTGTTTTCCTACAAAGCAGTAAGAGAGTGCCATAAATGACTCTTTCAAATATCCAAGCAATAAAGGAAAAAGGTATCACTTTGCCAAGGAGAAAATGCTACAGAACTTAGCAATCCGGTGTCTCCGCGCCACAGGGAACACAGAAGTAATTGAGCTGCCAGTTAGCAGTTTCTTACTCACAAACCTGATGAATTAGCTAACATCCCCTGTAGCTGTGGGCTTTGCTTTTATAAAGGAAGTTGACCTTCCCTTGCAATCCTCCTGCTACAAGACAATGCTAAGTGGTAGATACTCTTACTTAAATCTGCCATCCCAAAGTAAGAAACCCATGACCTCTTTGCCACTTCAAACATTACTTCCAAACTCATTCGTTCCTGGTGAAATTCCAACTGGCCTCAAATTCCTATTGCTCATCCCCTCCTCTTATTTTGCCCTCTTCCACAGACTTAACAATGCAACCCTTGAGAGCAGTGAACTTCAGGATTACCTGTGTGCAGAATCAAATCAGTCCTGAGTAGAATAGTAGGTTGTGATTCAGCATTGTCTCATGAAATACAATCGTCCTTCAGAAGTGCATGACTTGAAACCTCTAAATTATCAAATCATTTGGTCAGGTCTGTTTCAGTCAGCTGTATCCCGTGTGCATCCACTCAGTTCAGTCCTGGGCCACATCCTGCCTCTATTCTATTTAGATCCAAGTCATTTATTCAGAATGAACTGTGCACTGCCTATGTTAGTTTACAAAGTCCCCAACCCCACTCCCATCTCGTCTCCAGCAATCTGGCTTGGTTACCTCTACTCGTAACTCTTTCTCAAGCTCATTCCCCACTGAGAGTCAAGATTTGGGTTAGACTTGCTGAGAAAAGCATGTTTCTAAGGCACCTTTCCTGTAGGTGCCCATAAGCTCGTTCTCTTTCTAGTCAGGTCTCCTACTCAAAGAGTCCTTTCTTAACCACCCCTTGATTAATTCATGACTCCTCCAGAATTCTCTTAATTTGGGTTCCTGCAGCAAGATGAGGGTTTGGAGGCAAAACATTTGCTGAAGGAAAGAGATAGGAAAGTGATGGTGGGAGGAGATAGAACCACCACAGGGGAGAGGACAGAGCTGGTGATCACTGAGGGTAATGTAGGCAACAGCCAATGTGTCAGCCACTGTGCACATACAGGCTGCTGCTCACTGGACGAGTCAGCTTGGGTTGGAGATAGAAACACCCTCAGCTGCAGCTGAGACAATGGAAAGACAGCACAGGTATCTGCCACCCTCTCTTTTTAAATTTGCTTTCCTAGTATAACAAACACACAGTGTAAGCTCCATGAGAACAGAGTTACCAAGCTGGCTGTCCAAGACATCACCAACACCTAAGGACATGGGTGGCAGATTCTTTTATAACCTTAGGTTTTGTAACAGGTTTACTAAGCTGTACATGGGAGAAAAGGGAATCTGATGCACATCATCCCTCCCCAGAGATCTCACAACTCAATCATGGGAATAGCCATACAATGAAATGATCATGATAACAATAGTAATAAATAATTAATAATAATAATATATCAAAGTAAGAGCAATGAATGAGAATGATACAGAGTTCTGAGAGCAAGAGGGGGAAATAACAAATGATCTGAGGAAATTCAAGACAGTGCCACAGGGAACTTTTTAGTTGGGACTAGAAGAATGAGTAGGAGTTTGCCATTCAACATCAAGAGATGCACTCTTGGCAAAGGATTTGACTTTAGCAATGTCAGAATGGTTATGTGATATTACACAAATCAGATAGCATATGATCAGGAACTGAACTTTGTAACAGAGCCATCACCAACTAAAATAAATTCCCATTAGAAATATCAGAAAAGAAATAGTCTGATCATATCAAGTATCAGGAATAATACACAGAAGCGAGTATTCTCCTAGACTGGGTTGGGAATATCAACTAGAGGTGCTGTAGATGTGGTTAGCACTATTACCACCTGTGAAAATCTAAGAGAAAACTCCAGACATCCAGCTAGGGAACAGGTATGCAATAATAGGCAATAAATAAACCAAACAAAATCCACAGTATCAACATAAATTCATGCTATAAGACTAAGAGAAGTGACTTAGGAGACTGGGATCTGAGGATTGCAGTTTAAAACCAGGTCAGAGAGATTCTTATCTCCAGTTAACCAGCAAAAAGCCACAAGTGAGGTGTCACACAGGTGGTAGAGTACCAGCTATGAGCTAAAATGTCAAACAGGACAGCAAGGCCTTGAGTTCAAGACCCAGAACTGGGGTGTACAAGCACGAATGCACGTGCATGCATGCACACACATACACACACACACACACACAGAAGAAAAGTAAGCAAGTCATAGATAGATTGATAGATAGATAAATAGATAGATAGTATGATAGCACTATGTAAATTTTAAAACTCATTAGATTGTGGATGTTATAATAAGGAATACTTTTACATAAAAAGCATAACTATAAAACATAGATGGCAGCCTGTAGCACAGTGGTTACCTCTAAAAGGTGACTAAGGGAAATGGGGTTGGAAACAGCTTTAACACAACTGCCATGTTTTATTTCTTAAGAAAAAAAACAGGATGTAAACATGACAAACTGTTAGCATTTGTTAAATATAGATATGGAACACATGGGTGCTTCTTAGGCATTTGTATTCATTATATTACCTCTGTGTTTTTCTTTCTGTTAGGAAACATTTCAGACTTTAAAAGATGGCCCAAAGATTTTTGCTGAAAAAGCAGATGTATTTTATACAGTTTTTAGCCTATAAACTCATTTATACTGGGTTGATGGTTTCCTACACATTGCTTATTAAAACAATATCAGAGCCGATGCCTTCATTAATTCAACTATTTACTCAATCAACAAGCACTTATGAAGTATCCAATATGGTAAATAAAAAACAAACAAACAAATAAATAAATGGTACCATTCCATCTAACTATAGAGAATGCCTAAACAAAAGTAAGACTCCTGACTTTGATCTCTCAAGAATGAGAGAAAAGACCTGGTACAGTGGCACATACCCATAATCCCAGATATTTGTGACATGGAGAGAGGAGGATCATAGTTTAAAGCCAGCCCAAGCAAAAGTTATCTAGACTCTATCTCAAAAACAGACTAAAAATACAAAGGGACCAAGGTGTAGGTCAAGTAGTAGAGCACCTAATACTTTCATAAAAGGAAAGAAGGAGAGAAGAAGAGAAGTCATAGGAAGAAAGGAAAGAAGGAAGGAAGGCAAGAAAGAAAGAAGGAAGGAAAGAAAGAGAAGAAGGGAGGAAGGGAGGGAAGGGAAGAAAGGTAGGAAACACATACATTTAAAGAGCTTCTGAGCAGTTAAATATAGAAACATAGAAATATGATATGCTGTAAAACTACTTCACCATAATGCACCTTATTTTTTATTAGCATGTGACTGGGATCACTGTAAAATAAAATTGAAGCCATAAATACCATATCAGCTCTTTCATCTTTTAGCAGTTGTCAAGGTCTAAAAAAGTAACTGCAGAAAAGGACCTTAAACAGTCATGTTGTGACTTTGCTGAGGACAAGGTGCCAGAAGTTCCATTGCCAACCCTCACCCCCATTAACACAAACACTTCAGAGAGGAAAGGAAAATGAAGACTAATGGCGGCTCCCTCCACGTGGGTGCAGTGTGGATCACCAGCGGAGTCGGCCATTTTTAAAGTCATATTCATTATTGTGGCTTTTCCCCAGACAAGTTGGAAAATCACCCTTCGCCCAGATCCTGCTCTTTCCTTTTATACATGCAGCCCATAAAGAGACTCCTCTCCCCCCAGCTCCATCACTTCTCTCCTTTGTGGATATAGAACCTCACCCTTTTTCCATAGTTGTTCTTTTTTCTTAGGTTATATAAGTAACCTTATGATAAAAAGTACACTTATAAAAGTGATGGAAGTCTCTCTTCCATACAGGTACCCAAATTCCTGAGAATATCTATGTTTTTTTTTTTGGTCCTGTTGTGGGGCCTGAACTCTGGGCCTGGGCCTGGGTGCTGTCCCTCAGCTCTTCAGCTCAAGGCAAGCGCTCTACCACTGAGCCATCTTCCCAGCCCCTCTAAGTACTTTTAATATAATTGGCTCACCATGAAAGTGAGGTCATTAGCTCCACTCCATAGTCTCAGCCATCTTTCCATGTCAATGCCTATGGGGTTTTTTTTGAAGCAACCATGTTAACAGGTGCAGAACAACCTATAGTTTGGTTATATCATCTTTATGCATTGTTCTGTTCTGGTGGACATCAAGAGTGTTTCTAAATAGGCTATATGGTTTTCCTCATTTGTAATAACTACAATATGTCTATAAATCTACAAGTTAAAAGTAAAAGACAAATAATTATACTTGGCCATGATTAAACAGCGCTCTAAGCATTTGCTCAGTGAAAACAAAGGAAGATATTTTTAGGAAAGGACCACAATAGCTCAATAGCTAGGTGCATATGACCATATAAAATGATGTTATCAAAATGAACTCTAAGAAAGGAAAACAAGAGGTTTTTTATTGTAGTGTTTGCAGTTATTTCTTTTTTCCTCCCTTTTTCTTCCTTTCCCTGTTGTCACTGTTTTGGATTTCTGTACCTTTCTCTTGTATATTAGTTTATCTGATTTGGGGAAGGGAAGGGAATTAACAGAAATGGTGGGACAAAGGGTGAACCAATTCAACAGTGATACTCACTGGACACTGTTGAAAATGAACTTCACAACTTGAAGGAGGAGAGGAGTTAGGAGGGGGGGAAATTGGAGAAAAAGAAAAAGGAGGGTAACACTGAGAAGAAATGAACTCATTACCTTACTTATGCAACTGTGACCGCTCTGTACATCACCTTTAAATAAACTTTAAATTTAAAAAAAATGCTTCTAATTTCATTGCAGTTTTCAGATGTGTTGCAATTTGTTTCCATGTGAATTTCTACTCTGCAGCCTCTGCGCAGTTTCCCAGCTTTGTCACAAGTCTCTGTGTTGGGCTCTAATATGCTTCAAGCAGCACTCAGGAGGGAGTGGCTCATTTTATTGTGGTGGTTCCTTGGAACCTAACACAAAGCCAGGCACAAAGAGACATGCATGATCTGTGACCTTTGTGTCTCTAATCCTCTGGTAAGTGGAGGGCTTTGGGACAAAAGCTGACAAACAGCCTCTTTGGCTTAGTAGAAATGCTAATAAATATTAAATGATCCCAAAAAATTTTCACTAGATTTAAACACTGTGCCAAAAATTCTGGAAAACTATCCATGTGAGTCAACTCTCTTGTTTGATCTTTAGGAGCAAAGAGAACACTTCCTCTCCCCTAGGAACAAAGAGTCAGCCCATTCATCGTTCCGCCAGGCCCCTGCCAAGTGTGCCACCTGCTAGGTCTGCTGTCCACTGTCGTCTCAAGCGGGCCCAAACAAGGTCATTACCTGGTGACATGAACATCCCTTATCAACCTGCTCCTGTTCCAGACAAGAATCATTGACACCTGGGATTCAATCTTCCTTCTAAAGAACCCACCGTGCACTTGACTTTGGGAGATGGTAAGTCATCCAGTCATTAGGGAAGAGACTGAGGAGGTGTCTGCCCATTTGCAGGACAGACACTTCCTCCAGAAAGACTAGGGCCTCTGAAAGGGCTTAGGAGAGGGGCTACAGATTCATAACTACAGAGATAGCTCTGACAAATGGACCATTATTGATTTTGTAGGGTATGGCTTGTTAAAGGCAACGAGTGCCCCACAGACTGCAGGTGGGGAGCATTGGACAATGAAAGACTTCCTAAAGGTAGGTACCACATCACACATCAGGTGAGAGGGTCAAAATGGGGCTACTTCCCTAGGAAGGGCAGCACTGGACACCTACTCTTTGAGTACTGGGAAGGATTTAAGTTAAGAAAGATAAAGCTAAAGAAAAAGGCAGATAAGAGGAAGAAAGAGAAAGTGAAAAAGGCATAATGGTAAATTTATGGGATACCTTAAACCATCTTTGAATATAGATATCCATCATTCTGCCCGCTGTTACACAGAGAGCAACCAAGGTGAGACTAAAGGAATGTCTAATGGAGGACACAAGGAGCAGAAAGATGAAGCACGCACATTGCTCTGAGCACTTTGAAAGTGAAGCCATGTGCCACAGAACTCACTTAAAGTGTTTAAACTCCGGATGACTTGACTCTGTGCCCATGGGTGCTTTCGGATGCTCATTTGAAAACTCATGGCCTGTTGTTGCTCTGAAATTACATTGCTGGAATAGAGCAGAGAGCCCCTAAAAATAAATGTTTAAGAGATTTGCTTACTATAGATACAGAAATGAAACCATCACTGAGTTAGCTCCTGTGGAGTACCTGCTGGAAAATGAGATAAAAGTCACAGACGTAAAAAAAAAGGAAAATTTAAAGGACAACTCAAAAATCTCTTAGGAATGTTGCAGAATCAGCCAACTAATCAATGAGTACTTAATAAAGGCCCACTATAAACACAATGTGATGTTAATAAAACTCACACTGGGCTTGCAAAGGAGGCCTTACCAGAAGCCAGAAGGGTCTTTTCTGCTAAGACAGCAGCAGTAGCAGTAACTTTGACTTCCGTGGGAATATTTGCATGTGGACTGTTGCAAGTTGGTCCTGTCACCCCTGCCAATCATCTGCTCCCTTGGAATAGAAACTCTTTGTGGGCAAGAACCTTGTCATCTTTGTACTTCCACCCAGCTAAATGGCAGCTGCTCATAAGCAATCATTCCAAACACTAGATAACCAAAAACAAACAAACAAAAAAAGACTGATAGGGAGAATGAAGGATCTACCTCGCCTAATTTTCCAGAACATTATTCCTGTCTCTGCCCACAACCTCTTGAGCATCTAGGAAGATGGAGTAGAGAACAGGAGCTAGCAGGACAGCCAGAACACAGAGGAATGACAAATACATACATGAGCTTTGGTTGCAGTGGCATAGAGATAGAACAATTCTTCTGTTCTTACTCCTTAGGACCATGCTAGTTGTCTTGAGCTTTGTCCCCAGGACTCATCATCCCATAGAGACACAGAACCTAGCGAATACCCATAAACTCCACACTGAATGTCAAGATCAGAAAGAGTCCGTGCAAAAGAAAGCTGCCCACCTAACAAAACCAGTCCTAAGGCATCTTAAAAAACATTACTCAAGGGCTGGGAAGGTAGCTCAGTGGTAGAGCGCTTGCCTTGCATGCCTGAGGCCCTGAGTTCGATTCCTCAGCACCACATAAGCAAAAAGAAAAAAGCCGGAAATGGCGCTGTGGCTCAAGTGGTAGAGCGCTAGCCTTGAGCTGAAGAGCTGAGGGACAGTGCCCAGGTCCAGGGTTCGGGCCCCACGACCAGACCCAAAAAAAAAAAAAAAACATTACTCAACCCTTCAAAGCCCACATTCAATTATTTTACTCATCCCCATAGTAACTTAAAATATAACAATAGCTCACGCGGTACTTTATAAATAAATTTAAAAACTTCCTTTCAGACCAAACAGCAATCACGACCAATGAGATCAAGAAGGAAGACAATACAAAGACAGAACCCAAGCAATCACTGGGTGAAACATGACAGTTTCTATTCAAAAGGAGAACTTTCCCGTCTACAGCTCCATGTGTAATATATGTGCATCTAGTAGGTAATGGAATTCATGAAAATGTGAAGGTGAAATCAGGAGACAGGGAAGAAGGTGACCAAGACTGGCACCCTAGACCCCTTCCCACACCCCTTGCTCTATCTGTCATTCTAGCCTGTAGGGAAGCAGTTCTCTACCAAAGTGCAATCCCTGAATGTTTGCAGTTTTCATTCTGAACCTAACACCTGCCTACAAAAAAAAAAAAAAAAAACTCAAGTTATAGGCAGGATCTTTGCAATTCCTTCTGTCACACATTCATACTGGAACATTCATGGCAATGGATAATAAAACATACACTTTCTGTACAAAATAACTCCAATTCAGCAACACAAGAAGTTTCTGCCAATTCCAAGATTAAAAGTAGGTTTTGAGGAGGTGTGCCGGGCGGGGGGGTGGTGAGGGGGGAGTCTTGAATATTTTAAACTCAGTTCTGAAAAGCAAAGTACAGCCAAGGTTCTTCTTTTAGCCAAAGGCAACTCCATGTCTATTCACTGGGCCAATGAGAATAATATCTCTATGCCAGGGTCAAGAGTTGAAGATACCTGCTGTGAATCACCTGGTCCTTTTTGCCTGAGACCAGCCATTGCTGTAAATGTATAAATTTGAATTAAAAAAAAGATTATAGAGACAAATGTCTTAAACCACTTTGTGTAGTGGAAAATGCTAAGTTGATATTATAGGGAAAAGTTCAAGCAAGCCTTAGAAATCAGAGATGGGGAAATATTCAGGCCAGCGTGCTCTCACTAAAATTAAGAAATCGGCAACTTTGAGAACTGAAAATAGTAGAAACGACCTAAATTCCTAACACTAAAGGAGGAGTTTAGTCCATTGTGGCTTACTCACTGATACAGATATTAAATTTCTGTTAATGTGAAACAATACAGAAACACAACCATAAGCTACATGAAAGAAAAGCCAGCATGCAAACAAGTACATGCAGTATTGGGTCCACTCCTTTATTGAAACCCATTTAGCAGAAACAAACAAAAAACTAAGATAATATTAAAGTGCTAATAATAATTACAAATACATGGCAAACTTTATAGCTATTTTTTTCCTTTTGACTTTTTTCTGGTTTTCTACTTTTTTTTTTTTTACATATTTTTACAACTGGGGAAAACGAGAAACTTGAAGCCTTCAGCATCTTCATTATTTACCTCTTTGGAGTCAAAATGCCTTTTGTAGTCACAGTGGGAATAATAAGACTTGCCTAACTCTCCAGCTTTTTAATATTTTGATGTAGCTGAGCAATTATATATAATTTAACATAAATTCAGTCTTTGAGTGATACGAGACAAGGAAAAATGGAACTCTTATTCACTCTTTCCATTAATACCCAAAGCGAGGTTATTCAATGAAGTTGAGAGGTGATATGTATTTTGAATGCATGTTTTCCAAACAAAAGGAACATTCTAATCACATATCTCTTTTAGGTTAAACGACAAAAATCATACACATATTTACATATACAACTCTTACATACCCTCCCAGTACACTCATACAACCACAAAAAAAAATCAGCCCTAAGTGCTAATGCCACTTTTATAAAACATATTCTGAAAATTATAGGTTTGAGGTACTGAAAATTCAAAGAACACACAACATCCACAAGTCAGAAAATGGTAGAAAATTTCCCTCTTTTTTAATGTAAAGATGCAAATCATCAAGTCATTTGCTGAAGAAGAAACTTGCTCATTTTTAAACAAGACAGAAATTAAAATGGATGTGGTTCCTGTGTTGGTTTGAGTAATGACACAACCAGGCATTAGTTTAAATCAGCTATTGCTGCTGTAATCAATTTTCTCCTGAATTTATCAAGCATTGTTATGTTTGATTTGGAGATGATTTTTTTTATGTATTCCCAATACTAGGGGAAAAAATTCCTCAACCTCAAAAGAGTTCTTTGGTTTTGGCTTTGGTTTTACTTTCATCTTTCAGTGAAGCCACAAAAGGGTTCTAAGTTTTCTAAAACTAGCCAGAGGAAACAAGAATAAATCAAACACCTGAAATCCGATAAGCAAAGGTGCATTATGAAATGAAACTCAGGAAAAAAAAACCATGACAGCAAGCATAGTGATGAAATCCAAGGGAACAATTAGACAGTCCTGGGATTAAGTCTGTGCATTTCCACTGACTAGATAAAAACATGAAAAACAATCTCTCTCCTTGAACTTCAAGTCATAAGAAAAAAAAGTTGGCACTGCCTTCCCTCCCCGGTTCCTTTCTTCCTGACAGAGGTAAATATTCTCTCTCCTGTTTGCTGCACAGAGTGAACTAGGCTGGACAACTCCTGCCAGCCTATTATGTGTGATATACAAAGACACTCAAATAGTGATGGTATATTTCTGATGACTTACAAGAAAAAAAATCAGGCCTGCTCATAGAGTCACAGCAATCACTGACCACCTACATATTAGCCAGCATTCCAACCATTACCATGAAATGCCTGAGACAATTAAGTTATAAAAAGAAAAATTTTATGTTGGCCCATAGTCCTACAGGCTCTGCTTTGTTCCTCTGATGAAAGTGTCATAGCAAGAGCAATTAGCACAGCAAATCATTTGCATTATAATACAGCACACATGGGTTGGAGTCCTATAATCCACAGCCCTAGTGACCTAAGGGCTCCCAATAAAGTCTGACCTCTCAAAGGATCCAGTGCCACCATGGGGAACCAAGCCTCCAAGACATGGACCCTTTTGCAGATATTCAACATCCCAACAAGACCAACTATGCTAGACTAGGTAATGGGGAATCCACTGACAAATAAGACCATTCTAGAGAACTGGTCATCAATCTCACCTAATCCAGGAACACATCTTCTCACATTACATTTTGTGATAATATACATAATTCACTGAGGGCTTTAGTATGAGCCAGGAAACAATCTCTTTTATAAAATCAGCATTGTAATCAAAATAGTAGCTACTACTAATAAGAGCTATGTGCAGCCATGGTGCTAAAAAAATATTTTCTCCCTCATGTCTTTTGTAGACAAAGAATAGCTTAGAGAGATCAAAAGTATTGGCCAAAGTCACAAATAATAATGAGCACAGTTCTACCTGATGGCAGAGCTTTAGCTCTTACTCATCATCGCTAGATTACCCTACAGCAGACCATTTTGGGTATACACACAAAGTCTACTGGCAGTGAGGTATGAAATGCTAAAAATTAGACACTATGTGTGTATGTGTGGACAGGAGACATCCAAAAGCTGATATTCTCTCTGGGCCGCCATTTTGGTTGGCCAATCATAAGAGCTGATGAATGCACGTTGGCACCAAGACCAAGGAGGGTCTCAATGAATCTAAGTGAGGCCAAATGAAACATCTTCCAGACATGGGTTTCTGGATGCCTTCCTTTCTAAGCATCAGGAAAGAAGAGACAAATCCAAGTGTTGGCCATAAATCAGTATCTAGCTGGGACAATCCTTCTCTTCCATCCCTCAACAGGGAACATTTGGCAACATCAGAAGACAGTTTTAATTGTCATAATGGATAGAAGTCAGAGACACTGCTGGACACCATACAGCACGCAGCACAGTCCCTCACAACAGAGAAAGAATGATCTGTGCAGAGGGTCAATGCTGTTATTGTTGAGAAGCTCTGTTCTAACCTAGGCCCATGTAGTCATGTGGGTTCTTCAAAGAGAGTGCATCATAGGCATGAACTTTGTACCCTGACTTACTGAGCAAGAACTAAACCTAAATTGCAATCTTCAAAATGGTATGCAGAAAGGAAAAAAAAAACAGGACACCTTCTATTCATATTTTTACATCTTGGTAACTTGATTTCCTGTGTATGTTAAATAATGCTCATAAGTAGTACTATAATAGTACATGAATGTAATTTGTAATAAACATATACTCATTGATTGGACAGTACTTGCACTGATAGGAGTCCATGGTTGGGAACCATCCAACTGGAGAAAGAGCATCCTCAGACCACAGGCATTGCTAACTTGAACATTCATGGCCTCTCCCCAGCCTGTAGGATGCTGGCTTAACTTCTTCATAGTGCTATCAAGACTGTTTTCAATCTAACCCTAACTTCCCACATCTCCTATACTCTCTGCATGCACTATTTCCTTGATCTTTCTACACATAAATTATTTTTACCCACATAAAATTAAGACAATGTGTATCATTTATCTATCAAGTACCTTGATACCTGCTCATCCTAGAAAAAATGCAGTGCTAAAAATCAATGTTCACTGGATTACATTCTCAACATAACTGAATATTGAATATAGGCATAGAACCAAAGAGATTTGGGATCAAATCTCCAACTTCAATTCTAATTACATATGACCTTTGATTTAATCATTTGCAAAATGGGAATAAGAACTCTTAGCCTCACCCAACAACTAAATTCAACTGGAAGCACATGGAAATTGCTTGAATGATATTCAGAGTCCCACTCTCTTGTCTCTCCTGCCTTGTCCTAAGCTTAAGGATCTTTGGACAAGTCAAAACTTCTCTATTCTGGGAATGATCATCTACAATCTAATTATGAATGCTCTGCCTCCATGACAGGGTTGACATGAAGGATTAAATTAGAAAGTTGATATTAGAGTACTACCAAAAATACAAAGGATTTATAAATATAAAGTTGTTTCCTCCAATGATGATCGTACAACCTTTTACCAAAGTATCCCTGATAATTACTCCTTTCCCAATTTGGAAACTCAAAGGTCAACACTTAAAAAAAAAGGAAAGGCTCTGATTCAAATAAATATATGTGGCTTTTTATTCTATTCTGCTTACCCTATTTTACCTTCTCAGCTATGAAAGGGTTTAAATATTGCAAAATCAGGGATTTCAACAGTGGTGCATCCAGCTCATCAGCATGGTGTGTGTGTGGGGGGGGGTTGTTGGTTTTGGTTTTGTTTTTGTTTTTGTTTTCTTTTCCTAGAGGGAATTGATTCACAGGCTGTGGAAACAGCGCATCACTGACTGACCACGCGGACAAGCCCAGACGCCCGCCTGCCTGCTGGACTCGGCTGACGTCAAATCACAGGGCTCATGGCCCCTGAACACTTCTAGGTCAGCACAATCCTCCCACCCACGTATGGCCTGGGATTCGTGCTTGATCATCCACAGTTCCAAGTGCGTATTTTTAAACTTCTGAAAATGAAGTGTGTTCATGCAAGCACTCTCCAGAAAGGTCAAAAGCAAGAGGGAGCCGCGGCGCCCTCCTTGGAAGGGACTGTGCACTTGGAAACTTGCCCAGTGGGAGCCCAGGAGATGCGAGGAGCCAACCCCCAACCTAGATTTCTCTGGCATTTTCTGTCTCTCTCTCTCTCCACTCTCCTTAATAGAGTTAATAACAATAATAGCTCACCATTTTAAGGCACTTCAGACTTTAAAAAGCGGTAATGAATATTATCTCCTTGATTCTTTAAATTGCAATTGCTTATTTATTGACTTGTATCAGCACACGGTGTGGATCTGCTTAAGGACTCTGGGACAATTATTTTCTCTCTCTCTCTCTCTCAGCACCTCTGGTGCCATCTTAGAATAGTTGTCCAATTCTCATTCCTTGAACTCATGACTCAAAGAACAAATAGTCTTGAATTATGAGAAGCCTGAAAGTCAGGCAGAGGGTCGGGGAGCTGTAAGCCATGTGTTCAAATTTGCTTTTCTAAATTACAGACATAGGCCTAAATGCAGGGCTTCTGATCACAAGCTCTCTAGAAAGTGATGTTTATCTGGGGCTAGAGGTATGGCTCAGGTGATAGTGTGCCAGCCTTTTAACGAAAGCATCAGAACTTGAGTTCAAGTCTTGGTCTGGGAAGAAAGTGATGTTTACTTAAGGGAAATAAACAGAATGTGCTTCCTGGAGTACAACCAAGATTCTGAAGAAGTCATGAAGGGAGCCATCCTACTCTTCCCAATTCCCTTCACCTGTGTCAAAATGTTATTTTGTCATGGCTGGCCTGTCTGAGATTAGACAGCTAGGACGCTGCCACTCCACCTGGGTCTAGAGTCTGACATTATACTAGCCACAGCTCAGGATCTGAGAAGAAACAGGTTGGTATGGGATTGAGGCTCAGCCACTTACAAACAGTGCCACCTTGAGCAATACTTAATCTCTGCCCCTCCATCTTCTCATCTGCAAGCACAGGGGACATAACACAGCTTACTCTCTTGAGTGTTAGAAAGATCTAACATGTTCACATACTTTTAAATGCTTAAAACAATGGCAGGTGCCTGATCAGGGTGTACTAATAAAAAGTACTAGCTGTCATTATTCATGAACCAAGAGACTATCTCCAAGATGCTGCTTTATCACTGCCTTATCACCCAGGCTGACCAGCACCAGATTGTCACCCATCTAGAATGTCCCAAAGACTTCCCAACAAGATTTCCTTTTCCCCGCCACATTCTCTTTCTGAAACTTCCATCTGATTGTGGGCCTCACCCACCTCAACACTCGCTCCTGTCTAGCCTGTACAATGCTGTCTACTTCCTGTCACAGGACTAGCATGCCCTTTTCTCCATCTAATGCTCACTACCGTCCAAACCACCTCTCTCAGATCTGGCCTTGATCTGCAAACTTGATCCCTGAGTAGCACTCATATAAAATCAACTCATGTAAAATTACATCGCTTACCTATCATTCAGCTTTGGTTATCTCCACAGTCTTACAAAAACTAAAAACCAAACATTCATTCAGTGAACTTTATAATGTAAGTAAAAGTTCAGGTGTCCCAGCAAACAGTCTGGGGGACAGGCAGATTAGGATTTCAATTTCAACTTGGACATGTATTCGCCATATAACCTCAAACAACTTATGGGACTTCTCAGAGTTTATATCTTCACTTGTAAAATGCAGAGATTGACTTAGATGCATTCAAAGCATTTATCATGATGTCTGATGTCTGGTATATTCCACAAACAATGGCAACTAAAACAAAAACAAAACAAAACAAACAAAAACCTCTACAATCTACACCAGCAGTAGAAAAGCTGATGGTGATAAATGGGCAACTTGTTGGGCATTCTGGTGCCAGTTGCATGTCGAACTCAGCCTCACACATGCTTCTGCTCCCAGCAAGAACCACCAGGCCAGCTTCTAGAACAGCCAACAATCATGTCCTCAGAGACTGCATTTCAATAAGTGCTTGAACAGCCAAGGCCCATTCTCCTCTCCATTTGTCCCCAACAAAAGCTCAGGAAGCAACGGGACCCAGTCTTTCCTCTGCTTGCAGCAGAAATGACAGTAGCATGGCCTTATGGCCAGCAGTGATTCAGGAATGACAGCTGTTGAAGGTGGACCCCCGAGGTGACAAGGCTAGCCCTTGTTGTGGGCCTCCTGCCAGCCTGACCTACAGCAAAAGTCCAGCAGCCTTTGCCAAGAAGCGTCATTTCTTATTTCTAACTGCTCTTGGGTGACCCACGGCTCTCTTTCCTGTTCCCGGGGGACCTGTGCTGAGCAGAGCCCAAATGAATATTCTACTGGGACTCCCCTGCTCCATTGTGTGTCGATATTCTCACTCAAGTGCAGACGACCAAAGAAGGGCAGTTCCTGGGACTCACACAGAGATGTGACCTTCCTCCTCGGAGCCGGAAGCCAGGAAATCATCTGACCCAGAAATTCAGTAGCACACACGAGTGTGTGCTCATGTGCATGCACATGTGCACATGCATCTGTGAGTGCAGGCATGTGTGTGTGTGTGTGTGTGTGTGAAAAAAAGAGGAAGAAAAGAAGCTTGCTCAAAATGCTTGCCTTCCCAAAACTCCTAATGGACTGTCTACCACGACATGTTGGCTCAAGTCACCGAAATGATATGTTTGTACAGAGAGATAATCTATGCTTAGAAATATCTGGCACAGGAGGAGGAACACTTGTGTACAGTTGAAAAACTCGCTTTGTGTGAGCTTCAGATGGGGCCAATTCAGAATCGCAGAGTTGCAGTTATGGGACTCAACATAAAACGTACCAGTTCACTGAGCACCACAGCGATGGAGAAAACACACATAAAAATTCTGATAGGAACGGAATGGAGGCAAAAGCACAATTTCCTCCCAATCTGGAATATCAGCAGGATTTGTGCCTGGTGTTGGTGGTTTTCTGGGTAGATGGTACATTACAGCAGAGCGTCAGCTCTAATGCTACATGGCAGCCCCTCAGAAGACCATCTGCTTCACCGGGGACTGTTAATATAGTTGTAATTATCTACTTCTAAGCACTTTATTGGGAATATCATTTGCAAATTAATCAACTACAGACCGGTAAAACAAATGACATGCTTCTCTCGAAAACAACAGCACCATTGTACATTCTCTTCCTAAGGATTTAAGGGACGCCAGGATGGGTTGAGGGCGTTTACACATGTCTGGAAGATGGTGTCTCATGCTCAGAAATGGTGAGCAGAAAGAAGTACAGCATCTTGGGAGGATTTTGCAAGTGAGAAAGCAGAAAAGAACATGAAATCTGAAGAGAGGGTAATACTACTACCAGGTGACAGGCAAGAAACAAACCAGGGTGCCAACTGCAAGTGACAGAGTGCTAGACAATTCCCAGAGTCTCTGCACCTGAGGCTTGAGCAGGGCGTGTGCCCGTGGCTTCCTGGCATGTTTTACTGAGGAGGGGGGATGGCCCCAACCCCAGGCCAGATGAGTCTGGCCGAGGGCAGAAAGTTGTCATGTCAAGAGAGCAAATAGTAAGCTTAAAAACATAGCCACTCAGGAGGCTAAGATCTGAGTATTGCAGTTCAAAGCCAAACAGGGCAGGAAAGTCCTTTAGACTTTTATCTCCAGTGAATTATCAGAAAACCAGAAGTGGTGCTGTGGCTCCAAGTGGTAGCACACTAGTCCTGAGTGCAAAAAGCTCAGGGCCAGCCACAAGGCCCTGAGTTCAAGCCCCATGACTGACAAAAAAAAAAAAGAAGAAGAAGAAGAAACAATTAGCTGGAGCTCTCATCCTTCATTCTCCTCTACTAAAAGAAATGGTGACTCTAAAGACCACAAGGAACTGCAAACAGAAAAATCAATCCCCCCAAGCAAGCAAGGTCTCTAGATGGTAGACATGACACTGGACAGTCATGGGGCCTCCTCTTCTTTGTCACCAACCAAACAGCTTTAAATCATGGGTGTTGGAATCTATGCTCTCCACTCAAAGTGACAGATTCCTGGCCACAATAGTCAGGCAGAACACACTAAGTGTACCTTCCACTAGCAGCAAAACTGAGAGCCAAAGCCTGAAGAAAGGCCACCGCGGCTCTCCACCCCAGAGGTATGACCTCCAAGTCTTGTCAGAGAGAGAAAAAGTCTCCCCAGGACGAGCTCATGCTACATACAAACAAATGGCCTTTCTGTGCATTCAGCAATGTCTTGTCAGCTCATACCTCACATAGCAGAGGAAGACCACAGAGCCACAAGGAGATAGAATGAGATTGTGCACACTGGCGTGGGACACGGAACGTGCATGAATGCGACTAGCTTAGGAGGACCTGAACCCAATTTCACTGATTAAAGCGATGGCTTGTTGGCCTCATTAAAGGAGTTTTCAAAAGAATTTGTGAACATAATTCTTTTCCAGGTTTTCCCATTTCATTGTAAAAGGTACACTATGCACGTCTTCCCTTATATGCAGAAGCGAGCTTTCGCTTATGAATTTATAAGGAAATACATTGGGGGGTGTGCAAATATACTAACTAAAATATGGCAGCTACAAGGGAGAACTCAAATAGTGAAATTCCTTTGAAAGGCAAAGGTCAGCAAAATAAAATACCAGGAAGTAAGTATTCAAAAAAGATGGGGTGAGGTCAAGGGGAAGGGGTAGACAGATGCAGAGGAGAAGGGGGAGAAGGCAGTATACTCTTTACAAAATTAAGAAGATTGATGGAAGGGGTGGCTAGGGAAGGAATGGGTGAGACTGTTGAAAGAGATGACATTGATCAAGCTATTCTGTTCATGACTGCTTTGTTAAGTGGCAACTCCT
Source organism: Dipodomys ordii (assembly GCF_000151885.1). Classification (NCBI taxonomy): domain Eukaryota; kingdom Metazoa; phylum Chordata; class Mammalia; order Rodentia; family Heteromyidae; genus Dipodomys; species Dipodomys ordii. Next base: position 9,221,596 of record NW_012267224.1, read on the forward strand.
TTGTACAACTATTTCAAGATGATTCAAAAAAAAATTTTTTTCCCGTCGGTCATGAGGCTTGAACTCTGGGCCTGGGCACTTTCCCTGAGCTCTTCAGCTCAAGGCAACCACTCTACTGCTTGAGCCACAGCGCCACTTATGGTTTTCTAGTGGTTTATTGGAGATAAGAGTCTCACGGATTTTCCTGCCTGGGCTGGCTTTGAACCATGATCCTCAGATCTCAGCCTCCTGAGTAGCTAGGATTACAGGCGTGAGCCACCAGAGCCCAGCTTCAAATTTTTTAATAAAGAATTTACTAAGATCCTGAGAAAGAGATAAGAGATGAGAGAAAGAGAATGGGAGAAAAGACAGAGAAGGAGGGGGGGGGAGAGAGAGAGAAACTTGAAATCAGATAATCCTGGTAGTAAACCCTGCTTTTACTAATGACTCATTGACTAGTGTATGTTGTACTTTACTTTTCTCTTACCCATAGGTTTTCAGATATTAGTTTGCTGGTTTTGCTGTTTTGGTTTGTTTCATTTGGAGAAATTTTAATGGAGGGACTGGGGATTGAACTCAAGGCCTCAGGCTTCCTACTCGAACATCCGACTACTTGTCCCATGCCCTTCCTTTTTGCATTTAGCTTATATCCTAGATAAGGTTTGTCAAGCTTTTAGTCTAAGATATCTTCCTACCTTCACCTCCCACAAAACTTGTATTACAGGAGTGTACCTGTACACACTACTACTGAAGACACCACTATACCCAGGTATGTCTGAAGTCTTGCTAACTTTCATTTGGTCAGAACTCCAGCCACAATTTCCCTGCTTCTGCCTCCCAAGTGCTGGAATAAGAAGCATGTGCAACCACAACCAGCCACCCACAGGGTTTTGATACCTCCTTTTTAAAAAAAAGTATACATGTAACTTGGAAATAATACTACAGGTCTTATCAAAGAACAGATAAGTGAAATTTTTTTTAAAAATATTTGGAAAGAGTTGGAAAAGACAATGAAATATTATCCTGGGAAGTCTATGGATCTCTGGCTCATCCCCAAGAAAGTCATCCTGTGGAAGTATCTGCAATGAATTGACACAAAAGACATGTGCTGAGCCTTTATATATACTAAATAAACAGGAATACATCTGTGAAGATGTGCTCTTCTACAGGGAAGACAAAGATCTTCTCATTTCTACTTGTACTTACCCTGAGCTAGAAAAACAAAAAGCATTTTTTTTAAATGAACATCTCAGGCACTGTGATAGATAAGATAGTTCAACCCGCTGTCCCCGCCCTCTGTTTATATTCACGTGTGGACCTCTGGTGTGCCCCTGAGGCTGGAGTTATTTTTCCAATCCCACCCTGAGGTGGCAAATCAGCTCGTTCACTCATTCTGAAGCAAGCTTCTCAAAAGAGAGTGTTCTTTGAGGCCTACTGTTCAAGACCCATTCTTTTTTTCTGGGGTTGATAATAAGGTTCTTTCAACATTGGAAAGACACACTGAGAATATTTTCATTTTCCATCACTTTTGGGTTGGGGCCCAAACTGTTTCCTCCATGAACCAATGCTTTAAACACAAAATGAACAAACATGTAGAGGCCTCCATCTCCTTGTTACCCAAATGTTCGAAGTGGATTGAAAAGGAGAGCTTCCGGAACCCAGAAAAAAAAAGTGGAGGAAAAAAAATGTTAGGAAGCATCTCTTGGATTTTTTTAACTGACTATGACTCTATCTAAGAAGAACTATTTATCAAACATCAAGTACTACATTTATTTAAACAATTACAAGCCATGATATAATAAAGTGCTTGTATACCCATGTTCATTGCTACACTGTTCACAATAGTCAGTTATGGAAACAGCCCCTAACACTTGACCTACAGTGGACAAATGGAGAAAATGTGCTGTATGTGTATGTAAATTTTATTCGTCCATAGGGAAAATAATATTATGTCATTTACAGGGAATTGTATGGATGTAGAAAAATGGTTAACTGAAGGAAGTCAGGCTCAGATTGCCAAGGGGTACATGTTTTCTCTTAAATAGGTGAGTTAGAACTAAAATGCAGGGCTGTATTAAAACATACACAGAGCTGCATGCATATATATGCACTCAAACTGACTGAAGTATGGTATACTCCAGGGTAGATTTCCCTTGAAATCCAGGATGACTCCCTTAAACAGTGAACTAGCAGTTTATAGAAATAACACCAGAAAGCTGCAATATGTTTTACAGGAATGGGAGTTGGGGCAAACAAATGAAGAGAGGAATGGTGCGCAAGTGAGGTCTTATTTATTTGGATTTATTTATTTGGAAGGGTGGCTGGGAGGTTTGGGTGGGAAGGATGCACGGGTGTCCAGACGCCATCTTTGCTGCAATGGCTACAGTGACTCAGCTCTGACCTAGACGTGCGCATCCTATTCAGCATCCCAGCTAACGGCTTTCATCTGCCTCACAAGGCACTAACTTCCCTGTTACCCAGCATTCCTCTTGATTCGACCTGTACCCTGTCCCAAACTTCTTCCAAGCATGCCTTTAACCTTCTCCCTGTGTGGACTTCCTTCATCCCGAAGGCTGCTCTACTGTCCCTCTGAGGATCAGGTCCCAATGGGCTTGATTCTGTTTGGCTGAGATGCCTTTCATAAGGTCAAATCCTCATCCCGTCCAATCAGCAAGACCAAGAGGGAAGTCACACCACCCTCTTCCCATTAAGATAATTGTCATCTGCGTGGGGGGAGGGGCAACCACAGCTTCTCCTCTTGGCATAGGAACTTCCTGCAGAGACAGCAGAAGGGTGAGCACACAGGGTAACTTGGTATGAAGCCAAGCCTCTTGGAGAGATTTCATGGCCTCGTGACCCTGTGGAAAAGGAGCCAAGGAGACAGTTCTGCCTTTCTGCAAGTGCCAGCACATGGCCCCGGGGGAGTCACACCTGGACCAGCAGCATGCTTTGAACTCCTGTTACCTGGCCATTCACAGCCTGACAGAGCCGCTTGGCTGCTCTGTTGCCCAGCTCTCCAGCTGCTCCTCGAGTCTTTGGTCAGTTTTCTATCAACGTCTACATCATTGCCTCCACCCCTTGATGGCTATCATCAAAACACAGCCTCAGGAGCTCATTAACAAGCCATCAATCAGTGAGTTGTCTCCTTTATTCCTTTAACTCTGTCCTCACTAAACACTTAGAGCAGAGCGACTGGCTGGACTCCAGACTCTTCCTCCCTTTTCCCCAAACATGGAGCCCCAGAGACTAGTTATAAATATGGAGGTGGGACCATGTTCTGTAAGTGGCATCATGAATGTAGTGTTGGAGGCCATCTGAACATGACCCAAACCAAAGGTCATTCCACATGGGGATCACACACCTACCACCCCTCCTCTCCTGTTCAGAGGTCCAGAGCCTCTGAGATTAACCCCCAACATCAAGATCCCATCATTAAGGAGAAGTAATTCTTTTATATAATTCTGGAAACTGTACCCTACCTATCCCCCAAAAGTTCATGGAGGAAAAGAATGAAGATACCTCAATAAAGAAATTATGTTTTTTAATTAAATTCTATATGCAAATTTTACTTCACTCTCTTTCTTGCTTTTTTAAAAAAAATTGTCTCTAGTTGTACAAAGGAGTTGCCATTCGACAAGACAGTCTATGAAGACAATGCATCTTGATCAATGTCACCTCTTACATCATTCTTTCCCCTCCTTTCTAATCCCTCGTTCTCCTTTTTTAGAAGAAATTCCTAGAGGAGAGGAAATCACAGTAATGATCAGTGAGTGATACTAAGAATCACTGATTTAAAGAAAAATAGAATGCAGCCCCAAAAGAGTTTGACTTTGAACCTTACATTTTATTGCATTTTGGTACATCTAAGTTATTATCAGATAACTTATTGAACACAAGTTACATGCTGTGTATTGTCTGTGCATTTTTATAAGCATTAGTTCATTCATTTTATTTATTCTTCATAGCAAAACTATGAGACACAATGATATTATGCTTGTTTCCTACCTTGAGACAATCTGGCTAAGGTTGGAGGATAAGAGAGAGTAGAATTTGGTTTTTATCCAAGACTTTCTGACTCTAAAATCAGTGCTCTTAATCATTGGGCTAAATTAACTGCCAAAACAGAATAAACTTTCATATAAATAGAACATATTACTAATTCTTCACACCTAAACAGAAAGGAGACATTTGCATGTAATATAATAGCATGAAATGATGCTTTTGAAGACCAATGGAATAGTTGGAATTGAATTAGCTAGTTGGAGTGATTTGGGTTGTCCGACTAACAAGAAGCCCTTTCTTCACTCAAATTTATCATCCTTTCTCACAGAGAAATAAAGGTGAACTAGAAACTGCCCAAATACTGCAGCATTTGGAATGTTTGCGTTCATTTGAGTAAGTCTCGCTGTTCCAAACATCTGGCTCCAGAAGAGATGTCCACTGATGCCCCAAGAGGGAAGGTAAAGGGCAGAGACAAGCGGGGTATAATTCAGGGACCATCTCCAAGGGCATCTCGGGTGTTTGGTTCTGGACTGGAGTCAAAAGACAGAGGAGGCTGGAAAAAAGTTTTTTCAGCTGTCAAAAGAAGAAATCTCATCGTCCCATCCCTGGGGTAGAGAGAGAAGCTCATTAGCATAAAGAGAAGCTCATTAGCATAAAGAGAAATTCCTTCCAGGAGGGCAAGAGCCCCGCCCCCACACCGCAGGCCATGCCTGACAGTGGTGGAGAAAATAAGCTACAAACAAACTGCATCTTTTGGCATCACAACTTTTTTTTTTTGTGTCAGTCCTGGGGCTTGAACTCAGGGCCTGAGCACTGTCCACAAGTCTCTTTGTGCTCAAGGCTAGTGCTCTACCACTTGAACCACAGCGCTACTTCCAGCTTTTTCTGAGTAGTCTATTGGAGATAGGAGTCTCATAGACTTTCCTGCCCAGGCTGGCTTTGAACGGTGATCCTCAGACCTCAACCTTCTGAGAAGCTAGGATTACTGGCGTGAGCCACTGAGCACCTGGCTGCATCTCAACTTTTCAGTTGATAAAATACAACAAATTCTGTGGGTCTCAATTTATTCACCCATCCATAGTAATAATAATAATAATAATAATAATAATAATACCTGTCTTAGAGAGTTCTTGTGACAATTCAGTAAGTTAATATACACAAAGCAATTATGTACAGCAAATGTTCCAGGTAAACATCTGTTGTTGTCACCATTACGCGTTCAGTGATTACATGGAATCACCGCACCTATAGTCTATGACAGAAACAAACAGCCTCAGGGTGCCCAGTAGAAATACTTGAAAATCCCAAGGTTAGACTCCAATGCCTTCTTTTAAAGGGAAATGGCAAAAGTCTAATTAGATTTGTTCTCAGAAACAAAAATTGATTTTCTTTTTTCAATAATTCTATTAATTGAATCTCCTTTTTCCACCTCAGCCAAAGGCCTGAACTTTGAAGAACAAATTCGAGTGATTGTTACCTAGGCAAAACTATCTTCTGCCACTTCTTCAGTAACACCTTTTAGTACTGTTTAGACACATCATTAAATTTCCTACTAATATATCTCATGCTCCCTTCCAAGGAACCAAAATAATGGCAATATAATCCACTCATACATACATAAAACTTAGCAAAAGAAGAAAAAAAACCTAAGCAAAAAATTTCAATGCCTAAGGCTGGTAAAGGTACAATTAAACAAAGATAAATACTCAAGCAAACATTTTGGGTAACAATAAAAATGTTTTAACCTTTCTGAGAAACACCTTAGCACTATGAATCAAAAATTCATGTCTGTGCCTCTATGAATTTATCCCAAGAAAACCATTCAAAAGATGAATATCAGAGGGAGGTGGCTTTCAAAACGGGATTTCTTTGTAACAGTAGTAAATTACAATGTTGTTATATATACTGCAAACTAACTTATTTCCTCCACTTTCAGGTACATGTTTCTAGGTAAATTTTCAATATTTCTGAAATCATACTATATGTTGCAAAATAAATCTATACACCTAATAAGGTGATATTTCTGTGCTTCTTTGAAAAGCTGTTCTGAGAACTACAGTATATCTTAAAATTGGTGGCATCTCATGGTGGCAGTAGTATGGCCCATTAAAATTAGGACGTATGGAAACTAGCTGAGAACATAAAAATATAGAACCCAACCACCTAGAATTGTCTATGATTAGAGTAGAAAGCCACATAGACAACTGACAGTTTTTACAAGTAATTCTTTTCTTCTTTTCCATTTAGAATTGCATTACCATTACTATTTTACATGGGTTTATCAAGTCTTTCTTTTCTTAAGAAAGAAATCTTCCTTCTATAAACATCAGTTTCCTTGCTAAGCATTCGTGGCTCATGCCTGTAATCCTACTTACTCAGGAGGCTGAGATCTGAGGATCACAGTTCAAAGCCAGCCTGGAGGAGACAGGAGAGTCCATGAGACTCCTATCTCCAATAAACTACTTGGAAAAAGGCAGCAGTGGTATTGTGGCTCAAGTGGTAGAGTGCTAGCCTTTGAGAAAAAGAAGCTCAGGGACAGCCCTCAGGCCCTGAATTCAAGCCCCAGGACCAGCACATACACACACACACACACACACACACACACACACACACACAGAATCAGTTTCCTTACTGAGAAGGTTGAGATCTGAGCGTGAAGGCTTGAAACCACTATAGGCAGGAAAGTCCATGAACTCTTAACAACTAATTAATAACAACAACAATAAAATCTGTAAGTAGATCTGTAGCTCAAGTGACAGAGTATCGGTCTTGAGTGAAAAATTTCATGGGTAACCCTCGCCCTGGGTACAAGCTCCAGGACACACACACACACACACACACACACACACACACTGTTCACTATAAAGCCAGAAACACTGCTTGTTCTCCTTCTTGTTGCCCTCTAGAAGGGGCGCTCCTGAGAGGATCAGGGAGTATGATTCCTGATTCCTGATCACCACTGCCAATCTTCACTCCAAATGCTGCCTCAAACCAAAACAAACCCCTAACTAAGGCTGATCATAGAACCTGAGCAAAATGTGCACCTACTGCCCGACTGAACCACAAAGGAAAGGGATCCAGAGAAAAGAGGAAAGCAAGGTGAGATGGTTAGGATAACTTAGGGAGTTGAACAGGAAAAAGGGGTCAGGTGGCTAGGGAGAGAGGAAAACCAGATTTCTGGAAGGGAAGATCCATGGGAGTTGTGCTAGGACATCCCCAGAACACAACTGACCAGTCTGGACACATGTGGAGGAACTAAACAAGGGAAGGAATGATTCATCCTTCCATGCTAACACCATGTAAGGCTATCGTTCAATAATTCACTCAGCCACCTATTACTCCATTGATTCATTCATTCACAAATATTTACTGCACATTTGTTATATGGCAAGCAATTGACTAGAGGAGGGAGAAAAACAAAGGGGTAACATTGATCAAAGTGCATTGTATTCATAAACTGACACATTGAATTGAAACCCCTTGGTACAACTGCTCAATGATAATTTTAAAAAGTAAACTAAAAAGAAAAGCAGATAAGAATGCATGCCCTCACTACACATAGTAGTGGTAGACAAAGGTTCAATAGCTATGGACAGATGATCTATCATATAAAATAATAGTCTACGAAATGATCTCCAAGAAGAGGAAACAAGAGTCAGTCTTTAGTCACCATTGTTGCTGTTTTTCTTTTCTTTTCCTTTTGTCTCGTTTGTTAGTGTGCTTGTATTTGGGAGAGTAAGGGATGGCACATAAAAGGTGGAACAAGGGTGCATAAATATAGCCGTGGAACTCACTAGACACTATGTGAGAAATGAACTGGATATCTTGTGCGTGGAGACAGGAGGGAAAAACTGGGAGAGAGGGAGATATGGTTCAAAAAGGATTGCACTCATTGCTCATTATCTAATTCATGTAACTGTAACCCCTCTGTATATCTACCCTACAATAACAATAAAAACAAAATTAAAAGAAAAAGAAAGCATGCTTTCAAGGCACTTACAATCAGGGGGAATGGTGTTAAGAGGTATCTGACAATTAATAACAAATAGACAAAGCAGAACCAAACATTAGATCTCCATGTGAGTTGTTGAGGTATATGAAAGTACTTGAGGGTAAGAAAGAGGCCTGAAGTAGGGTATCGGGGAAGATCCCACCATAAGCCGGGGGTTGGGGGGGGGGAAGGGTAATTTGAGAAAAGACAGATGAAGGGAAAGCTCTGTGGATACCTGAGGTAGATGAAGCTGACACTGCCCTGTAAATACCAGTAATGAGATGCTTTTGCACACTGGTCTTCAAGGTGTACCTCCTGTCTGGCCTGTGGAATCAGAAGGAAGAGGGACCCTAGGGACAGGGCAGAGGCAGGGCTAGCCCCACCTGCTTCTGCTTTAGTAGCTGTTAGGCTGTTGAATAAGAATGGATCTTAGGCCTTCCCTCCAGGCTCCAGACTTGGGCAGGTCACTATTATTACTAAGGAGGATTAGAGTGAGAAGAACAGAAGAGGGTCTATGGAGGGGGGAAGGGATCCCCCCACTGAGCAGCTTCCTTGTCCCCCTCATAGCGGCAAGCTGGGAAGGCTGATTTCAAGCAAATTAGCTCCCCTGGTGTAATCATGGGAAATGCTCTGCCAATGCCTTTCCTGGGCGGGTTTATTGCACACCTCAGGGGGAGGGCTGAAGTCACCCACAAGCCCTGAGACTGTGTAAGTACTTTCTGTATCACCTTGAGCCAGCCTCATTACCTTACAGCATTCAGCCATCTCATTCGGAAAAATTAAGATAATTAGTGGTTGCCTTCCAGGTGGGATGCCCCGCCCAATGGCCTGGCTCAGATCCTCCGGGCTTAAGATCTATGTCTGTGTGATGTTGATGGAGAATGAATTGCAACCAGGCAGGTGCTGAGAGATGAGTGCAGGGAACAGATGAGCTCAGTCACATCCCTTACTCCCAAGCAGATCTTCTGGGATTCTTAGGGGGGGGGGGAAGGAGAGAAAGAGAGAGAGATACACATTATAGTCTTTATTCTGTGCAGAGAAATGGAACATTAAACATTGGGGAAAATCACAGACTTGCAGTTAGCCAAAGATGGGCTTGAACTCTTCATTCCGACCCTTCTTGAACTCTAACCTTGAGCAAATGACTTAAGCTTTCTCCATCTCATCATACACACACACACACACACACACACACACACACACACACACATCTATACAATGGCTAAAGAATAGCCCAAAGAAATTCCAGTTCTGGGGACCATCAAATAAGATGATGCATGTAAAATGCCAGCTCTGCCAGGGATAGTCCAGGCACCAACCCAGAAATCACTGCAGGGATTTTAAACAAGGGGCTTTCATTCAGGTGATGGAGGAGCCCCCAGCATCCCATCACCCCCAAGCTCCAATCCTCTATTTCCCCCAAGCTATAGGCTGAATGGAAGAGTCCAGATCCTCCTACCTGGGACAGAAAATGATGCCTGAATGGAAACTCTGAGAACTGCTGCCCAAAAAGGAGACACTTGAGTTGTGGGGGTCAGAATGGGAAAAAGGTTGTCTAATGCTCTGGTTTGAATGTGTCCCCCAAAGTTCTCCTGTTGGAAATTTAATCTCCAAATGTACATAGTAATGGTAGATGGTATATGGATGTAAAGTGTTTGGGGCGGGGAGGTCTTGAGGTTGGGGCCACTTTCATGGTACTAGTGGCTATGTAAGCAACCTGTGCTAGCACGCTTCCTCTGTCTCACCTGTGCCATTCGATGCTGGCAACAGAAAACAGACCAATACACCTAGGGACAGAGGGAAGTAACCTTGTCCTCCTCTTGGTTTCCCTGGGGGAACTTGTGTCCCTGGAAACCACTGCCTTGCTTGGTGGGAACACAGAGATTCATCTGCAGGAGTTTGAGAAGTGACTGTGCCCAGCTCAGTGCAGTCCCATCCTTGAACTTGAGCCTCCCACAGGAAGCCAGTATTCCTGGTTAGCCAGAAGCCCTGCCCCTTGGAAAGGAAGGACCCACAATGATGAGATGAATAAACCTATCTAATCTAGAGTTATAAGGGTGAATCATTGGCCCCAAAACCTAGTATCAGACATAGTCGTTGAATCAGGTCTCCATTTTAACGTTCATGTGTCAACTTGTTCAAAACTCAGGGAGGAAAGAAAGGTAGGACCCTTTGGAAGTCTCTAGTGAGGAAGATCAGCCCTGGTTTTTTACCTAAGGTTGCCTCTCTGCTCCCATCCCAACAAGCAAGGATTACCATAGGCATGCAGATATTTGCCAATTGCGCTTGGTAGATATTTGTTATCCGAAATTTGCCTTTTATTTACCAGTGAGCTCAGCTTTTCCTACTAGTGCTATCAGAGGTTTCAGGGGAGTTTGTTTAGAAAAGCAAGATACCCAAGCCCTGACGGATGTGCTTCTGATTTGAACATTGTCATTTTCACCCTTTCCCCAAATGATCACAGTACTTTGGGAAGCAAAAGACTTCTAAGTAGTGGCTCTCAACGTCAATGATGCATTGGAATAACTGAAAAGTTGTGCTAGGATTTGGGCCTCACTCCAAGGAACTGATATTTATTTGTGTATGGGAGAACTTTGCAATCTAGACTTTTCTAGGCTTTTCTCCAGTAATTCTAATACTTGGCTTGAGCACTAGAGACCCAGGAATGCACCCCTATCCAAAGAACCCTTTCCTTCATGGATCTGTGGCTGATGACTTTTGTTCATTGGAAGCTCCTGGCTCTGGAATGCCTGTTTCCCTGTAAGGGACAACATGGTAGCCAAAGGCATTTTTGGAAATGGAGATCCATACTCATTGCCACACTCAGCAGCCCAGCTCCCAATTCCAGCTCCACTGAGATCCTGACCTGCTTTAGCGGCATGGAAAGGTACAACTCTCTAACAAGATGCATGGCTGTCATTACCATTGCCAATGTATTGGTTGCAGATTTAGTCAATCTTGCATGTCTACATGACTAAAAAACAAGCCCTAGGGTTCAGAATAACACACATGTTGGGGTAAGGAAGATGGTGTTTAAATCTCATAACTGGGCACCAATGGCTCATACTTGTAATCCTAGCTATTCAGAAGGCTGAGATCTGAGGATCATGGTTCAAAGCCAGCCCAGGCAGGAAAGTCCATAAATACCAAAAAGCCAGAAGTGGCCCTGGGGTTCCAGTGGTTCAAGGAGCTAGCCTTGAGCACAGAATCTCAGAGACAACACTCAGGTCCTGAGTTCAAGCCCCTGGACCAGTGCATACACAATACACATACACACACACACACACACACACACACACACACACACACCATCAGAATCCCTCATAAATTCAACATTTCCTAGTATATATAAGCTACTCTTCAGTGCCAGCTGTTTGCTCTCCTAAAAGGGTCTGAACTGAACATTCTCCATGAGACTCAGTGTCCCCAGCCAAGGCTTCAAGTAATCCCAGACTCTCAGGAACTAGCATTCATGTCTGGGGACTTTGCATTGATTATAGTCCAGCTACAGTTTGTGGAAGAGGTCAAATAACATTAGAAACCTTCAATCCTAAAGAAAGTATATTTCTTAGACTAGAGGCACGGTTCAAGTGGTAGAGTATTATCCAAGCAAACAGACCAAGGAAACAAGAAGCCCTGAGTTCAAATGCAGATACCAGCATAAAAATAAATACATAATAAAGTAAAAAAATTCATATGTCTACACATGCATATATAAAGTATATTTCTGTAAGGGGACATGAAAAATGAGGGTGCCACTCAACATTATTTGGGTATTTGGGACATAAGCTTTTGTTTCCTCTTTTTTGCTAACTCAAAATCCAGTCCTTTTCTTGTCAAATATAATACTGTCAGAGTGAAACTGACAAGACATACAATAAAGTTGAAGAAGAGAAATACAAAGACCTAGATAGTAACCTATTTATTTTTCCAGGAAGAGGAAAAAAAAAGGTAACAACTATTCTAGCAAAGAAAATAGCCCTGCATCTGGTCTTTTTTTTTTTCCTGTTTTCCCTTCAATTTAAGAGAAAAACTTTTCAAATTCACACAAAATGGTATACACTGTCTACTTTTCTGTAGCTGTCTTCAAATACCTAACCTTTCAGGTCACCATGAAACACTTTTTTGAAATATGTCTCAATCTGTCTTTCAGTGTGACAATGAAATTACCAGGCAGTTCAGCATGTGACATGACTGAATTAGGCTGTAGCTGACCAAGTGCTACCATCATCAAACTCTGTTCCTTACTTCCTGAGATAGAATTTGGGGACAGAATCACACCTCATCTTTTGCACAGGAAAAGCGACCTTGTGGAATTACAATGTCCCTTTCTCTAAGAGATCTCTGATGTAGGACCCAGTTTGCTTAACATCTTCTGTCACCACAGTGTCAAGCCTCCAATCTGTGACTCTATTAGTCACATCTACCTGCGCCACTCCCCTCGGACCTCAGAGAATATTCTGGAATACCTTCAGACTAATACTATACAGAAGTACTGGACCTTCGTAAGAGACAGTGATCAAATTTGCCTTGAATATTTTACTAGTTCATGAAAACAATCAAAAATGGCATATAAGACTTCAACTGCTACTGGGATCAATAAACTGTTCACCTAGAAATATAAACGCACGTCATATGGAAAAAGATTTCTAGGGGCTGGAAATGTGGCTTATTGGTAGAGTGCTGGTCTAGCATGCATGAAGCCATGGGTTCAATTCCTCAGTACCACATACACAGAAAAAACTGGAAGTGGGGCTGTGGCTCAAGTGGTAAAGTGCTAGTTTTGAGCAAAAGAAGCTCAGAGACAGTGCCCAGAGCCTGAGTTCAAGCCATAGGACTGGGAAAAATAGAGATTTCTGTTTTAAAACATAAAGGCATGTTACTACTGTCACCATAGAGTTGATTTCATTCTTAGGTTGGTACAAAGAATTCTCCAGGGGGCTGGGAATGTGGCTCAGTGGTAGAGCGCTTGCCTTGCATGCCTAAGGCCCTGGGTTCAATTCCTCAGCACCACATAAGCAAAAAGAAAAAAAGCCAGAAGTGGTGCTGTGGCTCAAGTTGTAGAGCGCTAGCTTTGAGCTGAAGAGCTGAGGGACAGCACCCAGGCCCAGAGTTCAGGCCCTATGACCGGACCCAAAAAAAAAAAAAAGAATTCTCCAGGCTTGCCTGATCAGGGACATCCACAAACTCCAAGGAAATTCTTAAAATGAGCATCATCTTTTCTTTTTTCTTTTTCCTCTTTCTTTTTTAGATATAAGGCATTGTCTCTAGAAGGATTCTGTTCAAATGCAAGCATCTGATCTAGAAGGGGTAATATGGCAAGCATTGGCAGCTCATATCTGTAATCAGCTATGCAGTAGGCTGAGATCTGAGAAGTATGGTTCAAAGCCAGACTAAATAGGACCATCTTTATTTCAAATTAACCAAAAACAAGCCAGATGTGGAGGTGTGGCTCCAATGGTAGACCACCAGCCTTGAGCAAAATCACCTAGAGAGTGTAGGAAGCCCCGAATTCAACCCCCATACCAACATACACACAATGAAACAAAATAAACAGAAGGGTAATATATCTGAGTAGGCCCTTCTAGTATATATTTATGGTTATGTTTGCTGCTTTATCTGGCAGAAAGAAAATGCTCAAGAAAAGGTGTGAAAAGCAGTCCCAGGCAGACAGAAGTGAATTCAATGTCCAGTGACCACTAGAGTACCCACATAAGAATCCCAAGGCTATATGTGTCCCCTCCCTTTTTTTCTTTTTCTTACGTGTGTGTGTGTGTGTGTGTGTGTGTGTGTGTGTGTGTGTGTCTTAGAGCTTGAGCTCAGGGCTTGGGCACAGTTCCTGAGGTTTGTTTGCTCAAGGCTCTGGCTTTATCACTTGAGCTACAACACAACTGAAGATAAGAATCTCAAGAACTTTTCTGCCTAGGCTGGCTTTAAACCATGATCCTCAGACCTCAGCCTCCTGAGTAGCTAGGATTACAGGCATGAGCCACTGGCATTTGCGGGCCCCTTCCTTCTTAAGGGAAAGTCAGAAACATCTTTAGAATCTGTAGGGACAATTTGAAAAGTGTCACTCAGAGGCAAGTGCACATAAAATGTGACTTGAGAATTTCTTCTCCAACTTAAAACTGAAACAGAAAAAAATGAATAAATCATCCAATAACCAAACAAATAAGCTGTGATACTTTAGTCTGTTCATATATCATGAGCCTTTCAAAATGTGCATTATACTCTTTCTCTTCCTCTTCCTCTTCTTCTCCTTCTTCTTCTCCTTCTCCTTCTCCTTCTCCTTCTCCTCCTCCTCCTCCTCCTCCTCCTCCTTCTTTTTCCTCTCTCTCTCTCTCTGAATGAAAACTAAGATACTTTCCCATTAAAATTGTGACCAAATATGAATAAAGTGACTTTGAGGAAATGCGTGAATAGAGAATGCTCTATGCAGGCAAGGCTCTGATTATAGCTAAAGATTCTCTGGTTGGCTGAAACTGAGGAGACACACACACAAACACACACACACTACACACAAGCTTTGGCACATACTCTCATTTGAAGACCTTCCAAACATTCCTTTTCTCTCCAGAATGGAGCTATCTCATTGTCAATGAGGTTTTCTATAAATTTGCTTCAATGGTCACATAGGTTACAAAAAAAATTAATAGCCTAAGAAACTAGGGCTAAAGGCCAAAAAGTTAAAGTGCTTACAAGGCGAATAATTTGAAGAGGCAGGATAAAATCAAAAACAGAATTTAAATGGCCCCAGCCTAAGAATTTATAAAAGACCAAGTCTTGACCTATGACAGAAATGAGAACTTTATTGGGTACGTAATTCAGAAAGGCAAGGAAAAGCTGATCCACGGCAAACAATGAATGCCAGGTTAAGGATTTAAATCTCAGTCTGACAGGGTCGGGAAAACCAATACAATAATGCCAGCAAGAAGGAGAGGCGTGCTGTGCACATCCCAGCAGATGAGAACTTGGACTGCATGATTAGCTCACGTTGTAATTAAGAATCTAGAGGGTCTATTGAAATGAAAGCACAATGGGTAGATGTGGCTTTTGCTGCCACAAGCCAGGATGCTTAATACAGGAAGAGTTTCACCCCATTTTGGCTGAATGCTCGGGTAGCTGACAGCCAGCGAGACTTTGCAACATCATTTTGTTTCTAACATTTGTGACTGACCGAAAGGAAGGGGTTTTTATTTTTGTTTTAAGTCTGTAGGTGATGACTGCATCTTTTTCTATTTAGCTTCAGGAAGAATAATTGGGATGGGGTGGGGCTATTTGTACTCTCTATAGGATCATAGGAAACTGACTTCATTACAAGCCTGAGGTCAAGGCTGAGTTCATATCTCAGCCAGTGGATAAACTGTCATTACAGGCTTGTTTTATTTATAGAGATGGTGATACCAAATTAGATGGAAAGGAAGAGGGAGAAGAATTTAGCTCTCTTTAGAATATGTGTCTCTGGAAGACATCTACTACTAGATTTCTAAAAATAGAAGACAATGTCAAGGAGTCTATCTTTGTCTCGTCAAGTATCAAAAGAGAAAAGCAAAAATATCCAGCGACAGTGGCTCATGCCTGTAAAATCCTAGCTCCTCAGGAGGCTGAGATCTGAGGATCTTGGTTCAAAGCCAGCCTGGTCAGGAAAGTCTATGAGAATACTCTCTCTAACAAACTACACCACAAAAGCCAGAAGTGGTGTTCTGACTCAAGGAGTAGAATACTAGCTTTGAGCAAAAGAGTTCAAAGACAGTGCTCAGGTCCTGAGTTCAAGCCTCAGGACCAGTACGCACACACAAGCACACACATATACACGCACTCACACACAGACACAGACACAGACACACACAGACATACACACACACACAGCTTCCACCTCACCATGGTTGTGTGCTGATGCAAAGGATCCATCTTCATACAGAAATGAGGAAATCTAAGGAAAATAATGCCTTCTATGCCTATCTACTGCATTTGCCTATGATCCAATAAGGGACCTCCAAGGTTGTGGGTTCATTTTGATATGTTAATTAAGAAAAATTAAACAATGCTGGGACTGGAATTCCTTGTGTCCTTGCTTACTGTTACAGCTCAAGCTATTATGTGCTCAATCATTGGAGTCACTCCTCCACATCTGGCTTTTTGAGAGCTAATTGAAGAGTCTGTCAGGCAATCCTGACTAGGCTGGCTTTGAACTGTGATCCTCAGCTTCAGCCTTCTGGGTAGCTAGGATCACTGGTACCTGGCTCTTTTATTTCCCCCTCAAGATAGTCATGAACTACAACTACTTGGAACATTAAAATAAAGTATCACATTGTAGAAAATCTGTTCTCTACAAGCACCCTACCACACAAATCCATCATTCCTTAAGGTTCCCGAAATGCTCCTTTGAGGAAGAGTTTTCCAGGCACAAGAAAAGGCCACCAAGCATCTCACTTTTATAATAACTGCTCAAGAAAAACTCCACTGGCCACTTCACACCCATCAAGGGACCCAGAATATAAAGAAAGACCCATCCTCTCAAGCTGAGGGAGGTGGTAACTTTAAGGAAGTGACATTTACAAGAATCAAGAAAGGAAACCCTCAGTAAAAATGTGGTGAGCAGAAACTCTTAGGCTCTTAATATACTTTATCTCCCACATAAAGGTATCTTGAAAACCTTTACACAAGGCCTTTATGAGGGAATAATTTCTGAGCCAGGGCAGACAATGGTCTTTCAAATCCATTCTCACTGTAGAAAGCATTTGTAAGGAGAGTCTGTCCCAGTAACCGCCTGAGCAGTGCGTGATGCCCTTGGAAATCTCTGTAATTAACAATAAGCTTCTCACAACGGAAAAGCAGTTCCTCATACCCAAAAGTAGCACCCAGGTTTATTTCTGACCTACACCTTTTATTTTATGCATTGTTTTAAAAAAAAAAGAAGAAGATGATGAAGAAACCAAGGGCAAGAATAACCTAGAGAGAAATTTTCAAATTTTGGATCCAAGCCACCAAATCAATAATGGTGGAACAAAATGAATTATCAACCTCCACGGCTTCCATCACAGGGAAAAGCAAGACATTCGCCAAAAGAGAAACTGCGGTCAATGTTAAGAAACAGAATGAATTGACTTTGAGGTAGGCTTCTATCTAATTAAATGAGACTAGGGGCAAAGGCAAGGAAGACTCTACAGCAGCTAAGGAAGTGATCAGGGCAGGTTGAATCAGCTCAACTAACTGCCCTTTTCAAGCGCAGAAAGTGCTGTGGAGAGGGAGGGCCCAGGTACACACTGCCAGGTCTTCAGATGTGCGTGTTCTCGCATCCTGTGACTGCATATAGGAAATATCTCAAATTCCCAGCACTTACAATTAAGTTATCATCAACATCCAAATATTCTGCGTGAGCCTAAAGCTGCGGGGGGGTAGCACATCAGCAAAGCACAGGAGGAAAAGGGAGCCACCCATGGGGACTTGCAGCTGACTGCTAGTTATGAGCTAATGGCCTTCAAACACCAGCCATGGACCTGGAAGCTTTCTAACAAGGACTCCAGACTTTTAGGCCCTGTCCAGAACTGTCACCCATCCGATGCCATGTGGGTCTTTGGGAAAGATGAGTAAAATACACTTACAGACAGAAGACAATTCTAGTGTTTTTGTCTTTTATCCTTATCCCTTTGAAGACGTGGCCCTAGGACAATGACAAAATGAGGTCCTAGCTAAAGTGATGGCAGCCCTTCTTTTACTGTGTGCTATTACTGGGGCTTGAGCTCAAGGCCACATGCTCCTGCTTAGTTGTTACGCTCAAGGTTGGTGCTCTACCACTTGGGCCACACTTCTACTTCTGACTTTTTTTGCTGGTTAATTGGAGATCAGAGATGCTCAGGCTGATTGCAAACTGCAATCTTCACATCTCAGCCACCTGAGTATCTGGACTTATAGGCAGGAGCCATTGGCGCCCAACTGGCACCCTCTTATTTATAAAACCAAAAAGATAATAATAATAATAATAAGGTATTTGCAAGGGACCATTATAATACCCAGATTGTACATGCATATAAGAGCAGAAAATTGAAAGTTGATCTCCCATAGCTCTGACTTCTAGTTATGCCTGGCCCCTGCCTAGAGAATTAGTTACTACATTTTTACAAGTCACTCAGATGCAAGTGGAGCTCTTTTCCATTGGGCCCTGAGATTACAAACACATACTCGCTTTTCCCTCTCCAATTGCAAACAGATAATATTCTTTATGTGTGTACAAGTGGTACCCAATGCTTCCAAGATGCTCTTAAATAAACCCGGATGATTCACCATGTTCTGGTCCTGTATAGCTAATTATATGTTCAAAATACTTAAGTCCTAAACATCTTCCTTAGTGCCTTCCATGCTTTTAAAATGGCAAAAGAATTAGACATACAGGAGTGGACCATGCCAAACCAGTAAGAAATCAACACTGAAAATAGACTTTGGCCCCTCTATAAAGCTGAATTCACAAGAGTCGTGCATAAGCTTACCAGGAAATTATAGATCTTATTATTGGGAGTTGGGTGACAGATGCCAAAAACATTTAAATTTGCTCCATTTCCAATTCATGAAGCTCATTGTACCTTGGTATTATGATTTTATTAGATTTGTACATTTAGCCAGGGAACCTATTATTATAATAAAATACAAAACATAATTATTGTTTTCTTGCACTGAGAACCTCAGTATTATCTAACATTGTATTGTTTCCCATCAAAAGAAATCCAAGCTTTGGATTCGTTTTTTTAGACTTTTTTAAAAAAGAAATGTCGCTTCCTCTATCTTTCCATAATAGTTCTGGCTTAATACCGCCTAACAAGGAAAGAAAGTTAAAAAGAATTGAGATGTAGGCTATAAGTCTCATGGGTTTTCCTTTAATTACAGTATTATGCTTCTATCTCTCATATTTTCTGTGTGCTCTTTTTCCAGTCAAATCTCCATTCCTCCTTCAGTACCCATTAGTTGTGATGGTGTTTGTGGAAAGCTGATATAGAGATGTGAGTTTCATATGGCCAAGTGCTCACCTATGATTACACATCAAATAGAGTTCAATACCCATAATGGTCAATTTAGCTGCTTGTCATAAGATACCCACTCCTCCCTCCGTCCCTTACCAAGCTCTTAGAATTCTTCATTTCTCTCCTCTCTTTCCACTTCATGTGATTATTCTACCCTCATCATCACAGAATGAAAATAGTGTAGAAATAATGAGAGGAATCACATTAGATGTAAGACTCCATGAAAGAATGCAGGACCGCTAATTTTAAAGTTGGAAGGAACTGTTCAGAACACGTCACCAGCTGGTCCTTGTCCAATCAGGATAGTGGAAAGCAGAAAGGTCACACTGCCATTAGAGACAGCAGTCAGAATCTATCACCCTGCTTATATGAGTCACTGCCACTGAACCCTGAGGAGACACCTTGCACACATCCTAGGGATCATAATTGTCAAGACAACAGCATGTAGGGGGATGCTTCCATTTGATGATGTGGAAGCCCATATACAGAGAGGTTACATAGCTCACCACAAGTCACACAGACTAAAAGGTGACAAAGTCAGGGTTTGGGCCCTAAGGTTGCTTATTACAGAGCCTCACCTCTAATCCCTAAGTGAATGACATTTTCTCAATAATGAAGGCCAGGATTCTTAGTTATTATCTATCTATACATAAAGACATTGCTGGAGAGGTTATTTTGCAGTAAATAAAATAAAGCATAGACTTTGGCTGGTTTGACTCCTGGCTCTGTCATTGATTAGCTAGGGAACTTTCATCAGGATCATTAACTTTCCTGACATCGCCTCATTTGCCAAATAGAGATAATAACAGCGGCCATGGGCAGGTTATGGTGAAAGCCAAATGAGATCATACAGCCGTTCATTCAGCCTTCTCGGTGTCAGGCACTGACACATCCTATTAAAGCTTTTTGGGGGTACAGCCTCAAGTAAAGCAAGCCCCTGATCACCTAGCATCCGTGTAGGAGATAAAATGCTTCACAGATGGAAGCTAATCTGCTAGTCACTGGAGTGATCCAACATTCAAGTAGGCATTCACATCTTACAAACATTTTATGAGGTACAGTGCTAGCCAATGAGCAAAGCGGCAGGTACTGAGTTTGAGTCCTGATCTTGCAACAACAGCAAAAGAACATTTTACCCATCTTTATATTGGCCGTGTAAGTGAATTCTATTAAAGCAAGATTGTATGGGGTGCGTGTCTGTGTGTTTACACATGTGTATAGTATACACATCTACACGTGTACACACATTAGTACACATGTGTACTAATTCCCCATATTTTATTGATGCAGACACTCTGGAAAATTTTTACACTGTATTTTCTACAGATGGCTTCCTGAAGTAGAGAAAATAATGATATTTAACATACGAGTTGTTTTCTATTTCAGGTCCTATCAACAGCATGTTTAGTCTTTGCAGACACAGCCATTCCTAGAGTAAAATGGAATACCAAATAATTGGTCCAAAATTTAGACTCCTTACTATAAAAAAGGTTGTGATGAACAAATCAGGATTTACTGTATTTTTAATGTGCCTAGAATATTTACTGTGGAACAAACACCCAGCCAGACACAAAGGCAGGGACCCGTTTCCAAGGAGCTCATTCTTGTGGGGGGTGGGGTGGAGGGGTGGGCAGGGAGGAGGGAAGGACAGGCAGATGAACAATGATGACAAAATTGGGACAGGGCCATAACCAAGTGGAGAAGCTGTGGGGGAGGGGCAAACAGGCAAGGTGGTCTCCTCTCTTTCTCTTTGAAAGTATGCTACATGAACTAAGCTGGGTGCAGCTCCTCCTACCTCTATTTTTCCATGTGATCCTATGCAAATCATCTGAGTTTTCCAGTCCTTGGTGTACTGTGTATAAAATAAGGTTAAGGATCAAAAATATAGCTAGACACCTACTATTCCAGACTAATGAGGATCACAATCTTAGGCAGGAGTGAATCTAAAATCTCTACATGTGAGGAGAAAATTGTGTGTGGGCGGAATTCATGCTGAGTTCCAGAGAATGTAAGTGGTTGTGGAGTAAAAGACGGGGTGCATACAAACCATTCTTTTTGAACCTTGGATTTTCACAGAGCATGATCATTCAGTGTATTCCTTCTTGAACTGGCCCTGAAGTGGCAAAATAGGTACTTAGCCAAGAGGAAAGATGAAGGATTGAGCGGTAACAGGGGAGTGTGTGTGTGTGTGTGTGTGTGTGTGTGTGTGTGTGTGTGTGTGTGTGTGTGTGCGCGCGCGCGCGCGCATGCGTGCTACAGAGCAAGAACTTCTCTCTGTGTCCTCTTCTCGTCTGTCCTCTCTTCTTTCTCTCTCTCTTCTCATTCCTTTCTCCCTCTCTTATCTCCTCTGTCCTCTTCCCCTCTCCTGTACTCTCTCTCCTATACCCCAACTCTTTCTCTGGTTTTTATACTTGATCTTGTGTGTGTTAAATAAATGGAAGGTGGGCCTAGGCCTATGTTACAATGCTTTGCACAAATAGAAAGTCCTAGTAAATGGCTTTAAAAGCCTACACATATGTTTCCAGAAAGATGCCATCTTATCTGAAGGCCCATAGGAATATATAACAGACTTGGAGCAAAGTAGAAGCCAAGAAGACTGCCTAATCAGAAGCTTGGAGAGACAGAGTCCTTAGGAAGTTGTGCACGTCAGGTAAAGGGAGGACTTGAATGCTTGCTTCTCTTTTAATTATCTGATGCACACACTACCCTCCTTCATTGCCATCAGCCAGGGCTGATAAGAAAAGGCACCAATAAATATTGTGGCGGTCTGAAGGGAAAACCCATGTTTCATGGGACTCCCTTTCTCTACAGCTGTTGTTAAAATATTACTGCTAATTAGCTGGCTAGTTATATATAAACCCTTACAAAGGAGTATTTTTACACAATCATAAAATAAATTAAACCACCCAAAAATTCACGCTGTTAATTAAAATAACCCCTGTAGGGGGGGGGGGAGGGAATCGCTACAAGGCTGAGGTAAACAGGAGGCAATTTCACAAGCACAAACTGATTAATTTTATTTCCCATTACATGTATTTGCTAATATCATCAGAATTAAGAAATAAAGCAATTTTGCCTTGACAGTACCCATGGAGGAGGTGCCAGCAGAAAGATGCAATACAGCGAGCAGATTCACTCTTGGTCTTGAGGCAGCTCTCCTCCATCTGGAAGGAGCCAGACTCTGGTCCCCAGGAAGGATACAACAGAGGCAGGGGTCAAGAGAGAAAGTGATCATCTCTCCCACCCACTGCAGCAACTTCAGTAAGCTCTGGGACCACTGGAGGTATCCCCCACACACATTGCTTTCAATGCAATGGTAGCCAAGGATACAAGAGAAGCTGTCTACACAGCAAATGGAAGGCCGGAGGGGTCAGGCAGGGAAGTCCCAGGAGTGACCCAGACAGTTCGCATCAGTGTCTGAACACTGACAGCGTATTCTTTCGTGAATGTCTCTCCTGCCCCAGATTTTATATATAGCCAGGCTTCTCTAAAGGGCGTGCTTAATTCCTATACTGCAATGATTGCACACAAAAATCTTTGTGCATCGTTCTTTCCAAGGTATCATAATGGGTTAATCAAAACACCTGGAAAAAGAATTTGGGAACAAAAGTCATGCTACTATGGGGGACAGAACAGACTCAACCCTCAAGCTCCTTTGGCTCTTGGTCCACTAACCCGAGGTAAAAGAGCCACTTTAGTTCAGCTGACATTCCCTCCACAGGCAAAATACTGTCATCTTCAGGGCACACACAAAAAAGCACTCCTACAAAGCTTAAATACACTATTTGACAATCATTTTGATCAACCAGAAAAAAAAAATTCCCATTCCTTCTGGTCCCATATTAGTTGACTCTTTATTGTACACATGCCTGGGGTTACCCATCCTTCTACCCTCAAAATGTATTAGGCCCTGTGAGTCTCAGGTTTCCCAGGTTGGTTACTGTCAAGGACTCCTGGGCTTTACCCATGGAACAACAAATACCTTGGGAGAGGAAGCCCAGCTTCAGGCCTAAATCCAGCTGTTGTATCTGTGCCCACTTCAAGCTTGTAGATAGTAGGGAGAAGAAGGGAACTAGAATTTTTATAAACAATCCTCTATTTTTTGACCAAGCAAAGGAAGAGGTAGATCCACAAACAACTTGGAAGAAAGGATAAAATGAGAAAAACTCATTGTTGCGCTTGTCTGTGGCCAAGTAGTTTAATATTTTGTTCTCCTGTAAAACTGGTTTCCAAACCACATTTTGTATGGTTTACAATTAAGGTGGGCCAGTGGGTACCCCAGCTACACAGGGTACACTGGGCCTCTACCTGTGGCCTTTAAGACACCAAGTCCTGATGGCTCCCCTCTAGCTAACTCCAGCCCACCTCCGCTGTCCTGATGAGAAGTCTCTTCCTCACCCTAACCACTTGTGCACATCTTGTCCTCAATGCCCTGGTGTCTAGTCTCTACCTCCGCAGTAGCCAAATGGCAGCAGTTCAGGACAAATAGGAAGCAATATGATTTTGCTAAGGTTGTCTTAATTGCTGGCAGGTAGCAGTCAAGAGAGGCTCTGTGAAATGTAGGGGCAAATGTCTGAAAGAGATGTCAGGGAATCCAGCCGCAACCAGCTGTCTCAAGCCTGTTCCTGCTTCCTTAGCGTGGCCCTTATTTTTAGATTCAGAGACAGCTCAAAAGGGACTCAGACTTTGAAGAGCCAGGCAGAAAATTGCACCAGTCACATGGAGTCATTTCGACTGTTTTCTCAGCTGTTTCCTAAGAAAACAGACTTAACATTTGTCGCCCTCGCTCCTGAGTAAGGAAAGCGATTTCGCTTTTTCCTCAAGCAAAAGATACAAGGTGGATTTGGCATTTATGGAAGGAGGAATTGGGTTCAGATGAGTGGGGTGCTGATGGTTTGCTTCTGCAATCTTTATTTTCACATTCAAAAAAAAAAAAAGCTAAATATGTTCTCCAGGCCTCTTGCCAACCAAATTGTCCCACCAGAAAAATGGATCTCTTCATGCCCCTCCATCGGGCCATGATGAATCTGTTTGGAGGGTTTGAAACCCTGAACTACATGATCCATGCATGGGGCCCAATGCAGTGCCTTTTATGTCTCTGCATGTTTAAGTTGACAATCGTAATAGTTCATCCCTCAGGTCCTACAATCAAATCTCAGTGTTAGAGTGGGTATTATGTGCCATTCTCTTTCTCTCTCTCTTCTTCCATACATCAGTGACACAAGGGGCAGGGTGTATTTGAACAAGTTCACCCTGATACCCTTCTCCCTGCCTCCTCATATACATGAAGTCATCTGTTCCATGTGATGATCGCTATTGAATACATGGAGAAGTTAAGGCTTAGATAAGCTAACTATCTTGCCCAAGAAGTATCAGTGCCAGGATTCAAACCCAGTTTTTCTGTCCCCACACCCAGATCAGATAACTATGTCTGTGCTGTTTCCATCAGTCTGGAGATTTCTCATTAACGAACCCTCAGTAAGCTGTCACCGGGAATCAACCTGGGGCAGCCTTGCTCCCCCGAGGACACTTAGGAATGTCTGCAGACATTTTCAGCTGTTACAAATGGGCAGGGGCTGCTGGCAGCTAGTGAACGGAGGCCAGGGGCGCCCCCAAACTTCCTGTAAACCACAGGACAGCCTGAACAGCAAGGGTCTGTGGGCCCAATGAGTGCCAAAGTCAAGACAAGTCTACACAAGACACTGCCTCATATCCACCTTGACCTTCTTGGAAAATGCAGAGGCTCGGTACTTGGAATGTGTAATTACATGCTTAATAGTGTCTGCAAAGAGCCAAGTTTCTTTTGAAGAGGGAAAAGGCTGGAAAAGGGGAAGGAAATGGAGAAGGGGAAGGGAAGGCAAAAAGGAGAGAAGAGGAGGAGAGGAAAGGACAAGGGAGGGGGAAGAAGAGGGGAGGAAGGGGAGAGGGCAAGAGTGAGGAGGGAAGGGGAGGGGAGGACAGGGGAAAGAAGGGGAGGGGCAGGAAGGGGATGAGGAAGGGAGGGAAGAGAAAGGTAGAGGAGAAAGAGCAGAGGGAAAGGGAGGGGAGAAGAGGGGAAGGAAAGGAAAGGAAGGGGGAGAAAAAGGATGGGAGGGGAGAGAAGAATAGAGGAAAGGGGAGTGAAGGAGAAGGGAGAGAGGCAGAGGAAGGAGGGGAAAAGAGGAGGGGGTAGGAGAGGGGAGGGGAAAGAAGAGGTAGAGAGAAGAGAGGAGGGGAGGGAGACAAAAGGGATGGAAAGGAAAACTTCAGAGGGAGAAGGAGAAAACTAACATTAGAAGCTGACAATCCTCAGCTTTCAACAGCTGGATCACATTACATGGAAATCAGCCGAGTGACAGCACAAGGGGCCGCTTTGTGTCTTCATGAATAACGCAATGTGCTGGGTAAATGCTTTTCCCCATTTAGAAACAGGTAGTTAATGGGAACTGAAGTGATCAAATGCTGTGTACCCCAAGGTTACTTGCATCCTGGGCCTGGGTGGCCCGGAGCTCATAAATAAAGCATTGGAGTGTCTTATTTTAGACCTGGTCAGATAAGCAAGGACTTGCATCATGTGAACACAGCGATATGACACCGGGCCGGGTAATTCCAGGAGCCCTTGCAATGTGACATTTCCAGTGCGGAACGCTGAGTGCACGCCCAGGGGACCCTCTCAGAACCCACCAGGCCTTCCTATCCCCTCCACCACCACTTCCATTCAGCTACCACAAGAGGAGGATGGTGCCAATTGGGAGTTTAAACGCCCAGCTCAGTCCCTGCTCTGCAGAAGTTCATTTGAAACACATTTGCAACTTATAACTCTTGATTTACTCATTTGCTGGTCCGAAGGCCACACACAGCTTTGACAACCTGCCAGCTTGCTGCATAGACCATTCCATGAAAAGAAAAAAAAATATTTGGCCCTAAGTCATGACCCAGCTTGGCAGCTCCAAAAACCAGCTGCTGGACACTGGCCGAATGGGGAAAGGAACAGGAGAAAGGAAAGAACTTGCTCTTCTTTGCCTCCAATGTTTCACATCTAATTACGCAATCATATCTCTATTCAGATTCTTTGACATCAATTGCGCTTAAGTCAATTGTGGCTCATTGGTTGTTTTATTATCAGTTCGATGCTTTGTTTGCACAAGTAGGCCCAGAGGCCACGCACGTGTGTGCACACGCCTGTGCGATCACTGGACTAGGTGTTAGCATGGAAATGCTCTCTGTGAAAAATGTCCCTCTTTGCCAGAACAACTGAACATTTCAGAGAGCGCGTGTGTCCTACAATGTACAAACGGCTGAATGAATACGTTTAATGGGATCATTTTCTGCTATTAATGGGTTTTTCTCACAGATTTCCTATCATCTGGTATCAATCAAGTAATATATTCTTTGCATGAAATAAAATTCTCCCTGCTATACAGGAAAAAAAACGAAACCATCTAATAAATATGATCTATATTATGTTTCTCATTCAGCCCTTGAAATCTAATGGGAATATCTTTTCTTCTTTTTCCTTTTTTCTTCTTTTTTTTTTTTTTTGGCAATGCTGAGAATTGAACTCAGGGCCTTGCGATTGCTAAGCAACCACCCTGCCACGTGACCCACCTTTGCAGCTTCCATTTTCTGCTGCTTATTTTCTATATACCCAGGCTGCTCCTAGTTGTTCCTCCCTGTATCGCTGGGGATGTCCAGTCATCGTGCTTCTCCTATAGTTGGAATCACAGGTGAATGCTACAATGCTTAGCCATTGAGTTAGATGGAAGTCTTATGCCTTGACTGGCCAGGAACTCATCCCCTGATCACCACCACTCAAGTGCTAGGATTACAAGCTTGAGCCACCCTGGCAGCAAAAGGGAATGCCTTTAATGAGTACTTGTAATGGTTAAATTTGAAAGAAGACATCTGGTCTGCATTTCTTGTGGCACTGTATAACTAGTGAGGTACTGACTAGAAGCCACAAGCTAGTCATCGATGGAACTACCTTCTAAGAAATGTTTTGCTAGTCTAACAAAGACCTCTCCTGCTCCACAAAAAAAAAAAAAAAATTGCCAGTGGCCAATTCTTCTACCTCTACACTGTTTCTCAAAGTGTGAGTGCCACGAAACACCTGCATACTTATTATGGTGCCAGTAAGACAGGTACGGGTGCTTATTACAAGTCAAGAGTCCTATGCTGCAGGGTGCCGGTGGCTCACGCCTGTAATCCTAGCTACTCAGGAGGCTGAGATCTGAGGATCGTGGTTCAAAGCCAGCCCTGGCAGGAAAGTCCATGAAACTCTTATCTCCAATAAACCACTAAAAATCGGAAGTGGCACAGTGGCTCAAGCGGTACAGCGCTCATCTTGAGCTGAAGAGTGCAGGGACAGTGCCCAGACCCAGAGTTTAAGCCCCACAACTGACATAAAAAGAAAAAAAAAAAAAGAGTCCTATGCTGGGCGCCGTGGTGCACATTTGTAATTGCAGCTAATTGGGAGACAGAGATTAGGAAGTAGCATGGTCAGAGGCCAGCCAAGGCAGAAAGTAGGGAGAGCCCATTTCAAGCAATAAAGCTAATCATAGTGGGAAATAAAAAATCTGTCATCTCAGCTCCTTGGCATTTATAGACAGAAGAACTGCGCACTTTCAAACTAGCCCTGAGCAAAATATACAAGACCCTATCTGAGAAATAGCTGAAGCAAAAAGAGCTGTATGCCTGGTTCACATAGTAAAGCACCTGCCTACCAAGTACAAAGCCTTGAGTCCAAACCTCAGTACTGAAAACAAATTGATAAGAAAAATAAAAAGGAAATCAAGATTCCCCCCACCATATTTAGATATAAATCCCTGAGGAATCTGCATTTTCAATGTTGTGTAGGTGTAGTATGTGTATGTGTATGTATGTATGTGGGTTTTTTTTGGGGGGGTTGGTGGTCATGGGGCTTGAACTCTGGGCCTGGGCGCTGTCCCTCAGCTCTTCAGCTCAAAGCTAATGCTCTACCACTTGAGCAACAGGGCCACTTCTAATGTGTATGTGCTTTATAAGCAATCAAATGCAAATTATTCCTGAACCTCACAAAGCACACCCATGGACTGCGAGCCCTACCCAGGTAGTTGCCAAGTGTGCTTGACTGAGTAAACACAGGATGCTGGTTGAGCACACTGCAATTGTTCACCCTGTAGTAGTGATTGTCTGTGGTGACCATCCTGTGAATGGCTCCATGACACCCATTTCACCTTGCAGCATTTCCCCTAGCCCACCAATGACAGAATGTGGAAATGACAGACTGACTCTTAACCATTCCCACCATCCAAATGGAAGCTGTTGAGGAAGAAGACCCGGGTCTCTGCCTCGATCCACCTCCTCCGTACTGTTGAACATTGGGGTGGCTGGCACAGGGCTTTCCCCTAAAATGAAGAGTCACACCCTAAAGATAAATCATCTTCCCAAACTCAAGAGAGCTCTATGATTCTGGCCAAGGCCACAAACTTCTCCCCAAAAACAGACTTAAAAGAGAGATGATGGCTGCCTCCCCATGCTCAGACATAGAGGGAGTAGTCAGCAAGCCATCTGCAAATTCAGCTGTTTTCAACAGTAACCAGAGGAGAAGCCAGGGCCCTATCTCACCCCCTTCCCGGGCAACCATGACTCCTCCATCCGGAACCCAGCTGCAGCTGAGATCTAACATGAGGCCTTGGGCAGTTCATTTAACCACACAGTGTCTTAATTTCCTCATCTGGAAAATGAAGATGCTACCTTCATCCTGGGCACAGCATCTCAAGGTTAATGCATGAGGCAGATATTGAAATGCAACTAAGTGAGAAAATCTTGGAGAGAGAGTCAGGCACCATTGGATACTTCTGTGTGAAGATGTTTGCAGACCTCACCCGGGGTCCTGGGGTCAGTCCTGCACACTCAAGTTGAGCAATAAACTAGTTACACTACTCCACCTGGAGTCTGTTATTGTTACTGCCAGGTAGAATTGATAAAGCAAACAAAGCTAAGGGTCGGAAGCCCTCATTTATCACAGGCTATTGATACAGATCTCATATTGACAGGCAATGGACTGTTTTGAGACTCCCATCAATAAATCAGTTTCATAATATAGTCCAATCCCAACACTTCACCCCCAAACCCATCCATCTAGACATCAGAAATCCACCCTGCCATTGCCTGCAGTCTGTCAAATGTCACCTCAGAGTACAGAAGCGACCCTGCCAAGTCTATAACCTCAACTAAATCCCAATGGAAACTTCCCAGATATAAATAACCACTATGAACGTACAGGGAAGAAAAATAGCGATTAAGTTTCACTGTTACTGTCCCCCTCCCCTTGCCTTTTAGCCTGTGACACGTTAAAATCATAGAGTTACTCACTCTCCAAAAACACAAAAATCTAAAACCAGAAGGTTTAGCCAATTCAATTGTCTTGTCACTGTGATGACTATTTTAATCTGCAGAGTGGTGTGGGGGACACGCGCAGGCTCCTCCGTGATCAATTCCACGGGCAGCTACCTGCTGCCATCCCTCAGCTCAGCTTCCAAGCCTGGGTTCACTGTGGGCAGTGGCATCTGGTGACACTCTGGGTCTCAGACCATGAGGACAGAACTCTGTTTACACAGGTGAGTTGAAGAATGTGAGATTCAAACAAAGGTCTCTTACACAATGACCTTCACATAGGTTGTGCTCAATTAATATTTGTGGAGTGTGTGTGTGTGTGTGTGTGTGTGTGTATGTGTGTGAGAGAATGCGTGTGCATGCGTGTGCCACTGCTAGAACTTGAACTCGGGGCCTGGCCACATTCTAGCTTTTCCACTCAAGACTGACACTTTACTTCTTGATCCACAACACCACTTCTGGTTTTTGGTTTTGTTTTGTTTTGTTTTAAGGGGGTGGGATTAATTGGAGATAAGAGTCTCATGGACTTTCCTGCCAGGGTTGGCTTTAAACTGCAATCCTCAGATCTCAGCCTCCCAAGTAGCAAGGATTCCAGGAGTAAGCCAGCTGAGACATTCTTTCTTAATATATTCATCCACATTTGTTCATTTTACACAGTCACACAAATCAGAAATTTGATGGGGGATGGGGTAGGCAGTTAATTGTTTTGTTTTGTTTTATTGTGTTCTTGTCATGGGATTTGAACTCAGGGTCTGAGCACTGACCCTGAGATTTTTTTTTTTTGCTCAAGGTTAACCATCACTTGAGCACAGCTCAATTCACAGCTCTACTTCCAGCTTTTTGATGATTAGTTGGAGATAAGAGTCTCATGGACTTCTTTACCCTGGCTGTTTTGAATTACAATCCTTAGCCCTCAGCTTCTTGAGTAGCTAGAATTAGAAGCATGAGCCACCAGAGCCTGGCTTCATATTTGTTAAAACATAATGCAAAGCAAGAAATACTGAACTATCATTACCACTCATTCACCAACCGGGAAGTAATTCAATGCATACAATGTACTCAAGAGAGCACTAAATGTTGGGACTAGCTAGGTCTATTTGAAATAAACACAATAATAATAGCAGGAGAGCACTAACTATTGAAAACAGTGATTTGGAGGAAAGTTCATACCAGGTAAGAGATTATGATGCCCTTCCTTAGATAAGACAGCAGACCTAGGCTTCATTGGGTGAGGAGACTGGGCAATTCTCAACACTAAAACTCAGCAGTACATGGTCAGAACACCACACAACTAGAGGTGAAGCAGCAGACAACCATTCTGGTTGGTGTACTGGGTTGGAATTATCCCAATACTCCCTTGCCTGGGGTACACGGTAGCACACTGCTTTCCTGCGATTCATGGACCAACCCCTGTGCTCGTTGGTTCAGAGAATGCCAACCCATTTTCATATTATCTGAAAGCTGGTTATTAGGAAGGCAAATCTGCTGCAAATAGCAAATCCTGAAGCATGGATTGGTTTAGGATTACCTGGCTTTTAGATTTTTTTTCTGACCACATCTGAAGGAGAGACACCAGGGTGAACACAGGAGCTGCTCTGGAAAGCTGCAGGTAAATTAAAATGCCATCCGGTGTATTCAACGCTTTTATTTTCCTACTGAACTGTATTACCCTTTGCTTTCTTGGGCCAAGGTCTCTATGAAATCTGTCCTCATGCACAACAAAAAAGGGACAGGAAAGAGATAAAAGAGAAGAATAGAATAAAAGAGAAGGTTTGAGAGGGGATGAAGGAAGGCCTGGAGAAACTGAAAAGTGCCAAAATAGTCCATGTCTAAGTCTAACCACTCAACAGAGAAACAAGGCTAAGGGCAGTTGTTGCTACCCTCTGGCCAAAGGCAGGGATAGGAAGTGAACTCCAGGTTGGCTACAAGGCCTCCCATCCCTGAGCCATAACCTAAGGAAAACCTATTTCTCCCTCCTCTGAACCAAAAAGACTGATTGCTGTTCACATGCTTAGGAGGAAAGCACATACTGGACTCCCTTGGAAACCCCATCTATCCTTGCTACTGTCTTTCACTGACCAGACTTTCCCAGGCAAAGTCACCTGAGGACCCAGGATCTTCATCATCGCTGATGTCATGTCTACCATTACTCATCTTACGTGAGGCACCTGACTGGGCTCCTATGTGTTACAAAGTTGTTTTGTTCAACCGTACGGTTGCTCTAGCCACCGATACCTGCCGCACCGTGCTCTTCACTGTGCTCATTACCTTCTCCTGATATACCTACACATAAATTATTATCATTCAAATGGATTTGCATAGTTAATTCTTAGTACAGAAACCAAAGGTATTCAAATTTTAGCTTTACCGCTATGAGCTGTATGATCTTGGGCAACTTAATTAATTTCTTTGTGCTTCAGCTTCATGATCTGTTAAACAAATAATACCAAGTGATAGGGGGAAAGGGTGGGATTGGAGACATAGAGCAAGATACAATGATACTTGCAAAAATATTTGCACCATCTAGAACTTGCTATATGCACAAATACTTTTGGAAACACTAAACTAGGCACATAAAACATCTATCATCCCTTACCTCAGAGGTTGCCTGGGCTATTATTCTTCTTGGAGACATCTATCAGTCCCCTTCTTCTGCCTCAACAAAAACTAAAGCCAACAAGTACCAACAATTTTTGGAAGCCGGTACCCCCTCTTAAGGTCATAATGCATGAGTGCAATCGTCATAGCAGCTACTTGCAGAGCCTAGATTAGCTCGCAGGCACTGTGTTCAGTACTTTTGAAATCTCATCCAGTTCAGTCTTCATCCTGGCCCTGTGAGAAAGATTCAGGCTTGAAGCATGTAGGTAAAATTCCTAAGCTTGTACTACGTGTGAGCAGGTGAGTCAGCCTTCAAACCCAGGCAATTACCAGAATCTGTGACCACCCCACCAAGTCTTGAGCCCTCCCCTCTACCTGGGGTTCACCACAGGGTGCAAGTAGATGCCAGACTCCTTCAGTGTGCACCCCTCCCGCTGGACCTGGTAACTCAACATGGAGGTAGAATAATTCAGTTGTTTTTTTTTTCTTTTCTGTTCCCCTCCCCCACTGTTCTCAGTAACTCTATTTTAAACATTCTGGAAATCAAGCCTTCTAAAAGGTCTCTGAATTGGAACAGAAAGGGCTATGGTATAATGGGCTGAAACGTAACTTTTTTTTTTTTACTACTCTAGTCATCTTTATCAGTGCCAAACACTGTAATGTTCTTGGATGTAAACATGGCTGTAGGGGGATTTTTCTCCAAGTCGTGCAGGGCATCTATCTATTAAAAAAACAGCTCCCAATGCCGTACCAGATGCAGAGAATCAGAACCTCTGGGTGAAGGGGGCTGGAGTCACTCCAGTTTAAGAACCAGTGCCTTGGGGGCATGCACAGGCTTTTGACCCTATTTAACATCCCAGATAGAGCGGCTTTTCTTTCTCGTGTCTGTTTTTCATAGGTTTTCAGACCTCTGCTGCTCTTCAATATGACAGCTGCCCCTTCTCACTGCAAACAAGCATAGCAAGACGAAGTTCCCCACGAATGCTACAGCTTCCAGAATACTTCTTTATCACTTTGGAACAACTTCTTGCAACTGAGTTTTGGATTTATGCCCAATTCAAAGCGTATAATCTTAGAGCTACTCGATGGAATGTTGCAAAGGGATCTGGGTGTCCAATCTCATCTCACTCTCTGTCCCACACCACCACCATTTAGGTGATCCAGAGCCCCGTCTCCATGTCCTAGCCTTCCACCGGGGACACATCAAAACCACTGGGGCAGCACAATCTTCTGACTTGTCTTGTCATAGCTGGTGATAAAATTACCTTTTTAATAAACTTTCAAGATTATCAGAGAAAGAGGGGATTTTTTTTCATGTATGTTTGTTAGTTTAGTCCAAAATCAGGTGTGTAGTTCTTTCTATTTGAGGAATCATCACCAAATTTAGAAATATCGCCTATTGCGTTTACAAAATCATTCCTAACAGTGAATATTCTGAGCATGGAAAGTGATGATCATGTCATTGTCCTAACAATGGGATTACTATCTATTTTTTTACAAAGCTCTCAGAGAAATAATGATCAAGGGAATTTGCCTTTTCACAAAAATATCTCCTCTCTGGAGATATTTCTAACCTTTAAAATTTTAGGTATCTTACATTAGCCATATCTAAGTATGCTAGTATGTTACAGTCTAAAAAGTAAGATTGAGGCAGCAATTGTTAAGTCTGATAAAACACGCAAGCAAATTTCTCTTAGCAAATGTTCTTATGGGCATTTTTCTTGTAAATTTTGTAAGTCTGAGGTTCAGAATTTGGGAAGCAAATTCAACATGGTGTACATTTGATATAGAGGTGGTAATACTGTAAGGAAGAGGCAGTGTGATTTCTATGGGGGTCAAGAAGAAGGTTCAGAGTCATGAGTAGAGAGAACAAGCCCAAATATTAGCATGCTAAATACGAGTCAAGGGTATGACAATAATCCTTGGGCTACCTTTTCAACTTTTCTATAGGTTGATAATGGTTCAAAAGGAAATTTGAGGAAAAGTTCAAACTCAGATATAAATAAAACAGTCAGACATGAATCTACATGCGAGTCATCCATCTACCACAACCTAGTCCAGGGGAGAGAAAATTTAGGCAAAAGCTTTAAGGAAGCAATGGCAGGATGCTCAGACTGTTGGCCTTTTTTTTTTTAATCTGGTCCTGCGGCTTGAACTCAGGACCTGGGCACTATCCCTGAGACTCTCTGTGCTCAAGATTAGCACTCTACCACTAGAGCCACAGTGCCACTTCCAGCCTTCTCTGAGTAGTTTATTGAAGATGAGCCTTATGGACTTAACCACCCAGACTGGCTTTGAACCATGATCCTCAGATCTCAGCTTCCTGAGTAGCGAGGATTACCTGTGTGACAGACTTCTTCAATTGGACACCTCAAATACCTCCCTTGGCTAGTGCCCACCCCAGGACCCAACAAAAGCAAATACCTCTAACCATGGTAACTGTTTCTGACTCCTAGAGAGAGCAGCCAGTTTCCTCTGTGTCTTCACTTACCAGTCTTCACTCATGTATTATTAAGTCTACTCTATGCCATGTGACCACCTTGCACTAGGAACCTACTCTGTGCCAATACCGTGTTTTTCACTTTCCAAGCAAACAATCTTAAGCCCAAGTCTGTATATCTTTGGTCCAGGAGACACTGATGACAGGCTAGCTCCTGCTCAAACATCTTACCATCCACCAGACACTGCTAGAGCATCGTATTCTCGTCATCACTATCATTATCATCATGATCTTCAGCATAATTGTCTATCTTCCTGATTCAGTTGAACATTACAGGGCAGAGAACTAGTATTACTCATTTTTGTTTCTTTTCTTTTGTTTCTTTGACATTCCAAATAGCAGCACCTACATATTTTATAAATACTTTTTTTTTCTCAGTCATGGGGCTTGAACTCTGGGCCTGGGCGCCGTCCCTGAGCTTTTCAGCTCAAGGTAAGTGCTCTACCATTTGAGCCACAGCGTCACTTCTGGTTTTCTGAGTGCTTTATTGGAGATCAGAGTCTCACGGACTTTTCTGCCCAGGCTGGCTTTGAACCATGATCCTCAGATCTCAGCCTCCTGAGTAGCTAGGATTACAGGTGTGAGACACTAGCACCTGGCAAGTTTTGTTTTTTGATCCAACTCAAAAAAATTTGCTATGGTTCAGATGACGAGGAAGTCTCACCTAGCCAAAATTTACTGGATAGTTAACCCCACCCAGTCCTTCCTAAGATTCTTCAATATACTACCTCAATTAAGCTTTGTACCTACACTCAGGTGTAAGTGCTGAGGTTCTACTGTTTGGGGTTAGCAAAGAGAAAAGATTGAGTACTTTATCCATGGTCAAAGCAGAGATAAAGAGGCCACACCAGGCTTGACTCCAAGGAGACTCCACTAAGCTATCTCGCAATCTCTGCCAGACATGGACTCCCAGGTCCAAAGATCACACACCTTCCAGTTGCTTTTCAGCCATTGCTACAGGGAAAGAGTGAGTTAGTACCAGGCATCCTTCCACCAGAATGATCCCAACTCCCCTTGGTCTGGGAAGATAAGCCAGACTTTGGGGACTTCCTGCTTAATTTTTACCTTGTCTAAATACAAGCAACTAAAAATAGCCTGCGGAGGAAGTGTCTCGGAACCACAAGAGAAGCTGCAGAACACTGCAGAAGACGTGATGGGAAAGAATGATCCTGGGCTCCGAAAACACTGCAGATGCTTTTCAGCATCAGCAAGTTGCACGTTGTGATGAGAAAACAAAGTTTCCAATTATTGAAATTCCGTAGTGTATTTAATTATGCAATTATCTTATTGTATTAACAAGTGCTAGAGCACAGCAGCAATTGCTGAGATTTTTTTTTTTTTTTGCCATTTGGAAGTACAGAAATTTATTCTTTCTCCTCAGCTGATTACTTCTCAGGAGTCCATCCACTTTTCATGGATTATGGAAATGATCCTATTTTTGGACTGCTTCATTCAGAAATCCAAAGCAAGTCAGTCCCCCACTTCTAATTCTTCACTGTCCCCCAGACCCCTAATTCTTGCTATTCTCAATTGTAAGTATGACCCCAGTACAGAATGCATATATATTCCAGAGGAAAAAAAATGTTTTTGTTTCCATGAATCACTTTTGGCTCTTTTTTCTTTTGAAATTCAAATATAAATGTAAAAGGTGGTTGTACAAATTACATATTTTCAATGATGCGAATGCAAATACATTCTCATTCATTTGTTTAATAAGGATTTATCCCAAAGGGTTCAGGTATCAGACTGCAAAGCTCAAAATACTCCATCAAAACCTCAAAAATAGGTTTTCTATGATACTATTAGGCATTTCTATTTGCCTCAGTTACTTTGGCAAATATGAAATGTAATCATGCAAAATTAAACATTCCATACATTTTCTATTTATTCTCTAACACTCTCCCTCCACTCCCAAAACAGGCTAGCACACTTGCAAGCTTAAGGGGACAAAAAAAGTGAATCAAACTTCTTATTTCTGAAAGCATTATGAGTAATAGATCCTTACATTTAAGACTTTCCATCTCAGCATCACTAAAGCTCTTTGCACATAAAATGGAATTAATCCATAGTCCAGTATATCCCTACCCAATGGGAGGGCTCTGTGCTGATGGAAAAGCCATACCTGCATTTTCTCAGCCTGAATATGGCCCAGGCTTTTGGAAATGACATCTCATTTACTCGTACCTCACTGAGATGTACAGTCACATACAGGTAAACCTGGCTCCTCCTTCCAATAAGTCACCGTAATGAACATAGGCACCAGAGTCTAGATGCCTAGTGTGTGAGTCTTAGCTTTGCAACCTTTTGGCCACAAGACACTGGGCTTCCATTTGCTGTGCACTGTAAAACTGGGGTCATAACAGTTCCTATCCCACAAGACAAATGGGACAAATGAGAAGAATGTGGAAATCATTTTGAATACAACCTTAATGACAGTCTAAGTTAGTATTATGTCTTGCTCAGCTATGACAATTGATGCCTTCCAAAGCCACTCAACACCACCGCCTCATTAGAGTTTCACCAATAGAATAAATATTCTATTGAATATTTATTCAATATAGAATAATATAGAATAATATTCCCCTCCCACAGATGAAAGGAAAGGAGATTCTGACAGATCTAGCAACCATTAGATTTTGAGCCTTACCCAGAGCCTAGACTAGTGTGTTTTCACTATTTCTCTGTCCTCCCAGAACAAGAGGACTGGGTGGTCCAGGCCGATCTTTGCTTGTTTTATGAAGGGAAGGAAGGGGGTCTTTTCCAGACATCTCCAAGGAGGCATATGGAAAAGTAATCTGCTGCCAGGATTCATCATGCATAACCAAAAAGACCCAGATCGGCAGGAGACACGACAACAAGACTGTAGTAATCATGATTTCTGCTAACTATGAAATGAAAGTTAATTTCATGCCTTGCATCCACAGACAAAAAGGTTCAGAGCTGTTTAAATTCTCTTCAGCCCAATGACAGTTCGTAAACAGGAGGCTTCGTGTTCTAATGCTTGAAATCACCCTTCGTATCTCAATATATTATTTATGCACTCAGCTTAAAATAAACAGCAACTCCAAAGTAGGCGAGTGGTCTCATTTAGTATGAACTCCCCCCCACCCACTCTGACAGTTACTTTAAAACATCAGTAAACAACCTTAATTCACTTCTCACGAATTAGTAGGCTACTGCTGTGTCTACAGGAGGCAAGCAGATTGTGTTATTAACCAAACCAACTTTTTCCCTGTCAATCATCTGTGCCTCCCACAGGGAGGTGAGCTGTGCGGTCTTGGTACTCAAACCAATCCATGGTGCGTGTGATTCCAGATGCCTTCTTCTCAGGTCGTGCTCTTCCACCTTTGATTAGCTCTCTTGCCTAAGATGCCGAAGGGGGCCTGGCGATGGTAGATCCTCAATGCTGCTTGTGAAGGAAGATATAGATAAAGGAGGACCTTCCCAAATGGGGTAGCCTGGGAATCATGGCAATGAGTTCTCATGGACAGAACTGAACCTGACATAGAGAGTAGTGTTGGGGTACCCAACAAGAGCCACCAGATATTTGAAAGTCTGGAGGAGTAAGACTTGTTTGAGGGTTTTTGTTTGGTTTTGGTTTGGTTTTTGGTTTTGGGGGTATTATTTTTTTTGCCAGTCCTGGGGTTTGAACTCTGGGCCTGGGCTCTGTCCCTGAGCTTCTTTTGCTCAAAGCAAGAGCTCTACCACTTGAGCCACAGCACAACTTTCAGCTTTTCTGAGTAGTTTATTGGAGATAAGAGTCTTCAAACCACGACCCTCATATCTCAGCCTCCCAAGGAGCTAATATTACAGGTGTGAGCCACCGGTGTCCAGCTAAAACTTGATTTTTTTATAGTCATTAGTAATAAAGTTAAGATGCAAAGGTGGAGATACCTAGACAGTGGATTTTGTGCCAATTTGAGGATGATTTGGGATGATTTCTGTGCCTACAGGTAGTCAAGTACCAGGATGGAGACCCCAAAGTTTTCTGAAAGACAGATCCTCTAGTTCCATGAGTCCCAAGGCTACTCACTGAAATAGGCTCCATTGTTTTTTAAACTTCTCCATGTTAGAAGTATTTACAAAAAGAAAATACAGAATGTTTTCTTAAAAATATAGTTGTATATTAAATACCATGGATTAAACCCTGAGCACAGGACCAGTTATTCTATGATTATACATGGAATCCCCAAACATGGTCTGACTTAAGAAAACAAAAGGTGCACTGTCAGTGACTGTGCCATCTTGCGGTACAGTTCACCACCCTTCACATTCATTGGATAGGAGGTGACTCCCAGACACTTGGACTGTGATCTGCTTTAAGCACGAATCCACACTCACTCACCATTCCGTTGGCATCCTCTCCTCGCCCCAAGGCTGGAAGCACAACACTTAGCAAACTGTCTAATGGACTTTCGCTGTTAACAAAGCATCACTCATCCTCAGTGAAACATTCAGTCTCTCCCTAGAAACAGCCTTCATCTGAGACAAATACTGACTTTTCAAAACACAAGTTAAATGCAATCGAGAAAGAGAAAGAGGGACAGAAACAGACAGAGACAGACAGAGGAAGAGAAAAAAAACACCTCGTTTTGAAAGCTAGGATTACATCAACATTTTGACACAATATGCAGAAATATAGAAATTCTTCCAACTTATCTAGTAAACATTTAATGAATTTACTATGTTTTTTCTTTTTGCAGAGAAAGGCAGCTTTTCCATCTCCAACATACTGACAAAACATTATCAAGTTCAGAAATATGAAATTCCTCAAAGGAAGTCAGTTTATCAATATCTGGGTGTGAAATTTGGAGTTACTGAATTCCTGAGACAGCAAGAGCAGACATCTGGTATTTGCACTTTGGAGTAACAGAATAACATGATAATAATGTGGTATACTTACAAAGTACCCTTCATCCATGGGGCTCCAATTTTACCAATATTAGTTCACTGATTTTCGCAAAAAACCTGAAAGGCAGAGGGTAAGTTTGTGTTACCCCCACTTTGCAGATGGGGATATTGAAGTGAAATACATTATTGGTCCATTATGATGAGAAACTAAGAAATGAGGGCAGGACAAGAATTACAACTTTGATGTTTCCCAGAACCATGCATCTTAAATACCCATCCTTCCCTTTCAGGGGACAGAAAGTTCCCATGAAAATGTTACTGCGGTCTCAACACATCAAACACATTTCCCTCAGAGTCAAACAGTACGAAATGAAGCCCCACCTTCTGATGAACCCAGATACCAGTATTCCTTTAAAAATTACACTGGGAAAAATGCAAGCACCCAACCAAACATTTGGCCTGAAAATAATGTTACTACTCTTCTGTTCGTTATATACTCAGGCTCACATTTGAGCATATGGACTTGTCTTTCAAAAATATTCTAAGGAAGTTAGAATGCTTCAGACATAATCTCAATAACAACATTTTTAGAAAGGTGTATTTTTAACAACTCTTTCTAGGACATTCCATCCTCTCTACCACTCTTAGGCCATTTATTCATACTTTGAAAAATAAAATTGTCGGCATTTATTGAGTTCTTGTTACACATAAGTTTGTCACTACATGTAGTTTCTTGGAAAACACACAAAGGTGGATGAAACAGGTCCTGACACCAGAAACTTAAAACCCCATGGTTTGGTGATTTCAGTACCAGAACAACCGCAGTGGTCAGAAACTCTTCAGGACAACCTGTCAGTGTCTGGATCCTCCTGGTGGCAAGGATTGCACCTCCAGGGAATGTTCTCGAAAAAGATGAGTTTGGATTTTATTTATGAGTCGTACTAAGTGGGATTCTAGAAATGCTAAAAGATGGATCTCATGAAAACATTGTGCCCCAGAGTCACCCCAGTGTCTATGAATTCAGAGTCAGGGTCTTCCACTCTTTTCTCCTTACCGCTGCAACATGGACTACTTTTCTCTTCCTCAAATGCCCATGAATATTCCCATTTCCACTTTCACCCTTCCAGTCATGCCCTTTGTTTGGAACCACCATGGCTTGTCTCCCCCTTTCACGATGTTTCTACCCCCAGACCCTCATTGAGTGCTCCCCCAACACTACTGATACCCACCACTACTGATACCCTGTTCTTCCTCTTTCTAAGATTCACCGTAACTTAATACTAGAATGTCAGTCTCTTACTTTTCTCTGCCTCTCCCCCACTACTCAGTCAAACAGGAACTTCTTTTCTTCAGAGCTAAATTCTAGGATCAAGGTGCACCCTATTTTTTGACTGAGTCAGCAAATCCTAACACAGAATTGGGGTCTCCTTGTTTCTGTGTGCCTCTTTGTATTGTCACTGGAATATGTTATAATTATTAATACACAACAATAGATGTTTGTCACCCAAAAGAAGAAACAAAACCTCTACCAATGTTCAGTAGAAAGGTTAGGAAAGTATGATAATCACCTTCCCCCAAAAATATTTTTTCTTTTAATCATTAAAATAAAAATCAAGTTATCTTCCTGCCCAGCCAGCTATAAAGTGAGCTGTTCTGTACCCTCACCTCTGTCTCTTGCTGGGTCACTGTTTCCATTAGTAAAGTAAGGAAGCTTGCAACACCTAATTCAAGGATTCTTCGCAGTCAGTAGCTATAGAGATCAATTAATGAGTGATAAGCCAAATCATACCCATATTTTTCTAACTTCTTTCTTAAGAGCATTTAGTAAGCATAAACAATCTCAAACACTGCAAAATCAAGAGCTGGGTGCATAAGTCATTTGGTAGGGCATCGTGGCTAGTAAGCATGAGGCCCTGAGTTCATACCCCAGTATCACCAAAATAAAAGACAATAAAGTCACAATGTTATATTAACCAAAATGAAGGTCCCAGGGACAACGTGGTCATCCAAGCCTACAAGCACACCAGCTGTAGACAAACACCACAGACATCTCTAAAAAGCTGGTTCCAGCTGGGTACTGGCAGCTCACCTATATAATCCTAGCTACTCAGGAGGCTGAGATCTTAGGATAGAGGTTCAAAGCCAGCCTGAGTAGAAAAGCCCATGAGACTCTTATCTCCAATTAACCAGCAAAATGCTGGAAGTAGAGATGAGGCTCAAGTGGTAGTGTGACAGCCTTGAGCACAAAAGCAAAGGGACAACACCCAGGCCCTGAGATGAAGGCTCCATACGTACACACACACACACACACACACACACACACACACACACACACACACACAGAGTTCCCATCCCCTACTGTTACACCACCAACACATGTCAGACATGCGAAGAAAGACGCAGCACCACTGTTTACAGAATCTTGAGTCAGACACTTCACTTGAGTATCTAAACAGATCTTTTGTTTACTTCTACATTAACAAAACTCACACCTTCTCTAGTCAGAATTCTTTCCCTATGCATCTGAGCATCCAAAGAGATTTAGAAGCAATTAACATTCACGAGTAACAGAGCAATCAACATGGGAATCTCTAATGGGACTGGACAGAATTCCAAAGCAGATATTATGATCACAGTGGATCTCTGACATAGGTGGTGGTGTTAGCTCTGCCGGGCAGAGCTGTGGTCTGTGTCCGACAGCTTTGTGGTGGTTTCACACTCGCATATGCCTGCTCTATCTATGGGTCCCCACTCACCACAACATACCTTTTTTTTTAACTGCTCTGGAAAGGAAGGCACTTCTGCATTGTTATAACACAACCACTAGCATTAATGGTGTATATTGAATTCAAGTTTATTTTTAAATTGCCTACCTGACAAAAATGCTAAAATGTCATTTTTCTTCCCCACGTTGGGTCTCGAGACTATCTTCACCTGTTAGCTTTCATAGCTAGAGGCCACAAGAATAATAGCTGTACATTTCCTGCCTGACACTCCTTCTCCCTGCCCCCCAAACAACTTTGTGCCACTTACCTGTACACATACAGGCCGATACATCCCCTGAACATAGAAAGACAGGGAAGTCCTATTCCAACAAGCTCTAGACCTCCCTACTTCTTACTTTCCCTGACCCGCTTTCATGGACAATCTCTCCAGAATTCAGCAGAGGCCAGAATTCCTTTTCGTCTTACTGGGAAAGTTTGTGTGCAATGGAGAATCTTTCCACTGTTGCTCTTCTTGCCTTCCACCTTCTAGCCATCATCTCCCATCTCTACAATCCAACAACAATACCAACAACAAGCCATTCATCTTTGCCCCCACTGGATGACTCCTTGAATCTTAGCTCCTTCTTTCTGGGTAGTCTCTAAGTAGGCAGAGGACTGTCTCTCTTCCTACATTTTACTTTGTATACACTGCAATCACAACCTATTATGATTTCATTGGTTCTGTGTAGTCTAAGAAATTAAATGAGCTCAGGGGGAGGGGCTTTTATTTTATCAACTACTTTAACATCAATTATAAGCATGCAAAGGGATAAACACCATTTATTTAATTTTGTTTCTGGTTATTCAATCATTCATGCTGCCTTCCATTCCTTCCTATTTCTATTTTGCTGTTTCAGAGCATTAAAGAAACCTTCCTTTCTTCATGATCCAGCTTTCATATTCTTTCTTCTACCTCCTTACCCTTAACTTACACTCCTTGTAACGGTATATTTCTTTTTAAAGCTTGGATTTAATCTCCAAAATACAACCAGCTCCTGATATTCACCCTGCCACCACCAAGCTGTGTATACTAAAAGCCTTTTGTGCCACAGAATCCAAATTGAAGGGAAGTTATCAACAGACTCTCTAATTAAGAATGCCAGGAGCCAGTGGCTGGTGCCTATAATTCTAGCTACTTGGGAAGCCGACATATGAGGATTCAAAGCCAACCCAAGCAGAAAACTCCATGAGACCCTTACCTCCCATTAACCACCAAAATAAACAAGCCAGAAGTGGAGCTGTGGTTCAAGTGGTAGAACACTAGCTTTGGGCAAAATAGCTCAGATACAGTGAGTGTGTACTCCTTGCATGCACTTGAACTCAGGGTTCAAGTCCCAGGACTGGTATGTAGACAAAAAAAAGAACTCCTTA
Source organism: Dipodomys ordii (assembly GCF_000151885.1). NCBI lineage: Eukaryota > Metazoa > Chordata > Mammalia > Rodentia > Heteromyidae > Dipodomys > Dipodomys ordii. Next base: position 9,265,024 of record NW_012267224.1, read on the forward strand.
CTTTATCTCTCAGATTAGCAGTTGAACATTCCTGGTACACAGACTCAATGCTGAATTGCTCACGCTACCCCAGCCCTTCTCCACACAGCAGCAGCTGAGATGAAGCATGGCTGCGACTGCACTAAATCCAATCAGAGCTGGATTGCTTGGAAGGCATTTCAATAGAACGCCTTCACCCCGCTCTGTGTTCTGCACTGGGTTCTCTACTCACTCCTGAGGCTCCAAGAAGTGAGGGAGGCCCTGCCCACGAGTCAGGTGACACCTGCCTCCCTAGACCACAGGATGGCGGGGGGGGGGGGAGGGGGGTGGAATGTGTGAATGAATAAGAGAGAAAGGAGTCTGAGTGAGTGTGTGTATGTGCATGTGTATGAGAAACGGGGTAGGGGGAAGAGGGAGAGGGAAATGTCTATGTATGTGTGTGCATGTATGTAAGAGAGAAAGGTTGTGTATGTGTGTGCATGAAACACAGAGGGAGAGACGTGTGTGAGGGAGAGAGAAATCTGTCTATGCATGTGTGTGAGAAACGGCGTGTAAAAAGGAGAGGGAAATGTGAACTCTGTGTGTGTGTGTGTGTGTGTGTGTGTGCAGGTAAGAAAGAAAGTAGGTGTGTGCATGTATGTATGAAAGAGAAAAGGGGAGTGTGTATCTATGAGAGAGAGAAAGAGGAAGGAAAAAAAATCAAACAGCCAGCGGGTGCTGGGGAGGGGGTGGAGAGCAGGTCTAACACTGAACAAATACATGTATTTTTGAAATTCCAAATGTCCTTACCTATGCACCAACCAAAATCTCCCACCCAATCTACTCCCTTGCCAGGCCTTCTTCAGAGGTCTTCAACCTTTAACTATCTGCTGAAATCTACAGCCCCCAGTGCCAAGAAAGGGGTGTGCAGACCTGCAAAGGAGATGAGGGAAATCCTTCCCATCCCAGATCGAAGGTGTGGTGTTAGTTGATGAGCAGGAAAGCTTTCATCTTGGGTGTTTTTGATTTCTGCAAAAGGGATTTGTGCTATGCAAGCAACAAGCTGCAGCAGAAAGCAGAGTGGCAGCCTTCCACACTGTCCCCGTGGCTGTACTTCTTCCTGCCTGCAAGTGAGAAGGTAGCTACATGCACCATGCAGACAGCCCCGCGCACACCAGGGCTGAGCCATTCCATATCTACTACAGAGGAACAGTGAAGAATGCACACATCCTTGATTTACAACCCTATGTAGATTTTAACTACTCCTGAGAGAGAAGTAGACAATGGAAAGAACAATCTGAAGAGTTCTGGGAAAGTAGAAGCAATGATAAAAATAAAAACAAAAAACACTTGCCAGATGTCAAGTGTCATCTTAGCTACTCAAGAGGCTGAGATGTGAGGATCACAGTTAGAAACCAGCCTGGGCAGAAAAGTCTCTGTGAGACTCATCTCCAATTAGCCACTTAAAAATCCAGAAGTGGAGCTGTGGCTCAAGCTCTAGCCTTGAGTAAAAGAGCTCAGGGACAGCACTCAGCCCCTGAGTTCAAGCCCCACAACTAACAAAAAGAAAAACAAATTTTAATTGGATTTTTTTTGGTCAGTCCTGGGGCTTGAACTCTGGGCCTGGGTGCTGTCCCTCAGGTCTTCAGAAAAGGTGAATACTCTACCACTTGAGCCATAGCACCACTCCTGGTTTTCTGGTGGTTAAACAGAGGTAAGAGTCTCACAAACTTTCCTGCCCAGCCTGGCTTTGAACCACAATCCTCAGATCTCAACCTCCTGAGTAGTTAGGATTACAGGCATGAGCCACGGGTACTGGCAGATCATTTATTCTTTTACCAAGTATTTACAAAGTATTTACTAATGTTTCACAGGAGGGAATAAAAGATCTAAAGGCCTTTCACCCCCAAGGGTTTACCTCCAGATATTGAAGAGACACTTCATAAGCAAATAAGCAAATAAACATAGAGCCAAGAATGCTAAAAGATAGGAAGAAACAGCAGAGAGATGATAGAACGCAGGGACATTTGCATATTTCCCACAATTCCCCTCCCTTTCGTGGCAATAAATACTGGGCCCCAGGCTCTTATTCTGTTTCAGCCCAAGAATAGATTCTGGGGGAATTGGCATATATAGGAAATAAATGAGGAATTATTTAGAATTAAAATTAACTTTATACCTATATCGGATATGTACAGAGGTATATTGTTACTGTTCCTTAAATAATATAGTATGACAACTATTTACACTATATTTGGAATTACTGGATATAAGGTATTTTTCAGTATACTGGAGGACATATGTAAGTTATATGCCACTATTAAACCATGTTAAATTAGGACTTTGAGCATTTCTAGATTTTCATATGCGCTAGGGGTTCTGGAATCATCTTTTCTCTGGACTCTACCACCTACCTCACTAAGTTCCCCTTACCAAGTTCTTCCTTCACCTCTCCCCCCCCCTTTTTTTTGCCAGTCCTCATGTTGAACTCGGGGCCTAGTTACTGACCCTGAGCCTGTTTTTGCTCAAGGCTAGCACTCTACCACTTGAGCCACAGCACCACTTCTGGCATTTTCTGAGTCATTCATCAGAAATAAGAATCTCACAAACTTTTATGTCTTGGCTAGCTTCAAACCATGATCCTCAGATCTCAGCCTCCTGAGTAGCTAGGATGACATGAGCCCACTGTCCTCCAGCTCCATCACCTCTTTGAGCTTGTTGATTCTCATCTGCAGGTTGCTCTGGATTCACAGGCAATGACATGAGGGAAATTTCCACACAGTGCCAGGTGCTAAGAAAGTCAGACACCACCTCCCTCATTTACTTGTAGGATACCAGCCACAGTGAGGCAAACCCACTATCGAGCAGAATTGTCTCCAAAGCAGCCATACAGAACTGCTCTGGCTTGTTCGCTTTTCCCTTGTCTCTTCTGTGGCCAAACACATCTTAGGAGTCCTAGATTATTACAAAACTCCATCATTAAATAAATTTTAGAAACAACAAAGAAATGAAGTAGCACCATTCTCCTCCATGCATTGTATACTCCAAAAAGTGCCAACAATGGTATGCTGGAGGTTTTCCCCATGTATTTGAGCAAGGGACCCTTTTGACTTAGAAAGATAGCTCATGTCAAAGTATTCCACTTTGAGGAATGTGTGTTTACAAAAAAAAAGAACAAATAAAGAACACATATTTATTTGCAATTGCTATCTTATAAAGGCAAATGTAGTCCTATTCTCTGCACACCAAGAAAACCTACCAGCCTATCTTCACTGGACCACAGCAGCCTTTCTCCTTTTCCTATAAAGGGAGTCATTATTCTGGGTCTACAGTACATTCCCGGGAAATGTCAGCAACATCTAAACACTCTCATTCTCTCAGACAGGTAATTCCCCTATTTTCTGCAATAAATGAGCTCTTAAAACGAGTTTCGTTAATTATTCTCTTGGAAGCCAAATCCTCTTCTGGCTACTCCAGGGAAACCTTCTGTATAAAGCCACCCCAGGTTTCCTTTATTATCCAAACGCTTCCCAGTGAACATGAATTACTTTCACAAGCAGAAAATCAATGCCAGGGAGGGGAAAAAGAAAAGAAAAAGAAACTCTACAGGCATGTGTTGGTACACCAATGATCAGTCTAAAAATTACCCGCTCATAGATGAAGATTTGTATACATGGAGGTTTTCATAAAGACCTAGTACTTGAACAGTAAATAAATATGAGGAGGAAGTGGAGCCAGGAGCCAGATTTGTTCCTCCTCTGCAAAGAATATGATGGCAAGAGAGTCTGTGACTCACCCAAGTGGAAAGAGAGAGAAAAGGTAAGAGAAGAAAGGAAGAAAGAAAAGAAAGGACAGGAAGAAGAATGAAGACAGAAGCCATCTTCACACATGCCGAAAGAAGAAAGAATAAGAGAAGGAAGGAAGAAGGAAAAGAGAGACCGTGTGCAAATGGGGAGATGGACAGGAAAGTTGTGGAATAGTCCAAGGTGGTGGGTTAGGGTAGAGACCACAAGCTCACAGTGAAGTTGACCCAAAGCAATACAAAGGTTTGTGCAAAGGCTCTTGAATTAATGGCATTTGGACTGCCAAAGCCCTGGTAAATCAAGTACAGAACATATCCATTCAGAATGTGGAGTTCTCTTTGAAATTACGTCTTAGGTAATACAAAGCATAACTCTCAGGGACACTCTGCACCATTTTGCATGACTGCCAGCCTTGTGGCTTGGCTGGGAACAAGAGTTACCTAATTCCCTGTAACCTCCCTGTAGCACAAGAGGAATCAAGTGAGCCCTTCCCTTCTCCTGTACACCGTGATGGACCTGGTTAGCACTGCTGGGGTAGGGAAAAATGCCATGCATCTCTGGGATTGCCTATCAATGCACATGACAGGTAGGAGGCATCCTTTGAGTCCTGGGACTGGGGGTGGGGGGCAGGGGAAAGGCATAGTTTATTCATCTTTCCTTGGTGCCTCTGTGGCATCTGGAATGATTGGGAGCTCATGAACAGCATGATAGACAACAGGAACTCTCCTCTCCAGGAGCTTTGGATCTCCCAGAGGAAAGTAGATGAGCAAGTACAGAAGAATTTGTCTTGGTGATAACAGCCTGGAAGGAAACGATAATTCAAACAAGAAAGGGGGATAAAAGGAGACTCTGACTCTATGGCTTAGGGGCAGGGTAACTGTGCTCAGGGAAGGAATTTCTGAAGCAAGCATTTAAGGACCCCATCTTCCAAAGATGTAGAAAAGAGCATCCCATGGGGAGGATGAAAGAGCACCATGCCCACCACACACACACACACACACACACACACACACACACACACACACACACACACACACACACACAGACACAGACAGACAGACCTAGGATGGAGCCATCACCTCCCAATCCCTCCTTTCCCAGCTAACTAAGCTTTCAGCAATCGGAAATTCAAAAGCACAGAGACATGCTTAATTTTAAAGTCTTAAATTGCATACTATGCCGCTAGGAAAAAAAAAAGTATATCCTGAAACTTAGATATTTTTAGAATGGTCCACTTCAGTTTCCTCAAGTACTTCCCCCCCACCCCCACCGTTCAACCAGAAGACCCAAATAGTCCAGGTATCAGCCTCCTCTGAATACAGAAACTGCCTTCATTAGCCACTTCCCCAAAATTGGGTCTTACTTCAAAGCTGAATGACTTGATTACTCCCGTAACAGAATACATTACACTGATTACGGATTATTCACGTGCGATTTCCAAGAGGTTGGGCAACATTGCTCAACATTCCACCCACCAACAAACACAGTAGTGAAAAGTGGAAAATGAAGTGCTAATATGCAAATGGCCTCCATGTCCTGATGCAGCCACAGAATTCCTCTCCTCCTTTCCATTCTTTTCTTCCTCCCCGCCCCAACCCATGTTATAAAAGGGGTGGATATTTTGGCAAAAATACAGGCCCTAGAAAATAAAAGGGAAAGCCCCAGCGGGGAGGAAAAAACTGAAAGTGGGCCTATGCCCTGACTTATAGGCCTGCAGTAAATGTAAGTCCTTCCCTCCTTTCCCCCTTGATTACCACCATCTAGAAGATTCCATCCTACTATCTCTAATTTGCCCATACTATGAGCATCAGCTCATGCTTTGGTAACTCTCAGCCTGGCACCATGTTCTCAAGCTTTGGACAATTGTTTTTGCTTCATCGATTCAAACCAGTAAGAACAGTTTAAAGGAAAAAGTGGGTGAGGGCAAAGTTTTGCACTGCTGATCAACAACTAACATATTATACTCAGGACAATCTACTTCATACTATTTTACATCTTGTTAAGTTTTTAAAAGAAATTATGAAAACGGCATCCTGAGTTCAAATGAGCTATAAATAAATTAGACAAAGAAATATTCTACTGAGTACTATTTTATTAGCTACTCGATGTGTCACTTTTTTTATTGGCATCTACTTATTGGCATGTAATTTCCATAAGGGTGCCATCTGTATTTACAAAAGAATTATCTTTGTGGTGATCTAGCAATCTATAAACAACAGTGATATTTAACTTTTCTTAAAGGATCAATCGTAGAATTAGGTTAAAGGATTTCTAAGTCCCTTTTTCATGATGGTCTTCAAAAGGACTTGTTCATAAATCTCAGTGAAGGTAGGAGCGTTTGAGACAAGCAAACAACAGATATACATATGCAAGCTGCGTTTATTAAAATAAAAATGACATGGGCATTGACATGCTTATTGGCCTGTACAGGTATACATTTTTAGTCAAGCATAATGAAAGTATGAAACAAAGTCCAGTAAAATAATCATTAAAATATATTTTGTTTTTCCATTTGGGCTAGAAGTATAGGCTAGTTTTCACTATGATCATTAGATCATATTAGTAATCAAATTAAGATGGGTAACTCCTCTATTTTCTTCTCTCTACAATATGGTAGTTTTTGAAATCTGAAATATTTATTTTTAATAGCATGATTATTCACTGGGACTAGAAAATAATCTTTATGGATTTAGTTTTGGGGGGTTTTTTGGGGGGGAGGGAATGTTTTGGTTTTGTCGGCTATGGGGCTTGAACTCTGGACCTGAGTGCTGTCCCTGAGTTCTTCAGCTCAAGGTGAGTGCTCTACTGTTGTACCACCTCCAGTTTTCTGGTAGTTAATTGGAGATAAATGTCTCACAGACTTCCTGCCAGGGCTGGCTTTGAATAGTGATCCTCAGATCTCAGCTTCCTGACTAGCAAGGATTACATGCATGAGCCACCTCTGCCCAGCTGGATTTAGTTTTTATATTTGGGTTTGTGTGTATGTGTTTGTTTGGCAACTCATAGCCAAGGTCACTGCTGTAAGTTCAACTAGCATCCACCCACTAAACTCAGTTATAACACATGAATAAACCTGTCTTGTCTAATTCTTAATGCAGGCCTTACACATGCAAGTCACTGGTCCAATGATGAGCAAACTTGCTACCATAAAACATCATCAATTCACAAGAGAAGCCCTTCTGTTGGTCTGGGCATAGACTTCTCAGACAAGCAATAGCAAGTGTGTGCAGGAGACCTCTGTTGAAAGGGTTTCTATGGCTACGAAATAGGAGATCAGGTATAGTACTTTAGTGTTGAGTAGATCCAAAAAAGGAAGTTGCACTTTGAAAATATCAAAGAAAAAAATCCTTTGTTGGTATTTAAACACTACTATTAATCATATTTAAATAATCTATAATTAAAACAATATTTAAAAGGAAAATGATTTTAAAAGATATATCTTACTAGCAAAACAAAGAAGCAAAATCAAAATATTATATTTCATTGATCAATTCTTTCATTGATACATACTCCTGGAGTTCCTGTTATTAGGAACTACAGTAAGTCACTACTGTATTAAGTACAATAATTTATGATTAACAAAGACAAGGAGTCCCTGCCCGCAAACAGCTTGCTATTGGTTCTAAATCTGTGTGTCTAGATGAGCATTTGATTGTAAATTCATCAAATCATGTTAGTAATCAAATTAAGATAGGTAATTATTTTCTTCTCTCTATAATATAATTGTTTTTGAAATTTGGATTTTTTAATAGCATGACTATTCACCAGGACCAGCAAATAATTTTTATGGATTTAGTTTTTATATTTGTTTTTGTTTGTATGTGTATTTATTCATCACTGAAATGTTAACATTTGCATAAATCTCAATGACCAAACTTTCAAAATGCATTAACAAAATACAGAGTATTCAGGGAAACAAAATATATTATTAAATATACACATACTCACATACTCACACATGTATATACATATATACACATACAGAAAGAGAGAGAGAGAGAGAATAAAAAAATGGGTCTTCATGGGAGCTTATAAGAAATAAAGAATTAGGGGCATTTATCTCAAGAAGTGAATTATTGCCTGATAGAGAATAGATAAATAAGAGAGTAAACTCCAGAATCAAATATAGTCCATATTCAGGTTCTAGTTGTACTATTGTGGAGTAAGATCCTCTCTGCATCTCAGTTCCTCTACACATAAAATGGATGTATCATGAGGAATAAGTGAGTATAATAAATATAAATAGCTTAAGGAATGTCAGCCTTGTAAGAAGAGCAGCCTTAGAGTCTCCCTAAGGCGACGGTTGAAGCAGATACAATCAGTCCATCTTAAGAATTTAATACAAAAGACTTCATTTTTCCAGCTGTAAAATGGACCTAATAAAACTTGTTTATCTGGGCATTTTGTGGATGTCTGTGTCCTTCAGCTGATCTCCCTTGGGAAGGCCACGCTGCTGTGGAGCATGAGGGGGTCTCCTGACGGTGAGGTCTGCAGCGTTGCCCGCTGAGGCTCCCACCACCATAGCTTTTCAAAGGAGATACTTTTCTGCTGCAATAAAGCTTTTCTTCCCACTTTAAAAAAAACACTTATTTATGTGATAACATACAAGGTAGTTAATTTATGTGCCAGTATGACTAGGCCACAGAGTACCCAGATACATGGCTAAACACTCTTCTGCTTGCCTTTTTGAGATTGTTTCTGAATGTGGTTAACAGAAGCAGATTGCCTTCCCCAGTGCAGAGAGCTCATACTCAGGCCACTGAGGGCTGAAGAGAAGAAAAGCCCGAGCTGGATGCTGGTAGCTCATACCTGTAATCCTAGTGACTAATCAGCTGAGACCTGAAGATCTTGGAAACCAGTAGGGCAAGAAAATCTGTGAGACTTTCAAACAATCAAAAAGCTGAAAGTGAAATGTGGTTCAAGTGGTAGGGTGCTAGCCTTGAGCAAAAACAGCTCAGGGACAGTGCCCCGGCCCTGAGTTCAATCCCCAAGACATCACACACACACACATACATACACACATACACACACACACACACACACACACACACACACACACACACACACACACACTTTGCTCTGTCTGCCTGATGGTTTTGAAGCCAGGATTCAGTCTTTTCCAATGTTTTGATTCAGATAGGAGCTTATACAACTAGCCCTCCAGGCTTTCCTGCCCTTGCCCTCACAGGAACGTGTACCTCTGACTCTCTCAGGTCTCAGGTGTGCAAATTAAAGAGTGTTGGAATATCTCAAATTTCATAATCTTATAATTACCTACATGCCTGGTGAGTGTGTGTGTGTATGTGTGTCTGTGTCTGTGTGTGTATCTGTGTGTATATATGTAAAATCACCTATTCTGTTTCATTGAAAGTCCTATTATACTACTATATATATGTAATGTATATATTACTATATATTATAGATAATATTAATATATTATAATTTACATATTACTCTATAAGGAAGAATCAGCATATACATTTTCTCATTAAATCGAGGACATTAGTAATTTTATAAAGAATATGAAGTATGGTTTAGATAAGTATTCTAAAAACCAGTGTGTTAATGACTTGGGGCCCAATCTGTGGTACTGTCAGAAAGCCCTAGAACCTTTAGGAATGGCTCTAATGGGGAGAAATTATGTAACTGGGGGCATGTTCTTGATGGTAATCTTGGAACCCAGCCTCTGCAGTGCCTCTAGCTTTGCTTCCTGGCCACCATGAGAGGACTAACTTCCTTGCAGCTCACTCTTGCCATGATGTTATAATTTTAACAACTAGAGATAAATTCTGCAAGAAAGATCATAAGTTCAAATTTCAGTTCCACTATGCACTTGATAAAATCTCTTAAGTTCCCTGGGCCTCAATTACTTGATAAGGAGAATGGAGAAATAATATAATCAGAGAAAGGGTATGCAAATAATAACTTTGATGATCAAAGTGCCCAGGACAGAGTCCAGCACACCAGAGAGAATCATCCCTGTACTATTCAGCTATGATTCAGTGTAGTCCATTTCCAGAATCTATATTCCTATACTCTAAGACTCTTAAAATAAAAAGCATTATAAATAATCTTTAGATTATCTTTAAATACTTTTTTATGGTTTACAGAGAAAAATATCTGTAGATACATAAAATATCCAAGGTGTCAACATACAGTATAATCATTTTGTATGATCACTGCTAATACAGTTCAATCTAAATTGCAGTCTCATATTTGACATAATTATACATAACCAAACACTAATAAAAATTGCTGCCTTATATTTCAAATTGGTAATTATGGTAGTAAACATTAACAACATGTCAGATATAAGATGGTGATTTGTTCTGAAATGTATTAGAAATCATTATACTGTATGATAATTTTAATTACAGTTTGGTAGCAAGAGAGCGTGCAGCGGCCTACTGCTCCAAGTGCATGGTGGGAACTGGCAGCTCTTCAATTCGGAGCCCTCACTCTGACTACCTTTGTCTGAGTTCAAGAAATGGAAAGTTGCTTTCTCCACCTATAAATAGTGAACTCCGTTCCTGCTGCAGAATCAATATAGCATGAGATTTGGAGTCATCCTCCCAAGATTTAAATCTTTGTTACGGTACTTTCTAGGCATATGAGTTTTATAATTTTGTATTCTTTAAAATGGAAAGCAATAGTACCTGACTCAGCTGGCAACAATAACAACTCAAGCAGCACCAGAAATATGGGAAATATTTGATACATAATAATGGCTATTGTTACCATTTTATATTCATATTCATATCATTTTTCTAAACTTTTCAAGATCATAGTATAAATGACAGCTGTCTAATGTCCTGTTTAACATACAAGCATGCTGAATGCTAGCTTCTATCTCTCAGGAAACTATCTTCTTCCAAATGGAATCTCTTTTTTTTGTCCCTTTCCAAGTTTTCTCCATTCTTTTTCCTCCTCATTTATTGTTTAACTAGTGGGAAGACTTCATGCTCTGTGTTATATTTTCAGCTCTTGGGAATATCTGGGGGGTTTTTTGTTTTTGTTTTTGTTTTGTCGGTCGTGGGGCTTGAACTCTGGGCCTGGGCACTGTCCCTCAGCTCTTCAACTCAAGGCAAGCGCTCTACCACTTGAGCTACAGTGCCACTTCCGGTTTTCTGGTGGTTTATTGGAGAGAGGAGTCTCACCGTCTCTCCTGCCCGGGCTGGCTTTGAACCACGATCCTCAGATCTCAGCCTCCTGAGTAGCAAGGATTACAGGCGTGAGTCACCAGTGCCAGGCTGGAATATCTGGTTTTTGACTCAGCTTCTCTTGACTCCAATATTGGCTTTAAGTATGTCTTCCAGACACACACTGTGGTCAATTGATGACCCTGTAGAAGCTCTCAGAAGACTCCATTTGCCAGTAGGTGTATGTAAAGGCCAAGCGTTTCCCCACCTCCACCACATTGTGCCATGACAAACCGATCTGCAGGTTTGAGGAACATAATGTCTTGTCTTTCCCCAATATCACCATCATTACCGAAAACAAACACACAGAAAGTACCCTTATGAACTTTGTTACCCTAACGTGAGACTCTAAGAACCATTTTGTCATTTATTTAGAGTTACCTGTTTTCCTCTCTCTTTTTAAATTTTTATTTTACTTTATTATTTTTTGGGCCAGTACTGGGATTTGAACTCAGGATATAGGTACTGTCCCTTGACTTTTTGCTCAAGGCTGGCACTGAGCTACCTCTTGAGCTACAGTTCCATTTCCTGGGTTTTTTGGTGGTTAATTGGAGATAATGATTTCAAAGACTTTCTGACTAGTCTGGCTTTGAATGGTGACCCCCAGACCTCAGCTTCCTGAATAGCTAGGATTACCAGTATGAGCCATCTGTGGCTCACTCCTTTTCCCTCTCTTTATAACAATCCCTGGAGTTTGCGATGTCTTCACTCAATCCTCCTAGCTCTTAGACCTCTATGCAAAGCATCAGGATAAAGCACCTATCCTCTCCACATTTCCATAAAGTATTCAGGGGAAAAGACTAGACTGCTAATTACAGAACTGTCTGGAACCACCAGGAACCTCATTTCCATGAGTGCACTAAGCAAAGGCTCTTCGTTAAAGCCCTTGTTCTCCAGAAGGGAACGCTGTTTCAGGAATGACAGATCTAATTCACCAGAGCAATCCTACAGACCTACGTACGGTATTCATTATTAACTTAAAAACTATGTCAAATCAATTAAAAACCATTTTAAAGGGAAGGAATAAAATTTAGTTCTACCTAACTGCTGCTCAGCTCTAATTTATCTTCCAGCCACTTCCGAGGGATTTTTTTTTTTAACTTGGTTCTTAATCTAGCAGTCATTGGAAAGGGTAATTCTCGTGAAATTACAATGGTGCCTCTTGCATCGTTTCATGCAAAAGTTCCCATTCTTCAGAAAATGGAGAGCGGCTTGTCCAATAAAGACTCCCTTCAAGGTCCAAAATAGAAGAGCCCTGGGAGCTGCTGGTGAAGAATAAAACATCGCATCCCAGAAGCTGCTCGCATTTAAAACACTGCCCGCATCCCTATGACAAATTGTATTCCAAATATAGGTTATTCACAACATGTTTGTTACAAGGCAAGGCATATGAATTCCTGCCATGTCTTTCTTTACAAACATGTCAAGACTTGTGAACCCTTAATGAAATGCAGCATTCCAGAGGCAACAGGAAGCCACAGAGATGCCAAAAGAACAGACTCTGGTTGCTCTTAAGTAACTGACAGGTCCCATAAGCATAGGTGCTGTGTCATCTCTGAAGGTGTTGAGACCAGCCTGAAACAGAAGGAGACTTCTACAAAGTGTCAGCACTAGCTGGAGGCAAAAACAAACAGGCCCAGAGCTCACCTGCCCAGCCTGAGGCCATCTTCCTCTAGTGCTGGTTGATGATACTCTAACACAGTTTGCCCTGTTGGGACACTATTTTGTTTTTTAAAGTCCCATGGGACACCAACTTTCCACTATTCAGACAAAAGTTCCATCAAACTTGCAAGGAATCATTCCATTAGGGTATGTGGAGTTACGCTACAAAAGTTAGTTGGGAGCCCAGGTGCTGGTAACTAGTTCATGCCTGTCATCCTACCGACCTACTCAGGAGGCTGGAGTGGTTCCAAGCCATGTAGACAGAAAACTCTGCAAGACTCCATGTCCAATTAATCAGCAAATACTAGGCTTGAGACATGGTTTAGGTGGTAGAGCATCAAACACGAGAAGAAGAAAAAAGTGAAAATACAAGGCCCTGAATTCAGGCCCCAATATGAACACACACACACAAATTAGTTGGATTAATGTTTCCACTGGTATCATTTTTACCAAGTCCCAAAGGTAAAATCTTCCTAGTTGTTAGTCCACAGTTCTCCTTTTTGGCAAAGCAACACTAGTTAGACGTCCCAAGCTGAGAAGACTCTGTCTTCCCACTGCAATTCTTGCTGACAGAGCCAGAACACAGCAGTCCAGCCCAATATGGTTTAAAGCAGAACACACTCTTGCTATGAAGGGTCAGATGGTGATTCTTTAGGCTCTGCAGGCCATTTGGCCTACAACCACTCAACTCTACCATTGCATGCAGAAGCAGCCACCGACAATAGTAAGTCCATTTGTGTAGCCAGTTCCAATAAAACTTATTTATCACCAGGTACCAGTAGTTCATCCCTGTAATCTTAGTTACTCAGGTGGCTGAGATTAGAGGAATCACAATGAGAAGCCAGCCTAGGCAGAAAAGTCCCCATGAGATGCTTATCTCCAATAAACTACTCAAAAAAAGGAATTGGTGGTGCTGTGGCTTAAGTGTAGAGTGTGAGCCTTGAGCACAAAGAGGCTCAGGGACAGCACCCAGACCCTGAGTTCAAGCCCCAACACTGATAAATACAAAAAAAAACTTATTTATCTATACTGAAACCTAATTTATTATCAGTTTATGAGTCATAACGCATTCGTCTTTTAATTCAATTGCTTAAAGTGCGAGATTGAAGACCCCGCTGATAGCTTAGATATGATCCTACACTATTTTGGGAACTGAGATTGAGAGGATTGTAGTTCGAAGCTCAAGACTTAATCTCAATGGAAAGATGCTAGATGTGGTGGCATATGCCTGTAATCCCAGTGATGATAGGAAGCTTAAAATTGGTAGGGCTCGGTCCAGGCTGAGTCCTAAGCCAGAAGAAAGAGCCTATTGTTTAAATTTAAAAAAAAAATAAAACAGGGATGGGAGTGTGGCTTAGTGGTAGAGTGCTAGCCTAGCATGCATGAAGGCCTGGGTTTGATTCCTCAGTACCACATAAACAGAAAAAGCTGGAACTCTGTGGCTCAAGTGGTAGAGCACTTGCCTTGAGCACAGAAAAGCTCAAGAACAGTTGCCTAGGCCCTGAGTTCAAGCTCCAGGACCAGAAAAAAAAAGTGCACAAAAGGACTAGAAGAATGGTTCATTTGTAGCGCACTTTCCTGGCAATCACAAAGCCTTGCGTTCAAACTCTAATGCCACAAAAAAGAAACATGCAAAAACCATTGTTCTCTACAGAGCTATATGAGATGAAGCAGAGGCTGCATCTCTGTCACACTAGGAGAAGGAAAAGTTCCTTTTGCTACATGGTTGCTTCTGTTATAACTTGCTATTAACACTCATCTGATAAATCCTCAATTTTTGGTTAAACATGCACTGTCTATTTGTGTGGATAGAATATATCCTGCTTACCAACAGCTTCAACAGCCACTCTGCGTTCCTGGGTGAGCATTCTTCCTCCATGCAAAATTGAACTTAAAGACTAAGTTGGTTCCAAAAACAGTTATGAGATTTTGCTGCTGCATCCAAGTAAAAGTGAAGCCTACAGCTCTAGGACAAACGATGTGTTTACTACAACCTGGATTTTGAGTCTTCATATGTAAGTACTGCTTTAATTTAGGGAAGAATTGCTTTGGCTGTCTACAACGACTGATATCAGCATCCGCAAATCAATCATTCGGAATCATGATCAATCTTTTGTCTGTACAATGGAGGAAGTGGAGATGTTCTATTTAAATACCTTTCCACCCAGCGCGACTCTACCAGCATCAGCATATTACAAAAACCAATTTTCTTACATCAACTTCTATCTACTTCTAATTCTGTAGCATAGCTCTGGGGAGTTGCTACAAGGTCTGTGTAAACTGAAAATCTAAATAACATTATGACGCCTATTACAGAACTAATTTATAATCTAATACCCCAGTTGAATTTAATATCCTATTTATTTATTCAAGCAAAATATCTGGAAAAAAAATATGTCACATCATAATGTAGTTGTTACGAAAATGGAAAAATAAAACAGAATTTTAGAAGAGACATGATAATTGCTAGGGGCAGGTATGAGCAAGAATTCCAGAGCCCGGCACACAAAGAAGGGTGGGAGCCCTTTAATAAATAGAATTTTTGCTTTATAATGCAATTATTGTCAAATTTAGTATTTTACATCAAATTTACAACTTTCAAATGTGATTCCTATTAATGTTATCTGCTTAGAGCTACAGCAGCATAAAACTGTTGGCCAACAGATGCCACCTCATCAACTGTCTGAAACAACTTCATTCCCATCCTGGGTGGAAGGGCTGAGCTTTATGGCAACGTTTATAAGCTGCACTGCCGATACAAAAGCACGAGTGATGTGCATAGATAGAGCACAGACAGGATAATGGAAAGAACTACAGAGCTGCTTCTCAGAATACTGAGTGCCTTACTGGTTTCTTTGCCTCAAGCCGAAAGGAGGACAGGGAGGCATGATGGAATAGAGGAGGAATGGAGGAGGTTATGACATGAAAGGAAGCAAAAGTACAGACAGCATAGAGACAGAAGTGTTAGGAAGTAATCCCAGCAACATAGGAAGTGGAGATAGGAAGATCAAGGTTGTGAGGCCAGCCCTGGGCAAAACGCAGAAGACCCCAGAGCAACTAAAGCAAAAGGGGCTGCGGGTGAGGCAGGTAATATACCTGCAATCCCAAGATCCTCAGTTCAAACCCTAGTACTGTTTCTACATACACACACACACACACACACACACACACACACACACAATAAAGCTATTGCTACATTCTATCACTGGACACACTCATCCATCCAGGAGGCAGAGGGATAACTTGATGGGAAAGTTTACTGGGATCCACAGAACATTTGCACTACAGCTCCCAAGACACAAGTGCCATCTTTTATCAACGACACAGGCACTCCGAGTGCTTGTTTGCTCTTAAGGTACAGACGTGTTTATGGCACAGGTTGCAGCCCAATGTGACATCCCCATGAGAGAAGCCACAGACTCAGAGCTCTAGTACCGGCCACACAAATGCATGCACTGTGACACCCCTCCCTCCCAAGAAGGCAGAAATAAACCACAGCCTGTATCACAGGATTTCAGACAGTGAGGTGCTCGGGTACACTAGCCAATCTGCCTGTCTGGATGTTCAGTCTGTTCTTTCCCATCCATATTTTTTAATTAATTCCCCCAAGTTATTCTCATGCATTTCCAGGTTTAGTGGCATCTGGGCTCACATTTGAAAGGTACCTGGGAAGAGCCCTCTGCCCCCTGGAATTATTACAGCACTGCTCCCTCAAAAGCCTGGAATGACACAATTTATAATTCAGTCCTCTGCCTCTTTGGGGTTTTCTGGTCTCCAAGGGTACTGAAGTGACACTCACATATACCTGGGAGAAGATCTAACATAGATCGCTCACTAGATGTTACTGAAGCCCTGTGGAAATGAAACTTCAAAAGATCTGCAAAGGACAAGGAAAAAGAGCCATTCAAGAAGCATCCAAGACCCAGGAGGAAACTAACTCAGTCCTAGACATGCACACACAGGTGGGTTCTAGGATCACATTCAACCTCTGAGCAAAATGCATGGGTGCCATCCATGAGGCATCTCAACTTCACCAATTAGAAAGCGGAAAAGGAATTCACATGTGGTCCCTAAGGTGTTCTCAGAGCCTGGTCCCTAAGGTGTTCGCAGAGGTACCCCGCTCAAATCAAGACTTCCTTCATGGACATCTGTTTTCAGAAATATGCACTTAGCCAAGCACCAATGGCTCACACCTGTAATACTAGCTAATCAGAAGGCTGAGACCTGAGGATCATGGTTCAAAGCCAGCCCAGACAGGAAAGTCCTTGAGACTCTTATCTCCAATTAACCACCAGAAAACTGGAAGTGGCACTGTGGCTGAAAGTGGTAGAGTGCTAGCCTTGAGGGAAAGAATTCAGAGACAATACCCAGGCCCTGAGTTCAAGCCCCATGACAGACAAAATAATTGAGTGATTTAAACATATATACATATGCTTGTGGAGCCTGGTGAACACACCCTCGGTTCTGCTGACAGATGAGCCCCTTCTGGTGGTTTGTCTTCAACCAAGACAGAGCTGAACTTTGGCTATTTCCTGAGCCTCCTCTTAAGTCTGAGTCTGCCTCTCTTCTGACCCCTGCAAGACCATCAGCTCCATTAGGGTAGTTGAGAACGAAAAAGAACCATTTTTACCTGCTCTGTCTGAATATGCAACAGAAACCCAGCTCAGCACTCTATTGATTATTACCTATAAATCTAGCTTCTTGTAAAACACTTTCAGGGACATAAATCTCCCAGAAGGAGATGAAATCTGATAGGAAATAAAATTCTCTCATTTCATTTATTCCCTTGTTTAAAGACTGACTTTTCAATCAACTGGGAATGTTAAGTTGAAATAGCACAGAGACAGGGACAAAATCCCAGTTTGGGGGTCAGACAGAGAGGAGCAGCAAACACAGCCCCTGTCACTCACGTGCTATGTACTGACAGAAAGGTAACTCACCCTCTCTGAGCTCTAGTTCTATTCTTTCTAAAAGAAGGGAAACAAACTTGTCTGCATGGCCGCTGGAAGATTAAATTAGTTCTATAGTAATAGACCAAGTACATCTTTGGCATTCAAGATGTCTGCTGTTAGAAGCAGGACTTCCCTATCTCTCTATATTACTTTTAATACAAAAGAAAATTCTTGGCAATGAAGAAAAATAGCCACCCTTTCATCCCACCAATATAAGTAATGATCAATAAGAAATATTCACCCCCTCCTCTTATATGTATTGATAATCAGTGAGGCATTGGGAAGATGCTTCTGATGAACTTCCCCTTGTGAGAGCTCATAGTTCCAACATATTGAGGTTGCTCATAAGAAAAGAGCAGATGGTAGGCAAATAGTAATTTTTGGCAAAGCATCATGTATTGCACACAGGACTAGTGTTCATCTATGTGTTTCATGGTTCTTGAAGAAGTGTGTCCATTTTGTGGGAGCCCTCCGGTGACCTACACCCCAGCATTTCCCCTTTGCTCCCACAGCTTCTGAACCCCAACATTTTCTGGATTTCCACACTGTGTTGCTATTTTTTATTGCCTGTATTAACAAATTGCTATACCCTGATACTTACAAAATAAGGGACAACATCTCATTCATGTTTTTTACTTCCCCCTGTAAGAAGAGGATCCACATGGAAAAGTTAACTGCATCTCTGCGCCTCTACTGCAGAACACAAAGACCATCACCTCTCCCCAACCCCTCCTCATCACTCCTGAGCCCAAACAGCCGAGTTCCAGATACACCCTTCAACAGCAAAAATGACCAGGAGAACTCTTCCTAGAACAATTGATTTAAAAAAAAAAAAGCTTTCTCTAAATGACCAGTAAAATTTACTCCATTTCCCATCAAACCTTTCTGGACTTCTACCTCTACTTCTATGACTTGATCCTGTGGCCCCCCCCCAAAAAAATCACCTCTGCTCTCTTCCAATATGCCTGAACAATAAAAATGGTCTCTGGCTTCAGTGAATGGATGAGTTTTAGTTATTATAATTTAGTTTGGGTTGAGCTGGGGTTTTTCCTATCCCCTATTGTCTTTCCTGCTAACTTCTGACATGTACAGACCCAGTGATCCTCATCACAGCTCTCTTCTCAAGTCACCAATTGCCTTGAGATGGGCAAATGTTGGGCAAAGAGCAAAGCTGGATTTAGTGATTCTAAGAAAGAAAGGATTGTAAGAAAGGAAGGAAGCTCTGGAGTGATTCTTGGGTCATGTGGATGAAAGTTTGGAGCTAAAGAAAAAGAGCTTGGGCAAAACCAAGATGATCAAGAAAAACATTAATAGAGAAAAAACAGATACAGATAGATAGATAGACAGACAGACAGACAGACAGATAGATGTCTTCCCATCTTGAATCCTGCTGGTAGTTCAAGCATTTCTTATCACTGTGTCTAGCTCTCTAAACAAAAACAAAAGGAAAACCAAACAAAGGCTTGACAAGCCAGCACCAGGCCGACTCTCCCACGTTGACTCACACATGGTGTCCTCGCTTCTCACTCCCGCCACAGATGGTGACGAAGCTCCGGTGACACACGTGGCACCCTCAGGCACTGCCACTTCTCCTGCAGCCCCCCTGCCAAGGGTGAGCGACTGCCATGTTCACACAGGCATGGGCCAAACTCTCCTCCTCCCCCACCTCTTCCCTCCCCTCCCCATCAAAATGGCACATGGTTAGAAATGTGTTGGGGATGTGCGATTTGGGGCAGATAGTTGCTGGAGATCCCACATGCTTGAGGTACATAACTGGGCCACTGAGAAAAAGGAATTTAAGCATTCTAGAAAGCAGCAGGAGAGCAAATTGGCCTTTCCCTCTGAGAGCTATTATTAGAGAGGCCTAGCCCAATTCAACCAGAAAGCCAATATGTGGCCCATGGGTTCTTCCCTGCAACGATACCCCACACATTCTACCCCCTTTCCAAAGAGGAGGCTGGGTCTCATCTTTCATGCTGACCACTGCCTTGCAGAGATCAGTGGTCACCTCCCTTGTCACATAGCAAGTCCAGGGTTCAAAGTTGCATTGCACATGACGCGGACAGCTCACGCAACGTGGCATTACATTTGATTTGTACTCGTGGAATTTGGCAGCCTGCTAGCTCTCCTCTCTGTGTACCTGCTGAAGTCACAGCTGCTGTCTAAACTTTGTAAATAAATGCTAAACAAATGCCAAATAAAGAAACCAACTTCCCAGGAAGTGGAAAGGGCAGGAGATCACAGTTTCTGTTCTCAGAAATGTGCTGTGACCTGCTTCCGAGCCACATTCTGGCAGCTTCCATGAGTCTCTGTTCTCCTAGAGCTTGGAACTCTTTTGCCTCAGAGAGAGGGGGAGGAGGAATGAAGAGACAGAGACAGAGGCAGGGACAGAGACAGGGAGAGAACGGAAGAAGGGAGAAAGTGAAGAAGAAATGGAGGGCAAGAAGAGAAAGGAAAGAAAAAAATGTTTCTATTATTTATCTCCCAGTTAATGAACAGAAAACATTGGTTATGAAGATAATACAGCTATATGGTTTCTGACAGCACATATTTCTATGGAAAGTAGAGATTCTGGAGCCAACTTGTTTCGGTGGACATAATCTGTCATGGTACCATGAAAGGTAAGGAGAATATAGATTGCAGATCCCTTACTACTCCACTTCTCAGTCCTGTATCACTCAGTCCAAGTGAGCCCACCACTGGGTGGAGCACTATGCTCCTGGTCCTTTGCTTCTCTGGGTGGTTCTCAACAGCAACTTCCTGCTGAAGCCTGAGAGAGTCAGCACTCAGACGCCAGCAGGCTGCACCTGTGTTTTCTCAGGCACAGGTAATACATAGCTGCACCCACCAACCACAGCTGTGGAAACACGCCATTTCATTCCTTGGATGTCCCAAAGGACACATCCATCACCCACATGCCGTGGGATGGAGAAGGAGACATGGGCCTCACCTGAGGACCATACAGGGAAGAATACAGCTCACCTTGACTTTCTGATGTACAGTGACCTAGGCCGAGTACATTCTGTGACAACAGTGATAAGATATGCACCGTTACCATGTAGGAAGACTCTCTGGGGGACTACTGGAGCATGTGACATGTCTAGTCTTCCTTCGTAAACCAGGAGTCCATGAAGGACAGCGATCTTAGGATTTTTGCTTTTGTTTCCCTTTGCTTTGCCACAAAACATGACTAACACATAGCACAAACATAGGTGCCAGACACAGTCCTACCAGTAGAAAACAATCAAATACCCTCCACATTCCTGTAAGGCGTATACTCCAATACCCTCATGGTGTTATAGCTGATGCTCAAAAGGCTTTGGTGACTTACCCAAATAAGCGGGGAAACAAGAATGCAAACACTGGTATTCTGGTTTCGGGACCTACACCCTTAAGCTATATGCTATTCATAAATGTCTGATACATTAATAATTTTTTTCTTTTGCCGGGCCTGGGGCCTGAACTCAGGACCTAGATGCTATCCCTGAGCTTCTTTTTGCCCAAGGCTAGAATTCTACCACAGTGCCACTTCTGACTTTTTCTGAGTAGTCAATTGGAAATAAGAGTCTCACAGACTTTCCTGACTGGACTGGCTTCCCACCGCCATCCTCAGATCTCAGCCTCCCGAGCAGCTGAGGTGTGACCACCTGGCTCATTAATGATCTTTTAAATGATAGACGGATCTTATGGAAGAAGAACAGAAAGCCTATGAGAGAAATAAGAATATTCCTATCTACTACACAGGAAAGCGAGACTCAGCTATGTCCAAAGTCACACAAAGGGAGAGGGACGCAACCACATCATTCCCCAGAGTCCACGATCTTGAACTCCTATGATCCAGCACTCTCATTCCTCATCGCATCCATGCAAGCCCCTGTTTCTGTGAACAAAGTAACCTGTTTATCATAATGATATAGCTCTTGATGGATCACTTGTGCTACTGAAACTTTCAGGTTGTAGGTGTGGTGGGCACTTGTCACTGAGACCCTCTGCACAGCTTACTGGTGTTGGAAACACTCGACACCAAGACACATAGACTCCAATGGAGACATGACATGAGCGAACCCAAGACCTCATCTGTCTCCTCTTTCTAGGCATAGTTTTTTAGTTGTGAGCCCAAGGAGCATTCCCCAAGCCCTGGAAACTTTTACCTCTGCCAGCATCGACACCAACCACTTGTTCCTAAATGACTGTTCTTCCATCTGATTATTTTTCTTCCATCCACACCTGTCACCCAACTTTTCATTTTTTAAAAAGTTTAAAAAATTTATTACTCCTGAAGCGAGAACCTGAGAATGAGCAGGCGATTAACAGAATCATTTGGCCGACCTTCAGGAGACCCATCGGTGGGTGATTGATGAAACAGCTACAGGTTTGAGCAGAAGGTCAACTTCAATAATACGGCTGTTACTTCCTATGGCCCCAACGAACCAGCTCAGTCATTAGCCTTCACTTCTCCTTTGCAAGGCATGGCCATAGGACTGACCACAAGCCATGCTCGACTGTAGTGACAAGAGCATGAGAGTTGTATTTGGCCCAAACAGATTAGAGTCTAACATCAGCCGTGACTGGTCCAGCCATGGAGATTCATTGCTACCTAGCCACCACAACCACATCCACCTACCAGTGGGTCTGGCACAAGGTTACTTACATGGGAGTCCTCTCCATACCACTACCACAGAACCGTCACTGCTTTCTCCTCCCTACATTCAACATGGTGGCCACTCAGTCTCCCTACCCACCTTCAGACACATAACACATTCAAGTCCTCCTTTTAACTGGTAGCACTTGAACTAGAAACAAGGAGCAAAAGAAGGAAAGGGCAGCCAGGTGCCAATGGCTCACACCTATAATCTAACTACTCAGAAAGTTGAGATCTGAGGATCCTGGTTTAAAACCAGCATGGGCAGGAAAGTCCACAAGACTCTTATCTCCAATAAACCAGCAGAAGGCTGGAAGTGGAGCTGTGGCTCAAATGGTAGAGTGCCCACCTTGAAAAAAAAGAAAACACTAAGGGACAGCACCCAGGCCCTGAGCTCCAAACCCAGTACCGGCACTAAACAAATAGATAAATAAACAAGAAGGAAAAGGCTGGCAATTTCTAAGGGTCATAATAATAACCCCCAAGGGGCATTTTACCATTTTACCTGCACTATCTCAATGAGTTCTCAAAGGACCCTGTGTTGTCAGGGCCATAGATTGGTGAGCAAAGATGGAAGTCTGTACTACCTGGGTTGAAATCCTGGTTCATTCATGACAAGGGTATGACCTTGAGCACCTTCCCTTACCTCAGCTCCATACACCTAGAATGGAGACAGTGACACTGAGACTCAAGGTCACCCTGAGGATTAAACAAGTCAATGCATATGACATGTAAGAACAGGTCTGAGTGAATTAGAAGAACTCAGATCAGCATTGCGTATTATTACCATCATAAATCCAATTTTAAGGATGAGAAAACCAAGGCTTTGAGAGGCTAATTAACTCATGTGTTCAAGGTCACAACTACTTAAAACAAGCAAGCAGCAAACTTCTTAACTACTCTGTTCATTTCTTCATTCAGATTTCATTCATGAATGCTTCCACCCACCTTGGAAATCCTTTTGTTTATGTGTGTGTGTGTGTGTGTGTGTGTGTGTGTGTGTGTGTGTGTGTGTGTGTGTGTGTGTGCCAGTTTGGGGGCTTGAACTCAGGACCTGGGCACTGTCTCTGAGTTTCTGTGCTCAAGGCTAGCTCTCTATCACTTGAGCCACAGATCTACTTTCAGTAATTGGAACTTTTCAGCAGTTAATTGGAGTTAAGGGTCTCACAGACTTTCCTGCCCAAGTTGACTTCAAACCACGATCCTCAGATCTCAGCCTCCAGAATAGTTAGGATTACAGTTGTGAGCCACCAGCACCCAGCTTGGACATCTATTCTAAATGGGCATTTTGAAGGGTAAAGATCCTCACAAGGCCAGCCCAAAGCTGGGATGGGAAGGGATGGGAGGGAACCCTCTTTCCCAGTGATTGCAGGAATGCATGAGGAGGGGGTTCTCCAAAGTACTACAGACTTAGAGACAGCTCTGACCCTGGTCCAAAAATGAACCCTCTCCATCTGCCCTGGCTCTGGAGCAAGGAGTGAGATGAGGCAGAACAGTTTCCAGTTCTTAGCACAGAAGGAAGAAACTAACAAATGATCCACTAAGGTAAAAGCTGTCTCCACCAGTGCTCTGTGCAACCTTTTCATTGTATCAGGGACTCCACATTCATAAAACTAGTCCCAGGCTGAGGAGGAAGAAACTAATGCCATGGGGCTGGGAAGGTGGCTCAGTGTTAGAGCGCTTGCCTTGCATGCATGAGGCCCTGGGTTCAATTCCTCAGCACCACATAAGAAAAAAGAAAAAAGCCAGAAGTGGTGCTGTGGCTCAAG
>NW_012267224.1:9289058-9385914 GCF_000151885.1 Dipodomys ordii
AAAAAAGAAAAAAGCCAGAAGTGGTGCTGTGGCTCAAGTGGTAGAGCGCTAGCCTTGAGCTGAAGAGCTGAGGGACAGCGCCCAGGCCGAGTTCAGGCCCCACGACCAGACCAACAAAAAAAAAAAAAAAGAAACAAATGCATAAGTAGAAAAATGTAAGATACACAGAAGAATTAGCTGATTGTGGTAGCACACATCTGTAGTGTACCCTACTCAAAGGTTGAGGCAGGAGGGTCACTTGAGTTTATCAAGTCTGATAGCCAGTTATCCTGTCTTGCAGGGCTGGGAAGGTGTCTCAGTGGTAGCCTACTTGCCTTGCATACATGAGGCCCTGGGTTCCATTTCTCAGCACCACATAAGCAGAAAAAGCCAGAAGTGGCGCTGTGGCTCAAGTGGTAGAGTGCTAGCCTTGAGCTGAAGAGCTGAGGTCAGGCCCCACAACTGACAAAAAAAAATAAAATAAAAAAGACCTATCTTGCACTTATACTCCTAGCTACATGAGAGGTTGAGATTGGGAAACGGCTGTTCCAACCCAGGCTGGGCAGAAAGTCTTGAGCTATCATCTTCCCAGAGGGAAGCTGAATGTGATAATGTATGCATATGATCTCAGCAATGTTAGGAAGACTGAAGTAGGTAGATAAAGGCTCAGGGTTATGCCAGTTAGAAAGCAAGACGATATGTCAAAAATAATCACCAAGGGCCAGGGCTGTATAGGGATGGAGTGTGCTTCAAGTGGTAGAGAACTTACGTATTGAACACAAGACCCTGAGTTCAAATCCCTACTACAGCCAAAAGGAAAAAAAATATCTTCCATTTGCCTGGCACTGATGGCTCATGTCTATAATCTTAGATACTCTGGATGCTGAGATTTAAAGAATCATGGTTCAAAGCTAGTCCAGGAAGAAAGGTCCACAAGATTAAAAATAGTTTTAAAAAGTTGATCTGGAAGCCTGGCTCAAATGGAAGTGGTAGCTGAGTAAGCATAGGCCCTGAATTCAAACTCCAGAACTTTAAAAGACTAGACCTTATCTTGAAGTAATGATAATTATAATTTTTAAAGATATCACAGATGGATATAACCCTACTTTTTTCCCATGGATACCTGTGTATTCATGGTTGATACCTAAGATGGACAAGAAGTTAAATATTTGTACTCAGTAGCACCTTCCTTCCTTAGATAGGAGAACCAAGTACACGCTCAGCATCGGGAAAGGTGAAAAATGAGAGGAAAAGGGAATTTGAAATTTTTTTAAAAAAGGTTAGAGATTGGGAAACAAAAGTCAACTGTAAGGTTCTCTATCCTGTGGCTTACTCAGCCAAGTGTTGGCATGAACTACAGATTTAGAACTGAACTTCAGAGTAGTTAAATGACTGACTCATGACCACACAGCTCATACAGCACACAGTTGAGATTTGAGTGTGTTTTTTCTTAATCCCATATTCCTGCCTCTCTCTGTATACCACCCATTTGACAACGAAGGTAACTCCTTGGGTGTTTCTAACTTAGAATGTATATGTGTTTGGGAGGTGGGGGGGGGGGACGGTCGTGTGTGTGTGTTGGTCCTGGGCTCCAACTCAGCCCTGAGTGCTGTCCCTGAGTTTCATTTGCTGAAGGCTAGCCCTCTACCACTTGTGCCACAACTCCACTTTCAGTTTTTATGGTAGTTTTAGTAGAGATGAGACTCTCAGAGACTTTGCCACACAGACTGTCTTCAAACTAAAACCCTCAGATGTCAGCCTCTTGAGTAGTTGGATTACAGGTGTGAGCCACCTGCACCCACCACTAAGCTGGAATTTATGCTTACCCACACTTTTGCAGGGCATTTGGGTTTATATTCTCATATGTATCTTTGATCTGCTCATCATTTACAACACAAGCAAGAGAATGAAATCTGTGATTTTGTTTCTCTACATAATTTCTTCTCTATCATGTTCTGGTCACAGTCAGAAGCATCAGAGTCTATCCTGAAGTATAATGATTAAACCACTGACCTCTTGAGCTCCCCTGCCCAAATGTTCAGAGGGAGCAATTCCCTCTCTTCTAGCAGCACCCCATCCCCAGGCCATTCAGAGTTTCAACCAGCTGCCAGGATCGAAAGACCTAGCCCATCCACACTCTCTGTGTGTCCTTTGCCAATTACTGGCATGTAGGCAGCTCTTGCTGGGAAGGGAAACAAGCATTGGCTGTGAGGTCTACCAGCAGCCTTCTCTCACGGGGAAGCTAGAGAACTCACCAATGTACAAAAGATCGCAGAGAGAAATCACAGAGAGAACTTGGGCTTCGGTGAAATCTCTAGATATCTAATATAATTCTAGAACCCCCCTGCCTTTTGTGTAATCATGGGGGCTTGAACTCAGAGCCTGGGCGCTGTCCCTGAGCTTTTTCATTCATGGCTAGTGCACATCCATTTTGAGCCACAGCTCCACTTCCAGTTTTCTGGTGGTTCATTGGAGATAAGAGTCCTTGAGACTCTTATCTGGGCTGGCTCTTATTTGGGCTGGCTCCAAACTGAGGTCCTCAGATCTCAGATTCTTGAGTAGCTAGAATTACAGGCATGAGCCACCAGCACTGGATTTTGTATGAGTCATTCATTGCTGTGTAACAAATTGTCCCCAATTTAACAGTTTAACATAACAAGCATCACAGTTCTTCCATTAACCCTGTCATCAGCCCCTAACCTGAATAGTAGGAGATGATGCTTTTACCAAAGTGCTGGATTTCATAGAGCTTGCTATAGCCGCCTGACTGGCCCTGAGAGTTTCTACCTTAGTACCCTGGTTTCTACCCTACTTGGGCTTCTGAACCTCCAAAGCATTAGGACACATGGTCCTAAGGAAAGGCCATGTGTTGATTTTTGTCAACACTAAGGGGCTTTTATTGGCCTAACCCATCCTTTCCCAGACTCCTCCAGGAGATGATAAAGCCTGTAATAAGCATCCAAAACCAATTATCAACTGAAGGGCAGCAGTCCCAGGAATAACTGTGCTTTTGAGATGAAAGGCTCAAAATGAAAGCTATTTCCAACCCAAGTATCTCATAGAATGGTAGAAATAAACCTTGGGGGAGGGGGAGGAGGAACAACATTATTGTCAAATGTGTTTTATGACACGGTAATGATGAATGGCATTTCACACTCATAAAGTTGACAGGAAGAGGATGCAAAAAGACTTAACAAAAGTGCAAATACAAATTTCCTTTTCATATCACCCACATTTTTGTATGAGAACAAGACATGCACCAACAGGATGAGGAGGAAGGGCTATTTTTAAAATCCTGAATAAATAAATAAATAGACAGCAGGAGACATCCACCGTCCAGTGAATAGTAAAGTTGCATGGGATGGACTCCCCAGGGAGACTCTGACAAATATCCTTCCTTCTGTCTAGTTGCAAGCCTTTCTGCTGACCAAGGCTTATACCTGATACCATGGAATCTTACTGCTAAGTGGAAAGTGAGCTGTCTGAAGTCAGAATCCATCCCCCCTACCCCGCCTCTGCCCACTGTATTGCTCTATTTCAGCAAATCTCCCTCTCACCCTTTCCTGCATGCTCACAAAAGAGCTGGACCCAAGATAGTCCCTTCAGCCGCCTCATCTTCTCCAGCCAGCTGGGCCATTTCTTTTTCCCTCTCATGCTAAGCATCTCCTTTTCCCTCTGCCTCTGCCTTGGTAAGCTGATACTTTATTTCCCTCCTTTGTTTTTCTCACTCCTGTGATGATGTTCTCATGAGGTATTCCTGAAACTGGGGAGGAATCTGAACTGTGGTATCTGCTTGTGCTTCCAGGGAGAGACAGTCCACTGCGATGTCACCAGCTGTCACCCAGCCAAATCTTGAGACCTTGTCTCCTTTCTCTTTCTGCTTAACTTCTCAGTACTGGATGCTCATCACTTCCAGCAGCTGTTTCCAATGGCCCTCCCACTTTTCCTGCCTTTGCTCCACCCTCCTGCTCTCTCCAGTCTCCCTTCTTCTGCTTCTCCTCCCGCATCAGCCTCTCCAACGCCTCCATTTCCTATCCATAAAATGGAGATTATAAGATCCAGCTCATCAAGCTGTCCTAAGAAATAAATAACATAATCCAGTAAATTGCTGAGCTCGGCACCATCCCCAAATCCATGTGACTCACGGTCGTGATTGCCTTGTGCCCCCTCAATGCCAGCTCAGGAAGACAGGAACTCACTGCATTTGCTCCTATCACTGTAACTCAGAGAAGTGTGCCTGGCACACAGTAGGCACCCAACAACTACATGCAGAACTAGTGTGAAAAGGAATTTATAAGAGACTCAATGCCAATGAGTCCCAAACATGGACCCCATTGCTGACTCCATCCGCTTGGAGTTTTGAAATCCATTTGATGTGTTCTTATTCACAAATATGAATAAAGTTTAGCCCAGTGATGCTTCTCTTTAATAACTTTTTGCACAGTCCTTGTTTGGACTCATTGAAAGCATTTCCATGATGTTCTATAGAAAATCCTAAATCTACGTCTCCCTCCCCAGTGTGCCCCCTGCTGCCCCCCTTACCCATTGCCCCTTCTCCCTTGGTCCCCTCATCCATCTTCACCAGCCCTACATGATTAGTATTCCACAGTCTTCCTGATATATTCTACCCAATGAACCCCCTGAAAATAGACATCCAGTGGTACTTCCTTAAGAAGTTGCTCTTTCCCTTTTTTTCTTTCCTTTCTCTTTCTTTTCTTTTTTCCTGTCTTTCCTTCCTTTTTGGGTTTTTGTTGTTTGTTGTTGTTGTTGTTTGGCAGTATCTAATGTTTGCATTCAGGGCCTTAGCTCACTTCCAACCTTTTACATTTTTTAAGGTCTCTCTTTTTGCTCAGGACTGACCTCAAACCCTTTACCTCCTACCTTTGTGTCCTACATAGCTGGGCTTACAGATATGATTACTGTGCCAGATTTGTTTGTTGAGATGAGATCTAACTAACTCTTTACCCATATTTGCCTGGAATCACAGTCCTTCTGTTCTCTGCCTCCCGAGTAGCTCAGATCACAGGCAGTCACCATCAGGCATGGCCTCTTCTCTTTGTAAAGCCTAAGCCTAATAAAACTATCTCTTTAAAATTTCATTTTCTCAGTATCTCTTAATGATTTATCTTAAGTTCTTCTCATGATTTGCCTCACCTTGATGCTAGGTAAGTGCATATTTGTTGAAAAGAACTTCTGCAACTTGAACTAGAGCTAGGATGGCATTGAACAATAAATAATCGTCCATCACTGACATTCACTTGCATGTGCTCTCTGCCTAGCAAGGTGCACGTGCGCGCGCGCGCACACACACACACACACACACACACACAACCTTCTCCCTCAGCAAGAGAGCTTTGAAGCTCAGAGAATTCAAAACAACTTGTCCCCATGTATAGCTACTAGAAATGGCGACTAGATGGTGAAGACCCCAGATGAGGGGACCAAAGGAGAAGGGGCAATGGGTAGGTGGGACAGCACGGGGAGCACTGGGAGGAGGTGGACCTAGGATTTTCTATAGAACATCATGGAAAGGCTTTCAATGAATCCAAACAAGGACCTTGCAAAAAGTTATTAAAGTGAAGCATTACTGGGCTATAGAAGTGGCGTCTGTCTCAAGTCCAGTGCAATCCCTCAAAGCCAATGATTTCTTCCAGCCTGAATACTGGAGCTGACCTCAGGGGCCAAGGCACTGGGGTAAAAACCAGCAGCATGAAGAATAAGTAAATTAATTAAAAGAGAAAAGGGGCTAGAAGAAAGCAGCAAGTCAGAGAGAAACATCTGGTACAGAACCAGTGAAGAGTGGAAGAGCCAGAGAGAGAATTCTTTGGAGAACGTGAAAAATGAAGACATAAGTGAATCTGAGGAGGAAATGGGTAGAGCGGCTGGAAGAGAATGTCATGGCTCCCACATGCACAGAGAGGAAGAGTGTAGCACGTTGGAAGTCAGGCAGCAATAAGCACAGAAAACCAGCTAGAGTGGTCATGCCTCGCTGGAGACCCAGAGTAATGGGTGGAGAAGGAGGCAGAGACACAGACCAAGGAGACGGTGCAGGGCCTGGGGGACTAGACAGAGGCAACTGCACCTAGGCATGTGGAGAACTCAGCTCCCACAGGGTGTTTCAGAAGAGCTCGTCCCCATTCTGCATACAGATGAATATAAATCTCTCGGTACAAAATAGTCACTCAACAAATACTTCCTGCTTTGAAAAAGGCTCTAGATGACCTGGTTGTGGGGATCCTGGTTCCCTCTGGAGAAGATAAAGGCTATAAAGAGGTCATAAGTCACCATGGCCACCCACTGTGCTGTGGGAAAGGTCAATTAGAAATAAGCAGGTGGCCAGGACCTGGCGCACCATCTCCTAGACATGCCCTTTAGAAATGTCAGCTGCTGTGGGCTGTCATGCTTCTTCCCCTGGAGGGCTCCTCCATAGCCTAACTGAGGGACTCCAGCTCTCTAGGAACTTTCTGGAATGATCTCCTCCCCTCCTCCCACTCCCACCCCTAACAAACACACACCAAACATCTTCTTCCTGCTCTGAAATCTGCTATTACAGGTTCTCCTCAGTTGTTTTCTCATTGCTACAGGCACAAATGCCTTCCCTTTTAAACTTATCAAAGACTTGGAACAGAGAGTTGCCATTTCTCCATCTCTTTCCTACGGCCTTTTTCTTAGCTCTGGGCCAAAGTAGAGGCTGTTTTTATGGCATGAATGGGACAGAGATAAATGTACCAGTGCAATGGGTCAATTTCCATAAGACTTTTGAAATTGGAATTGGCACTTGGAAAACCTATAGAAGTGCCAACTACAATGTATCACATGTATGTATATATCTTTGTGTGTGTGTGTATGTATGTGTGTGTGTGTGTGTGTGTGTGTGTGTGTACTTTTTGATAGTCCTGGGGTTGAACTTTTGGCAGACATTCAAGCACTTGAGCCATACCCTTAGCACTAATTTATAATAATGGTGATGATATAATAATGATAGGACCTTATACATGGAATATAATAATAGAATTATAGTGGTGGGTATATAATACAATAGTAATTGAATTATTTTAATAGCCAGAGAGCTTTTCCTAGCATGTAGTTGATGCTGAGAGAACATGAATTAAATAACACTAGGTCCATGATCAACAGACAGTGTCCCTAAAATGTGTACAACCGCTACTCTACAGAAGCCTTACTTTCCTATCACCTTTCATCTCTGAGGTCTCTGTTGGGGAATAAGTATTGCATGTTTATTGGTGCAAAGGATCTCTTTTCTAAAACAAACAGGCAAGCATTTCAAAAGCACAGTTGGGTCACAATTTAAAGGGTAAGTGAGAAGGAACATCAGCTAGCTGAATTATCAAGAAAGCCTAGAGAGTTCTCCACAGTCTCCCCCACAATCTGGCCCCCCAAACCAGCTTTCTGTGGGTACAGAATGATTAACCTTTGGAGATTCCCATGGCTCTCTTCCCCCAGGGTTACCAAAGCAACAGTGTCCTTGAATTTTTGTCTCTTCTTTGACAGATTAGCAACCGGGCACAGGATTTCCTCTCCTTTTTCCTCGTGATTCCCACCCCAAGACACACTAGCCAGGTAAAAAGGAGCCCCCAGCTCTTGCAGACCAGTCACATCTATAACTCTGGGGTACATGCAGCAAGCTTTGTTAAGGTAGAAGCTTGGGCTATGAAGCCAGAGCAGTAATAACACAATGAGAACTCCTATCCTCTTTCATCCTCCAAGGCTCCAGTGGGTCTTTCTCAGTCCTTAGCCTTCCCCAACCCCTTCCAACTCTTCCTCAGCCCTGCAGGCCAGGAGAAGGCACCTGAGGCAGTTCCCTCGGGGCGGTGGCCAGACCATAGCCAATGGAGGCAGTCACTGCCTTCAACCCAGCTGCCTTCAAATTAAGGCAAAGCTGTTTAGTCAGCACCTTGAGAGTTGGGGGCAGAGAGGCAACCCCCAAAGAAATACTGTATAAGGATAAAGCAAAATCCCTCCACTCTCCACCACAAGATGTTTCTGTAGGTTTGTTTTCCCTTTTTGAGTTTACTCAAAAAGA
Source organism: Dipodomys ordii (assembly GCF_000151885.1). Taxonomy (NCBI): domain Eukaryota; kingdom Metazoa; phylum Chordata; class Mammalia; order Rodentia; family Heteromyidae; genus Dipodomys; species Dipodomys ordii. The sequence continues at coordinate 9,297,082 of NW_012267224.1, forward strand.
AAGAGGACAGCCATAATCTCTCTCCTTCCATCACACTTGGAGAAATGGTGCTGTAGCCAAAACTTCTCTTGAAGTCTGCCAGTTGCTAAATAGGAGTTATTTTTCCTGCCAAACATAGCCTGTCTTCCACAGTGCCTATAAATAGATTATATATAAATAGATTCAACTGATAACATGGAATGAAATAGATGAATGCAGAATTATGGTAAAAACATGATACTATTGGAGTTTGTGGGAAAAGCATCAGAGACAGAACTGGGCTAAAATCATGAGCACCAGATACTGTGGAGTGGGGGAAAAAACTTTATTCTGAAAGGTCTTTTTTTTTAATGTTATCAATAAGATTGACAGGGTAGCTGCTATGTGGACAGCTAAATAAGGTTGCCAGGTTCAGGAGAAAAATCCATGCATAGAAATAGATAGCTATATTAATAGAGCTATAGATAGAGAGATTCATATTATATAGAGATTATATATTATATATATAATATAGAGATTATATATTATTATATAGAGATTACATATTATATAGCGATTATATATTATTATATATAATATAATATAATCGGCATATATGCCCATACATATATATATATAACACACAAATCCAGTGGAATTTGAGTGCCAAGTCATTTTTTAATTCTAAGCATATTTCATACATTATAGAGAAAGTCAGGCACCAGTGACTCACACCTGTAATTCTAGCTGCTCAGGATCATAGTGTGCTAAGAGCTGAGACTCTCAATTCAAAGCCAGCTTGGGCAGGACAGTCTGCCATACTCTTATTTCCAACGAACCAGCAAAACAGCCAGGAGTGGAGGTGTGGCTCATGTGGTAGATTGTGAGCTTTTAGTTGGTGGTGGTGATGGTTGTAGGGCTTGAAGTCAGGGCCTGGATGCTGCTCCTGAGCCACCAGCTCCCGGCGACTTTCAGCTTTCAGTGGAAAAACTAAGAGTTGAAGCCCCAGTTCAACCTCACACACATACATGTATTGATTATTCATTTTCAAGTGAAATTCAAATTAGCTGAGTGCCCTAGATTTTGCCTTGAAACCCTCATCTGAAGAATTGAGGCTGATCCTCAGGATGAGGGGAGTTATTTCCTGTTGGCAAACTCACATGAAGGCTCGTCTCTTTACCTATACCATTTAGACTGACAAAATTTGCCCACAGTGCTCTAAGGCTCAGAACAAAGCCTACATTCTAACATGGTGGGCGCACAACACTCTGGTGAATTCCAACATCTTCTCACAGTACTGCGTCCTCACAGGAGCAACCATTCACATTCCACACAGGAAAGGACTCTCTCATCAAGAACATATTGATTTTTATACTTTGTATGCTTTATATATTTCTGTGCTTTCTGTTGGGCCTTTGTAATGTGAATATATATAATCTTCCCATCTCCAGGAGCTAAAGGAAACTACCCAGGGGTACCAGACCGCATATGAAGGTCTGACTTATCATCCAGGCTACATCCTCCCATCTCAGCATTCTACTTATTTCTTCTAATTATAAATGGACTATGAGCAGAGGATGGTATTGTATACTACAGATCGACTTGAGTAATGGTGGAGGAGGAAGATAAAAGACAAAGCTTAACCAGACACTAGTAGTTCATGTTTGTAATACTAGCTACTCAAGGAGACTGAGAATTGAGTTCAAAGCCTGCCTGGGCAGGAAAATCTATGAGACTCTTATCTCCAATTAGCCACCAAGAGAGCCAGAAGTGGAGCTGTGGCTCAAGCGCTAGCGTTGAACAGAAAAGGCTGAGGGACAGTACTCAGGCCCTAAATTCAAGCCCCATGACAGGAAGAAAGAAGAAGAAGAAGAAAAAGAAGAAGAAGGAGGAGGAGGAGGAGCAGGAGGAGGAGCAGGAAGGCAGGAGGAGGAAGGCAGGAGGAGGAGGAAAAAGAGGGCAGGAGGAGGAGGAGAAGGAGAGGAGGAGGAGGAAAGAAGGAGAAGAAGAGGAAGGAGAAGAAGAAGAGGAAAAAGAAGAGAAGGAGGAGGAGGAAGGAGCAGGAGGAGGGGGAGGAGGGGGGAGGAGGAGGGAAAGGAGGAGGGGAGGAGGAGGAGGAAGAAGAAGAAGAAAAAGAAGGAGGTGGAGGAGGAAGAAGGAGAAGAAGAAGAAGAGGAGGAGGAGGAGAAGGAGGAGGAAGAAGAAGAAGAAGAGGAAGAGGAGGAGCAGGAGGAAGAGGGGGAGGGGGAGGAGAAGGAGGAGGAAGAGGAGGAAGAAGACAAGGCACAAGACAATGCATCAAACAACAAATAAGACAGAAAAGAAATGCCTGACTGTGTTTTGTGTGAGGCCAACCCAGTAGAAGGCTTAGGCACTGCATCATTATTATGAATAATGAGCATCACTTAATAAACACAGCAGACATGAAGTAGGCATTACAACCTTGATGGAAGGAATGAGGAGGTGAGGTGGAGGTGAGCAAGGTCTTCAGAGATGCCAAGTGGGAGCACTGCAAGAGTCAACCTGTGCCCCTACAATCCTTCTCCCACAAAACCACACTGTGGGGTTTTGAGAACATTCTTCACTGAGATACACCTTAAAAAGCATCTCTTGGCCAGGCACTGGTGGCTCATACCTGTAATCCTAGCTACTTGGGAGCTTGAGATCTGAGGACCATGGTTCAAAGCCAGCCTGGACAAGAAAGTCTGTGAGACTCTTATTTGCAATTAACTAGCAAAAAACTAAAGTAGAGCCTTGGTTCAAGTAGTAGCTTTGCACAAAACTAGCACTGCACAAAACACGGAACAGTACTTAGGCCCTGAGTTCAAGCCCCAGACTGGCACGTGCTGTGCACACGTGTGTGTGTGCGCACACACACACACATTTTTCAATTAAAAACAAAACTTTTTATGCCCATGAGTGTCCTCCAGCTTACCCCAAAAATACAATGTACAATATCCCATAAATGTCAATGAACATATTATATTTATTCATACATACATACACTTTGTATCTAGAAGAAACAACAGAAGACAAAAGAGCAACGTAGAATCATGACCATAAGATAATGAAAAGTCCACCTTGATTGTTTGCTTCTGTCTCGAGAACCAAGAAATGGCTAAAGCTTTGAGAATCATATTTGTACATGGGGGGAAAAAGTAGCTGTCATACCCTACTTCCCCTGTGCCCCAAGTCTCTTTTGCACCATGTCTGAGAGGAAAAAACACAAAGAATTACTAAGACATGAGCAGTCTCCTATTAGGCAGGCTCTGTGTCCACCAGGGCTCTGGGCTGCAAGCAACAGAAACTATCTTTGGGAGACATGAGCCCAAATAATGTTTTACAAAGAGGATATGTGAAAACGGATAGATAAGATGGGCAAGTCAGGCTTCAGAGAAAACAAGAAGCACTCAAGGGGATCTGGATAATAGAAAGCAACAGACTTCAAAGCCACTATCACATGAGGCTACTCTAGCTACAGGTAAGACTCAGTATTCCAGTATCTGAGAGATACTCCAGTACCTGAGAGAGACTCAGATTGCTCTGGTCTTAATCATACAGCCTGTGGAGCAGAAGAAACATCAGGAGCTCTAACTAGAAAGGAAAATAGATGTGTAGGCGGACATATCTATCAAAATATTGAGTCGTAGTTACAGTTCAGACTCTGAAACAAGACTTCAGGGGTTCTAATCCAGCTTCTGACTCTTATTGACTGTGCAGCCTTCAATAAATTAGGTAAGCCCTCTGTGCCTCCATTTCCTTGTCTACAAAATGGGAACTATCATAATGCGCATCTCCTTTGGTTGTTCTGTGGATTAAATGGTTTGATTTGCATGAGCCATTTTGAATAGTGTCTACTGTGCTGTTATTACTCCATAAAGGTTAGTCATCCTTCTTATCAATGATGTATGGGATTTCCATTGCTCAGTATACTCTAGGGGCTTGTTTGTTACTGAAGCTAAACGTACCTTCTCCCAACCATCATATTTTATCTCCATCAATCTCTTCTTCTTTTCAACCCACATTCCTGAAGCACCTACAGATACCAACAATCACGAGAAATGCATAGTAAAAGGCCCTGTCCAATCTTAAAATATAACATAAAACGTATAGTGTCTCAGTAAAACACAGCTCTTAGCATGTTCAACATCAAAAGTAAAACCTAGAAACAGATGTCCAAGTGGCAAAGTCCCTATAAAGTTCTGGGTTTTACTGGTATCTGTCGTACAAATTTACTTCTCAAAATGTAAACATCTCAAAGCACCTAGGCCTCCCTTCTGTGAAATAGCGTTTATACTACATATGTGTTTAATAAATGTGCGTACTAAATGTTTAATGATAAGAACCTAAACAACTCCTCTTGCTACAGTAATATAATGGCTAATAGGCCACGAGTGAACTGAGCAGTAAAAAGAAGTACAGAATCGAGTCAACTAAATCCTTAGGTCTCATTACCAAGAAAGGAATAAAACATTCCATACCAAAACCAATGCACAAACACTGCCAAAAGTCAAAGCCAAATACACAGATTGAACACAAAGAACAGCTGCAGTGAAAATTTTATGCTCTTTATTACACAATTCCTCCAAGGACCTGATTTTAAATTCAGGCACTGATTTCCTCATTTGTCAGCACAGATCGCCAACAGCCTACCACAGACCCTAGTTGATGAATGGGACTTTTGCTAATAAAAATTACTCACTAAAGTCACACTTTCCAGTGTCATATAAAATATACTGGCATCACAATGTACATGAACATTATTTCCTAAGCAATGGTGACATAAGACAGAGGAGTGAAGAGTTGGGCTTTGGAAGATTCCAGAACGTTTAGAAACAGTGATTTGTTGAGCAAAGCTTCTTCTGGGAATTGAAATGGGTAGCAACTGAGCAAACTCAGCTTTTCTGGGGTTCAAGAGAAGGCTTGCTATGTAGAGTCTAACAATTGTAAGCTACAGCTTGGTCCTCCTTCTCCAAGTTAAGTCAAAACACAACTCATTTAAATGATCACCAACCACTACGGCACATGACATACATCACAAACAAATGGCTGATTCATCCCAACCCTATCATATAAGACGCTGGGGTTATACAGCATCCAAAGAGAAACAAAGTAGGCTATGTGGAGCTTCTAAGAAAGGTCCATCTTGTCTAAGATACAAGTAGTGTCACTCAAGATAAGATGCAAGCTACAAAGCACCATTTGCAGAAATACAGTATCAGATGTGTGTTGAAATTACAGTCTGCATCAGAAAATCATGTGGGTTTCTGTTTTGTGATGTGCAAATTGTACATTTTCATAGCTGCAATTGAAGCTTTCGCTTAATTCATCACTTCCAATCTGATGAGGGTCCTACACTTCAGAGCCTTCTAAAGGTCAGGCTTGATTAGGTGGGAGCGATGCGAAACAAACCTCATGGCCTGACTTTCCTGCCTTCATTTCCCACTTGGCTTCCCTTGTAGGAACTGTTCACACTCCTCTGTCTTCCTTGTGTCTTTATACGGTTGTTTGCTTTGCCACACATCACCATATACGACCTCATTATTTAAAATAAGGCAAAGCTACCTCACAACTCCGTTTCTCTTTTATTCTTCCTTCAAGCCATGGAATTTTTGCTTCCAAACTGTAACATACTCTAGATGTTAAAAACTTACATGATTGATGTAGGCATATTGGCACATACATGCGCCTTCATGATGAAAACATTTTATATAAGCAGACAATAAAATTTATGTCTGTATAAAAACCAGTAAGTATAGACACCCTCATGCATAACTATAAATGGATAATATCAGTTTGGGGTTCAATAAAATATCTATTTTTGGCATCTAATATTAAGCTGATCCACAATAAATTGTAATTAAACAGACCCATCTGTTTATAAGTAAGAGAATATCTACCTAATATCTACTAGGTAAGCTGATTATCTAGTATTCATTAAATCCTTTTCCCTAATAATAAAGCTTCAATTTCATCTGTAGCACCAATGTTCATTGTACACTTCAGGTTACCTTTGCAACTAGGTGGGGGAAGCAACTCTTCAATAAAATGCAAGAAGAGACCATTGGGATGACTAAAGCATACTAAAAGAATGACAGAAACCTGCAGACCCTTCTTCTTGTTGCCTTATCTTTTCTTGTTTTTGTCTGAAAAATAAAAATATAATGAGCTGGGCACCAATGGCTCATTCCAGTAATTATAAATACTCAGGAGGCTGAGATCTGAGGATCATAGTTTAAAGCCAGTCCTGTGAAGTGACAGAGCGTCAAAAAAGAAAGAAAGAAAAGGGAAAGAAAGAAAGAGTGTTCCGGCCCTGAGTTCGAGCCCCAGTACCAGCACACCAAAAATACTAATAATAATGACTGGAGATTCTGGAGATTCTTTTTAACTCAAAGATGAAAGTTCATATACTACAGACAAGAGAACAGAAGGACAGAGAAAATGTGGGTCAAAGTTACCATACCAGTATTGCCTTTATAGAGCTTACTTTGGGTCTTCATTCATAAAGATTTTTAAAATTTCTATGTACTTCAGCCAATTTTATGTTTACTACTTAATTCAGTATGCATAAAGAATGTCATCGTAAAAGTCAAAATAATCATGGAAGAGCCAGTGAACAATGAATACATGAATACAATCCAGATTTTTACCTTCCTATGTAAATTTGTTTTCCATATTCATCTTACAAAGATCTTTTGGGCCCCAACAATGAGATGTACAAGTCGTTATGTCGAATTGGGAAGGATTTTTATCTGGCAAAACCACCCAAGTTTAAGGTTAATGAGGCTCATGTTGATGAGAGTTGAATGCTAGCTGTTAAGTAAATAATCACACCAGTAGAAACTGAGAGCCTTGTATCCCTAAAATGGGCAGCAAATTGCAAATTGCCCGATGGGGTAGGTAAAATTGCTGAAAAGATTTTTTTTTTATTGACAGAGAAACTGAGTCATCAAATTATTAAATAGCCTAGGGTGCATTTAGTGAAATAGCAGGACCAGTTAAGAGAGACTTTAGTTAGCTGTGAAGGCCACAGAAGACAAGGACTGGAGGTCAGCGCACTTCTGCATTGTGAGCGGCCACTTCTTTACTCTGAAGCCCCCTCCACCCCCAAGTTGTTTGTGTGACACAGACACTGCCTTCTCCCAGCCGCCTGCCATTCTGGATGCCAGCCACCTCCAAAAATCTATCTTCCCTCTTGATTCATTTTTCAGCATGAACGAGAAAATGGTTTGATGATAGAATAATAATTGATGGGTATGATGTCTGATGTCATGTAAAAGGCTTGATGTTGTGGCTGCATAACTATTTACAAAACACCACCTACTAGAAATGTTAAAAAGAAAAAAAAAAGAGTCCTGCATATCGTCCTTGCTAGAACACTGTGTTTCTAAAGAGGGTTGCATTACCCACGGAGACTGATGAACCACGTCAGAATTGGTAGAAGCAGAAAGGTCCACTCTGCCCTCATGGCTGTGGTTATGAATGGACAGCATCTGGCCTATCTCCTCTCGGCCCCTGCCCTCCAGGCCACTGTGCCCACTTGTCTTCAACCCGGGCACTTTGACAGGGTGTTTGATTGGAGGTGGCCTTGAGGCAGAGGCTAGTTTTATTGAATCAAAATGCTGTAGCTTCACTGAGGACTTTTCTTCCAACTACTGTTGAAGGCCTTCCGGGCCCTCATTTATAGCAGGTGGATGAAGAAGCAAAGTTCTCATGGCCGCTTAGTGAGCCAAGGGCCAGGCAGGGCATTCCATAATCAAGCCCAATGGCCGTGAAACCTCCATCACTGCCATTTGTCACACATACACACGGCGCTTCTCAAATGGCAGTCAGGAATTACCCATCCAAAGTGGTTTTGGGGAAAGCAAAGAATTCAAAGAACAAAGTTAACAGAAGACAAATGAATTACTGCCTGGGGGAGATGGGTTCCACATCTGACTTCAGACAGACTTCAGCTTCACTAAATGAAAAACAAAACCACCTTAATGAACATTCGCTCCCATTGTCTGTCTCCTTTAGACGGCATTATTCTTGCACAGACAAGCAATGGACTTCTGGGTCAAGACTCAGAGGTAACTAACCTCAAGTACAAGGAAACTCCTATTCTTAGACCCTGAAAATCCCGGCCTCGCGTGGAATTTCCATCACCTGCTAAGACGTCTTTCCGTCAGTACCTAGGGATGTCAGCTATTCACTTTATTTCCAGATAGAAGTTATTTTTGAACAAAATGGAGGGGTAGCAAGCAGAATTGAGGTTATTTACAGAAATTAGTGGTGGGAGGAAAACAATGTGAATCTAAATGAAGAGATTATCAGCAGAGAAAGATATGTCATCGCCTAATAAGAAAGGCAGGATTCTCAACAGAGCTGTGAAGAGAACCCTCCCTGGCATGGAAGAGAGGTTATTTACTATATTCAAGCTAACTTTACTGGTTGTATAGAAACAAAAAAAGGATTGTGTTGGGTTGTATCGGGGCCACCACACTCTCATCTTTTCAATTACAGAGATAGAACAATCTCAGATTCCGAAGCTAACTACAAATCAAAATTGTGTTATGTTATCTGCTGAGACACAAATGGAAAATAAATACTGTTAACTGTCACTTTCCATTAGGTAACAGAAATTCAATTACATTTCAAACAAGCTTCCATGTCAACAGAATAAATCTGTTTCATAAATGAGCAGGTAACCATTTTTGATTCCAACTTCCCAAAGGGAATAAAAATCAATTTTAATCACAATTCTTCAATTTTTTTCTATATGAATGTTTTGGAGTCAAGTATATCATCTGGTCTAATAAACAGTGCTGTATAGAAAAAGGGGAAAGAAAAGGCTGAAATTGGTTGTTTTTTTTTTTTTCCCTTTCTGGTGCCTCTTAAACCAAAGACGCTGCATGTCCAGTTTAACTGAATTGTATGTTGTTCAAATTCCCTCGTGAAAAACAAATGCCAAAGAGGAGGATGTTCAAAGGAACTTCTTCTGCTAGGGCTATAGTTTCAATAAGCAATGTGTGCAGGGGATGTAAATCCATTTTAGGGACAGACCTTGAGCAGCAACCCTACCTCAACTCCCTTAAAATGTCGAGGGAATCTGAAAAGACAAGTTTCTCTTCTGGAAGATTCAGTCCACCAAAGAGCAGGCTGACAAATGTAGAGGCTGTCTGGGAGAAGTTGGAGAAAATGGTTGACTTGGTACAAGGCTATTTTGATCAAATAAATCCTTAATGATTACCCACTTGCATTGCAATGGGTAGCCTTAGAGAAGGGAACTTCTTGTACTTAAATCTGACTTGTAGTGGGTAATAAAAGGATAGATGGTTCCAATATGAGGCCTCCAACCTTTATATCACTTGTCAAAGGAGTTGTTCTAATATGTTGTAATATAACAAGCATCACTTGCAATATACAAGCATCACTTCCAATGACCCAGAGATGGTGCAAGTACTACACACGATTGTTTCATTTGATCCTCACCAATAATCTTGTGAGGTAGATCTTATTCTCATCTCCAAGATGGAAAGAAGTAAGCAGAGTTCAGTTATTGGCCCTAAATGGCAACACTGTAAACACCCAGTATTGCTGAAACAAGGACACAGGATGACCCATTGTAACAATGATACAAGATACTATATTGAAAGTGAACTTTACAACATTTTGGGGGAGGAGTAGGGGAGGTGAGGGAGGGAAGGGATAGTGGGAGAACAACAAAGGAGGGTGTAACAATTCTCAACAAGAAATGTATGCATTACCTTACTTATGTAACTGTAACCTTTCTGTTCAGCAGCCTTACAATAAAATAAATTTTTTTTAAAAAAACACCCAGTATGTTAGTTCCCTTATCTCCATACTCTTTATGGATGGGGAACTTGACTAGAAAGGACTTGGCTGTAAATATTTTAGGCTCTGCAGACTAAACTGTTGCAGGTATTTAACTTATACATACAACGTACATGGCTGTGCTGCAACTGAAACTTAGGTGGTTTCAATTCCATCTCAGGTCTCAAAATTCCAGTTTTCTGTGCCCCAAAATGCATTATCAAACATGGCTGATCACATGATTTATCCACTAAGTCAAAACATTTTGAGAGTCACACTGGGTCTTATCAATAACCAAACCAAAACAACAGAAGCAAACTAGAATTGCCCTTTAAAAAAAATAGAGACCCTTTAATAATAAAAAAGCTATCCATGTTCTACAGAGATTTCAAGTGATCAAGAAAGGTCTAAGAAAAAGCCAAAGTTGGATGATCCCAAGCTGGCTGATGACTTGGGCGTTTGAAATCTATTTTAAGGTTAAGTTTGACATATTAAAATCAACTAATTTTTATGGGAAAAAAATATTCTTCTAACTTTGTCACCCTTCAGCTCTCTGTCTTAACCACTGAGCACTAACCAATAATATTAATAATAATAATATAATAACCTAATGATCTTTGTTCAATACACTGATGAAATCAATACCTATCCTCACCATAGTATATCCCCAATCCATCAGTCTATAATCCACTGGGAAAGAAATCAAGCTAGCCAGTCTGCCCGTTGGTTGACGTCAGTGATCTTTATTTATCTCCCATGTTAAATGCATCATTCTCTGCTTCTCTAGAATTTTTACTAAAAATTTTCCCCGGAGATTGACAGTAAAATATTCACAGGTTTATAGGGTTTCATAAATCAATTTCATTCTTGTTGGGGTTTTTTAAGTTTAAATAATATTTAAATTGCCAGCCCTCTGGCTTGGCTCTCTTGTCAATGGAAGATGCCCAGAGAAGCCAAGAGTTGTGCCCAGCACATGGCTAAATCCATGGAGTACCACCACAAGAGGGTATCAGTTTCCCACAGATTTCCTAGGAGGTTGTCACTAGCAAGGCATTGGAGGCAGCTCAATAGACACATGGAATGAACTTTCTACTGATATTAAATTTCCTACAACAAATACACATCACTTTTACAAACAGGAAACTATGCTTTTCCAAGCCTTTATTTGAACTGCACAATGCCAAAGACACTTCGTATATATGCCTAGCATGTACTGAGCACTCTTCTAAATTTGAGGCAATTTCTTTTCTTTTCTTTTTGTTGTTATTGTTGTTGTTGGTGGTGGTGGTGGTGGTGATAGGGCTTGAACTCTGGGCCTGGGCGCTATCCCTCAGCTCTTTAGCTCAAGGCCAGTGCTCTACCACTTGAGCCACAGCACCACTTCCAGTTTTCTGGTGGTTTATTAGAGATGAGTCTCACAGACTTTCCTGGGCTGGCTTTGAACCGTGATCCTCAGTCTCAGCCTCCTGAGTAACTAGGGTTACAGGCATGAGCTACCGGCACCCAGCCAATTAGAGGCAATTTCAATCCCCCTCCTTGCCTTCAAGAAGCTTTTACTCTCCCCAAAATAAGAGGTGGCAAGGGGGAAGCTGAAAATCAACCTCATTTGTTACGGGACTCAAAGAACTAGGAGAGAAAGAGTCCTTGTGAAGCTCTTAAAAGACTAAAAAGCCACTGTGCGTTTATAAAGGCAGATTCTCTGAGGAACACAGGTAGATAAAAAGGAAATGAAGTCTTGATTTAGTAGCAGCAGAGAAGCTGGTTCCAGAGATGAAGTGTATTTGAGGCTTTAATTAACTGTGACCCCATCTCCGCTGAGTCATGAGCCGCTCCCCTGTCTTGTCCTGGCTCTTTCCACTCACCTGCCCTCCCTTTTATAATGAATACCCAAGACACTACTACAGCTGTGACTTTCCCTGCCTCATATCTCACAGGGTAGGGAGAGACATGGACCCTGGCTCTTGAGCTGTGATGTCGAAATCCCTACCTTGCCCAAGTAACTAAGCACACAAATGTCCCTTCAGAGGATTAAAACATAAATAAATAAGGTTTGGAGAGCACATCTTCTCAGAGGTACCCTAAGATCAGAATAACTTCTAGTTAAATTACAAGTCACATTTTCTGAGCTTCGTTTTTTTTTAATAGGAGTAACTCATTTTTGATGTACACAGTACAGAAGGATTAATTTTATTTTGTACTGCAGAAGGAAGTATGGGATTTACTTATCTGGAGTTGATCTCAGAAAAAAATCGATCATGCTACAGAAACCAAGCCTTCTCAGGCCAAAAGGACGATGATTCCCAAACTGTATTCTGAAGATCTCAGGACCCAGAGAAGATTCTCAGAGTTCAAGTATGGGAGTGACTGGAAAGACAATGGGCCCCCCAGCCTAGCTAGAAAGCGAGCTCTGTGAAGTTCAGCATCAGACTTCATTTGAAACAAAAAATAGTAAGCTGCAGATTCTCATTTTACTTCTTCATATCTTGGGTTTAAAAAAAAAAGAAAGAGAAAACTAGGCTTCATGAAGATGGAAGACTTAGGATGATCCAGCTAATTAGCAATGGGATAAGAGCAAAATCTTCAAGGAGATTGATACAAGTAAGGAAAAATCACAGTCCTAGTGGGGACATTTTTTTAACCTTTGAGCATAATGTGTAAGAGAAAAAGAGACAGATAGACAGAGAGAAATTTAGATGAATTGACCAGTTAATATATTAAAGAAAGAAGTAGTTCAGAATTTCTAATGTCATTCATTGAACAAATATTACTTAGTACCTTCCTTTATTATTAGCATATGTTAATAATACAGAGGGATTCTGTTGAGTACCTCCTAAAGCCAGAAGTAAGGAAGTATAATCAAGACAGAAAGAGATTATGCATTCCCACCTGGGAAGAAAAAAAAGACAAACAATAAATAAGAACAATAATTACAAATATAAAACACACTAGGAATGAAATAAACAAGGTGATGCTATAGAAAGCAATTATACAAGTTGATTAGAAAAGATCACCTAGAGAAGTAAATATGTGAGTTTAAGCAGGAGAAAGAGGAGTCAGTAACACCAAACAAAAAGGGAAAAATTCTAGGTATCGCTTATACCACAAGTGAGAAAGATTGACAGAAAAGTGGACAGTATGGATGGTCACAGTGGATGTGAACCAGGTTACATGTAGCCATACAGACTATGGTAAGAAACTCAGATTCTCATTCCATGAACAAAGAAAATCTAAATCACTCTAACATTTCTACCCAGAGAGTCATGTTATCTGATTTATAACTAAAGAACATTCTACTATTATATGATAATTGGTTAGCAGTGGATGAGGGGTAGATTTATCGAAGACCAATACTGAGAAGCTACTGCCTTTGTCAAGGAAGGAGATGTGGTAAGGTTGGTAATATTTGGGGTGTTAAGCACTGGCTGAATCTAAAAAGTGTGTTTCATATAAAGCCAGTGGGTTTGGCTGATGAGTTGAGGGTTAGAGAAGAATAGCATGTCAAGAGTGAATCCTGGTTAGACAACAAAGAAGATGGTATTCCATTTACTGAGAATGAGTGAGGAAAAATATTTTGTATAGAGAAACCAAAATAAATGCATTTCAGACATACTGGGTTTGGAACCAGTGGTACAGGTCCAAATGGAGATGCATATAGGAGACAGCTTGCCATACATACCTGGAGCTCAAGAACTCCCTTGACTAGAGTTGAAAAAATATGACATGCACAGACATAAAGATGGCATTTTAAAACATGGGGTTGAGGAGATCTACTTCCACTGTGGTTGAAAATGCTCCCGTCGGATTGACTACCTTGCAGATAACAACTATAAACTCTGGACAAAATAACAAAAACAACTACATGAAGGCTCTAGAAAATAAATAAAAGCAGGCAGATGCTGAAAAGAAATCAATACTGGGAAAAGATATTGTCACAGATGTGTTCCCCCTTTTATGGTGCTCGGCTGATTTAAAGGAAGAACCTTACTCTTCTGAACAATCAGAGGACAGCAAATCTCTGGTGACTATGAACAGAACTGCATGGGGCCAACTGACAGCAGATCAGCTAAGGGTGAGATTGCAGTCACCACCCAAGAAAGAGACTCTGCATGACTTCAACCAAGTTCATTAATTATTTGGAAAAAAAAAAAAAGCCATAAACCAGTGGCTCACAACCTAGAATCCTAGCTACCCAGGAGGCTGAGATCTGAGGACCATGGTTCAAAGTGAGCCTGGGCAGGAAAGTCCAGACTCTTATCTCCAATTCACTACCAAAATTCTGAAAGTAGAGCTGTGGTTCAAGTGGCAGAGTGCTAGCCTTGAGCAAAAAAGCTCAGGGGGCAGTGCTCAGGCTCTGTGTTCAAGCCCCTGAACTGGCACCACAAAACAAACAACAACAACAAAAAACCTCTTTGAGGAGTATAACAGAGCCTGAACTTCTACCCCATAAAATTGCTAAAATTATTCAAGATACTTTTTTAGAAATAAAATGAGGAATCCGGGTGCTGATGGCATATGCCTGTAATTCTAGCTACTTGGAAGGCTAAGATCTGAGGATGGAGGTTCAAAGCCAGCCCAGGCAGGAAAATCTGTTAGACTCTTTTGAGTTTTTTTTAAAATTGTTTTTGTGTAGTTGATATACAAAGGGGTTAAAGTTATACGAGTCAGGTTCCATCAGTATAATTCTTTCTGAACTCTCTCCCAGGCTTACCCTCCTATCTCCACCCTAAAGCTGTCCAGTTCATTTTCTACAGGGTCTGGTGAGGATCACTGTATTTGTTCATTTGTATTTGTTCACCCTTGTTCCACCTTTTATGTGTCCTCCCTTCCCCTCCCAAATACAAAGGAACAAACAATACAAAAGGAAAAGAGAACAAAAACAGGCAACTAACGAGTGTCTCGTTTCCTTTTTTAGAGCTCATTACAGATAGTCATCTGTCCATAGCTATTGAGCCTTACCTATGCTTAGCCTCCTTTGGTCTCTATATGTTAATTACTAGGATTTTATTTTATTTTATTTGTTTTGGTCATCCAGTGTGTTTACTTATAGATTTATAGGTACATTCTAGTTACCACAAATGAGGGAAACCATGCAGCCTATGTTTCTTTGGTTCTGGCTTATTTCACTTAATATTTTCCAAGTCTTTCCATTTCCCTACAAATGGTACAGAAAAAAAGTCCACAGAATGGGAGAAAATATTTACTAGCTATACATCAGACAAGGGCCTCAGACCCAAAATATACTTAGAGTTCAAAAAATTAAACCTCCAAAAAATAACCCTCAAAAACAGAACAACCCAATCAATAAATTGGCTAAAGACCTAAAGAGACTCCTCAGAGGAAGAAAAAAGAATGGCTAATTGATACATGAAGAATTGTTCAACATCTCTAGCCATAAAAGAAATGTAAATCAAAACAACACTGAGATTCCACCTCGCTCTAGTTAGAATGGCCATGATCAGGAAAACTAAAAATAACAGATGCTGGCAGGAATGTGGCCAAAAGGGAACCCTATTGTATTGTTCGTGGGAATGTAAACTTGTTCAACCACTCTAGAAAGCAGTATGGAGGTTCCTTAAAAGACTAAACATAGAGTTCCCCTATAACCCAGCAATTCCACTCCTGGGCATTTATCCAATGAACCACAAACCAGGCCACACTAAAGCCACCAGCACAACCATGTTTATCATAGCATTGGTTACCATAACCAAGATATAGAATCAACCTGGATGTTCCTCAGTGGACAAATGGATCAAGAAAATGTGAGATATATGTGTGTGTGTGTGTGTGTGTATGTATATATATACAAACACACACACACACACACACACACACACACACACACACACACACACACATATATATATATATATATATATATACACACACACACATATATATATGTGATGGAGTTCTACCGGCCCATCATAAAGAATGATATTGTTAGACTCTTATCTCCAATTAATTCCCAAAAAGCTGGAGATAGACCTGTGGCTCAAGTGAAAGAGCACTAGCCTTGAACACAAAAGCTTAGGGATAGTGCCCAGGCCCTGAGCTCAAACCCCTGGACAAGTACTAAATCAATAAATAAACAAAATGTAGGGCTGGAGACATCACCCCATGGTACAGAACTTGCCTAGCATGTGCAAGGCCTTGGGTTTGGTTTTAGTACTACAAGGAAACAAACAAAAATAATAACTAGAAAAATATATGGGTAATACTGTAAATATATATATATATGAGTAATACTGTAACCCAGTATTAAGGAAAATGCAATTAACTCAAATAATCCAAATGTTGGAAACATCAGACTTTGAGGTTAAAACAATGATTTGAACTTTGTTCAGTTAGGTAAAAGAAAACATGCTTGTAATGAGTGACTAAATAGACTATATCACAAGGAAAAATAAACACTATAAGAATATAATTTCTAGAAATAAGAAACAGAATTATCTCTCATTCTTTCTACAAAATAAAACATTAGATGAATATAACAGCATAATAGAAACAATAAAGGAATGATTCCATGAATTTAAACATAGATCAATAGGTATTATACAATCTGAAGAGTTTTAAAAAATGTAAAAACTTTAGTAGATTTTCAGTGCCATGTAAAACCACATTAAAAGGTCTAAGCTAGGTATAATTAGAAATGGGAGATGAATCAAGAAGAAGAGGAGTCTAAGGATTAGATTCTGAAGTATGGGGGGAGGGAGTTTCTATAGAAGAAAGAATAAACAAGGAGCCAGGCACTGGTGGCTTACGCCAATAATCCTAGCTACTCAAGAGGCTGAGATCTGAGGCTCACAGTTTGAAGCCAGCCCAGGAAGGAAAGTCCATGAGACACTTATCTCCAAGTAACCAGCTGAAAACAGAGAGAGGAGCTATAGACCCAAAGTGGTAAAGCACTAGCACTGAGCAAAAGAGATCAGGAACAGTGTCCAGGGCCTGAGCTCAAGCCCCAAACCTTACCAAAAAATAATAATAAAATAAAATAAACAAGGAAATTTGAAAGCAAACTCTTTAATTTTCTAATTTATTAAAAAATTAACTTAGATGTTTTATTTTTTTTCCTTTACTTAATTCTGTGACTCCAGCCAAATATTTGCAAATTCTATGACTTTCCCCACAAAAGGGAAAGAATTTATCAACTGATCTAAAACAAAGTCGCAGTTTGCTGACTTGCTTTGAAGACAGGTCAGTATAACTATAACTAGCATGTAACCAGTAGCAGAAATTGTAATGGTTTATTAGAGAAAAATGAAATTTACTTTTCTACAAGTTTCCCACGTGTTTACTATGTCATCTTACCATTAAACAGCTTATAATGTTCTTCCTATAATTTTATCATAATAAAAAAATCTTGAAAAAGAGTCTCCAAATTTTAAATCCATAATTAGAACAAAAAAAATAAAAAGAGTGGCAAGAAACAGGAGGAAAAAAATAGGAAGGAGAAGAAAGGAGAAAGGAAAGAAGAAGAAAAGGAGAAAGGAGGGAGGAGGAACAGGAAGAGAAAGAGGAGGGATAGGAGGAAGAGGAAGGGGAAAGGAAAGTGGAAGAGGGAAGAAGAGGAGAAGGAGAAGGAGAAGAGGAGGAGGAGGACGAGGAGGAGGAAGAGGAGGAGGACGAGGAGCAGGAAGAAAGCAAATTTCAGATGCTTATTGAGACCAAAGATCTTTCAAAACATTGAAATCTATTCCACTGTGAGGCTTACAGAAAAATAAACTTTAGCAGGTGAGATGTAAATTATAGATTGGAAGGGATTAAAAATGATGTTTGAAACAAACAGCCAATGATAACACAACAAAGTGCATCAGAAATAAGATGGCCACAAAGGAATCAGGGAATTGGGGAGAGAAGCAGCATGCAAAGGAGACAGTGAGAAGGATAAGGAGATTGCAGCGGAACTAAATAAATGTATTTGCATCAACTTGCACACTGGAGAATAAGGCAGCACAGGAAAAGGAGAAGAAACTCATCATGTGAAAGAGAGACATAGCTCAGATAGAGACATCAAAGGGAGCCAAGAGTCAATAAAACCAGAAAGGAAGGCCCAGGCCACAATCCAGCCAAAGCAAGAGGCATTCTCCAAAAACTGGAAGTAGGGGATACTTGCAAGCACAAGGTTCCTTCCAGCTTTAGCACTTGCCTCTTAAAAGAGCCATTACAAGCAGGGTGCCTGTGATCCATGCACTGTCATCCTAGGTACTCCTGAGGCTGAGACGTGAGGAACATGCTTCCAAGCCAGCCTGGGCAGAAAAGTCCCTAAGACTCTAATCACTGATTAACCATCAAAAAGGCTGATGTGATAGGTACCAGCCACAAGCAGAAAAGATAAAGTACAGTACCTAGAGCTCTAGCACCAGCCCTTCCCTCTCTGCCCACGCCATCCCAATAAACAAAGAGCCAGTATTGTGATGTATATTGGACTGGATGAAAGTTACACTCTACCATAGCTGGAAAATTCTCTAGCAGGAAGATCTCAAAACTGCCAGACCTGCTGCCAGGTATATCATAACCAAACTGACTGGATAATTGAAGGTCAAGCAAGAAAAGGAAGCTTTTCTCTGGCCCATCTGAGAGTTTCTAGAAATGGAAATTCTCATCACTGCCAGTAGGAACCTCCAGCTTTGGAGAACATTACTATCACCTAGTCATCTGCTTCTATTTTATTTAGTATTAAATATTAAATATTTGTACTTATATGGCCTAGTAAATTTACACAGGTCTGTGCCAATGAACCACCAATTTCACTGGGTATTTACACAAGAGACATTCTAGGGGAAATCACAAGGATGTACTTCACAAGATTGTTTGCAAAAATAAAAGCTAGGTAAGAACATAAATATCCATAAACAGGGAAATTACAATAAAATATAGTCATGCAATGAAACATGGAATGTTTTCAATTCCTGATTAATTGGAACTACATGTATTCATGGGCATAGGCTTAAAAATTATAATATTTTGGGTCCACTGTGGTGGCTCATGCTACAATCTCAGCTACTCAGGATAGGAAGGTGGCGGTTCTAGGTTAGCCTAAGGGGACAAACAAGTCAACAAGAATTCATCTCAAAATAAACATCCTAAGCCAGGTGCTGATAGTTCATACCTGTAATCCTAGCTACTTAGGAGGCTGAGATCTGAGGATCACAGCTCAAAGGCAGCCTGGGCAAGAAAGTATATGAGACTCTTATCTCCTATTAAACCACCAAAAAGTCAAGAGTAGAGCCATGGTTCAAGTGGTAGAACACTAGCCTTCAGCACAAAAACTGAAAAACAGTGTCTAGGCCCTGAGTTCAAGCCCTAGAACTGGCACAAAAAAATAAATAAAATATAAATAAGAAGGCCCTGGGTTCAAATCCAGAGTGGAAGTAACAATTGTAGTCTCATCTGCTAATTTAGACAGGTACCTTTAGTCTCTAAAGCTATCTATTTCTACTAGCGAAAAACTTACAAAGGATAATTGACATTTTTTCCCGCATTGCTCCACTGCTTATTGCATTGGCTCCATTTTTTAGCTCTATAGATGTTAAAGGAAATCAAAACCAACTAGAAATCCAGGGTCCAGACCCCCTTGTATCAAAAAGAAATCCCATCACTGCCTTAACACTTGGCAGTTCTTTCTGAATTGACTTCATTGGCTCAAGTCCAGAGATGATGACAAGCAGGTTGTATCTTGTTTACTAATTCTAAACAACGAGAGCATCCAGCAGCCTACGTTGAAAGGATACTGGAGCCAAACAGCTCCATAGGAAGAGAACGTCAGGATGGGTTTGCAATGTCTACCCTGAGGAAGAGGGAGATAAAGGTAGGGCTAGAGGTTGTAAGCCAAGTATGTGCTCTCTTAGCCACTTAAAGAAAACGGTCTTCCTTGATATACAAACACTGGGAATAAGTGATGTTTTATGCACCATATTGGGCTGTAAATATCTTCCCAAATTCTACCCACAAGTAATAGCTGCTGGTTCCAAAAGCATACCTAGGATCGTGATGCGTCACCGAGCCAAGATTTTACTCACTAGCTCTGCCCAGGCTGACATTTCAGTTGACCCTGGATTGGTGTTTCTCCACCAGGGCTGATTCTGTGCTATACCCAGGGGACATTTAGCAATTTCTGCTGATATTTCAGTTGTCACAGCTGGGAGACACAAGTGGCATTTAGTAGGTAGAAGTCAGGGAATCTGGTATTTATCCTATAGTGCAATGGCTAGGACACCCACACAAAAAGTGTTCTCCTAGCCAGAATAGCCACAGGACATACCTGGGAGACTCTTCCTTTAGACCAGACCATGGAATGATCTAAAGGTTCTAGTCTGGGCCTGCTCTTCTTAAATGACCATGTTGCACCAAAGCTCCAAGCTCTGTGAAGAACTCCAAGTCCAGATACATCCAGTGCCCAAACAAGCCAAGCCACGGGTGCAGCTTCTGATACATGGTGGGTCATACTGACCGTGAGTGTTCTGTCTTGTCCTGGATTCCAGAATGATCTTCAGGAGCATTCATATTCTCAGCTGTCTGGTCTAGCAGCATGATCACAATCTTTCCTGGTACACAAAGCTAGCTCCAGTGACACGGCATTCATTGACAGCAAGTGTGTGTGGCACATGAGGTTCTTGCTTACATGGCCAGAGGCAGTTGTGCCAGTAGAGAAAGATACAATGAGCAGGACAATCAGCCATAGCAGGTCTCAAAAGCTGCTGAGCCACAGTAGGGTCCAAGTCAGGATCCTAAACAAGACCTCTGACGTCAATGAGCGCCGAGGGCCATGCTCTACCTTTCAACAATTTCTTAAGGGGATGTGTTTCAATAACCTGCTGTCATATCTTCCCTTTGGAGCAAAAATGGAGAAGCATGATTATGCTGCTGAGAAGTCTTAGCTGAATATTTTTAATCTTTTCCTCAAACATTAAATATAATATTTTGTTAAGCTAGGCATGACGGTTCACACCTATAATCCCAACTACTCTTAGGAGTTTGAGACCAGCAGGATCACCGTTCCATACTAGTTCAGGCAAAAAAAATAAAAAGTTCAAATCTCCATCTCAACAGACAAAAGCTGGGCATGGTGGCACATACCTGCCATCCCAATGAAGGATAGCCTGGGGATAGGGAGGAAAGCAAGATCCTAACTCAAAAAGAACCAGAGCAAAACAAGTTGGAGATATAGCTCAAGTAGTAGAGTGCCTAGCTAACACACAAAGCCTTGAGTTCAAACTCTAATACCATCGGAGAGAGGGTGGGGGGAGCAGTATTGTGTTAAAACCTTCCATGTCACATCCTTCATATCAAAGGCAGCTGCCCTGTCCCACAGTGTCAATAGCAAGACCCCAAGTCTTCACCTCAGCTCCTCCATTTCCTTACCTAAGAACTTCCCCTTCCCCTTGATCACGTGACCATCTATACACCTGGAATCACAAGGCCTGTCTGTAAACACTTGAGGGATAAATGTGATCATGTATGTCATTTGCCTGGCACATGGAAAGAACTAGAAAAATGTAGAATTTCATCACGGGAACCAGGAGGCCTCAAGGAAAGAGAGCTTCAACTTGCTCTGGGGGCTGTAGGAGGGGTAGAGATGAAAGAATGGAATCCTCAAAAGGCAGAGCAGAGGTGGCTGGGACTGGAGCAAGAACAGGAGACAACAAACACCAACAGCCTGCTCCTAATAGCACAGCAAGATGGCCGCCCGGCACATGGGCAATGGAGATGGCTCTGAAAGACCCCATTTTTGCCCTTCACAACTGCCGTCACCTGCATCTACCCATGTGCCAGCCTCAGAAAGCACCCATCTTGACCCAAACACAAAACAGGAAGACATGCCACAGAAAGGCATTTCAAAGCACCTACCAAGACTAACCGTGCACTCTGGCCTGGTTTTTTGTTTGGGAAAATTGTGTGCTAAGAACAGCAGATAAAAAAGGAATCTGTGGGCATAATTTATTTAGACTTTCTAAAGACTGTTGAGAAGGTCTCTCATAGGAGGCTATTAAAGCGAGGCCCGCTAGCCAGCGACTGCGGGGTAAAAGGTGACATTCTGTCATGATTAAAGCTTTCTTAACCGGGAGGAACGGAAGCACAGGCATAAATAGCCAATTCTCCACATGGAAAGCTAAAAATAATGGGACTGGGCCCTGATTGGTCCTAGGGCCAGTGTTGTGCTATCTGTTTTTAATGATTTGTCAAATGAAATACAGTAAATAGAAAAACACAAGGAGGTGACACAGCAAATGGAAAAAAAAATGTTGATTAGCTTGCAGGAACTTAGTTCAGCCTGGTAGCTTATTATAGTCCTCTCTGCCTCAGTTTCCCTACTCCTGAAATAATGAGAGCACGTGGTATTAATAAGGTCTGTGGAAACAGTTATAACTCTAGAAGGTCTTAATTCTTTTTTTTTGGGGGGGTCCAGTAGTGGGGCCTGAACTCTGGGCCTGAGCCCTGTCCCTCAGCTCTTCAGCTCAAGGCTAGTGCTCTACCACTTGAGCCACAGTGCCACCTCCGGTTTTTTTTCTTTTTGCTATGTGGTGCTAAGGAATCGAACCCAGGGCCTCAGTCATGCAAGGCAAGCACTCTACCACTGAGCCATCTTCCCAGCCCAGAAGGTCTTAATTCTTAAGCTTATAACTTAACTCTTGGCATTAAAGTAGAAGATTGAGCAAGCAATGATCTAAAGGAATATCAGAAAAGACAAATGAAACATTTTCATTGTGATAAGCTCAGAAAAAGTGATAAACACTCACTCACACACACACACACACACACACACACACACACTTTTTTATATAAAGCATAAAAAAGTCTTGCAAGGTGATAGTCCAAGTTACCCTTTTGTCCAATCTTCATCTCTAATGTGGTCAGAGCAGTTTTTAGGTAAATCACACAACACACACTAATGAAGCCAAGGATATTAATTTGGAAACCGCTGAATACCTAGTCTCGAGAACCTGCAAACATGCAAGAGATGCTAAACTGTTGCTGTTGTACCAAACTGATGACCCAGCTGAGTGTGAAGAACTTTCAGAGAAGTTAGAATGTAACTGTTACTTTCAAGGATCAATACTATTTAGATGGGGAGGAATGAGCAGGTCTACCAGATGAAAGAAAGAAAGAATGAAGGAAAGAGAGAGGGGGGGCGAAGGAAGGAAGGAAGGAAAGAAGGAAGGAAAGGAAGGAAGGAAAGGGAAGAAAGGGAGGAAGGAAGGGGAGGAAGGAGAGGGAGGAAGGAAGTAGAAAAGGAAGAAAGGGAGGAAGGAGGAAAGGAAGAAAGGGAGGAAGGAGGGAAGGAAGAAGGAAAAGGAAGGAGGGAAGGAACAAAGGAATGGGGAAGGGAAAGAAGAAGAAGGGAAGGAGAGGACAGGAAAAGAGAAAAGAAGGAAGAGGAGGGGTGGGGAGGATCAATTGGAAACAGAGAAGGAAAAAATGAGATCAGAAAATACTGTACAGGAACTCAAGCACTTGAGAAAATACCTAATTTGTCCTGGGATGCAAGTTACTTTGTTATGAGAGGAGAGAGAAGTACCAAGAAAGGAAAAACATATGAATACAGCAATTAATGCTAAGTTTCTTGATGACTGGGCAGACACTCAAAGTTACCTTGGGCCATAGGGTAAGACCAACGAAATACTCCGTGAAATTAAAGAGAGAAATATATAGATGGGTTGAGGAAGTGTTTTTAACATAACACAATTAGCTTTGGAGATTCACTGCTTAGGTACGATTTTCCCCCAAGTAGCTTAGTGAGCTTTATTTTTTAATAGAATTACATGTTCATACAAGTAACGATTCCATCTGTGGTTATGGCTAATGTTATTGATACTCATAACTCAAGGCAGACATTTGGAGTCCGGAGAATTTTTTTTCCTCCCATTCCATTTTTGCAGAATGAGTTGAATACACTATAAGAAGGATGTGTGGCTTCTCTCTCAAGTACTTGTTTCTATCCACAGGGAGGGATGTCTAAGATTTTATAGTAATTCTTTTTCTTCTTCTTCTTCATGTTTGTTGCCCAAGAAAATAAAAGCAAGCTCAGCAAAATGAAAGACAATTCTTCTCTAAGAGTTCAACCAGACATGGGTGTGCCTCACAGTATATAAAGCAAGTTCCAGAAAATACTACTGAAAAACAACTAGAATAACTCACACTAAAATAAACAATGTGCCAGGAGAAGGCTCTGTGTCCAGGAATATTCAAAAGGACTGCTTTCATTGATTATATAAACTCAAATATCTAAATTGTCCATTTATCTAAGTAGAAATTTTCGTGCTTGCTGTGAACTAATACCACAATGTCTCCCACCTTCCTGAGGCCCTATATTTCCTGTAGGCTCAAGTGATGCTTCTTAAAATTCCCAATCTATCTTCTGTTTTGCATAATAAGAAGGAGGGGAGGTTGAAACATTTATCTCTCTATTTTTTTATTCTAGAACAAAAGATCAAGCTGCTTCAAAGAAGATCAAACCATACTATTCATTATACATCTTATAGCTTCTATAGAATTGGCATTCACATGGCCAAGTCTAAAAGCAAGCAAACAATCTTTGCTCTCAGCATTAGTCAGAAGGCATACACCTTTGCTCTAACTCCCACTTTTACCTCCATTGCAAAATGCATGTAAAATCAAGTCTCACTTGGCGTTCTTTCTGATATTCCCAAAATATAGTTAAGCATGAAGAACATGAAAATATTTCTCCAGGTAACGAACATCTTGTGAAAACAAAGCACATCCTTATATCCAGACTGAGAAACTGTTTGTGAGCCGGAGCATCTGAGCAGGTGTCCTTTTATAAGCAACATAGTGAAGGCTCTGGGAGCCCATGGCAGAGTTTCCCTTAAGATCATGATTCTTTGTGTGGCATGGAGACTTCCACATCTAGATTAGCAGTAAGAGGACCACACAAAGACAACCACAGGGAGATAGATGACCAATTCCTTGTCCTGAACTGAACTCACACAAGCAGGTCAGCAGCCAGAAAATAAGGCCCAGAAATCCTGCTCTAACAATCCTCTGAAATTCTACAAGTACGGGAGCAGTAGTTGATTTCCTGGGACCCCATTTTTCTCTCACCCAGTCCTTGATGCACTGAGAGAGAAGGTTAGAAAATGCGAGGCCTGACTCCTCCTAGGGCAAGCCTGAATTAGCTAAGCAGACTCTGAAGAGGAAATTCATTTCTCTGCTAAGTCATCATGTAAAATGTCTAAAACAGAGGTGCTCTTGGAATTAAATGTGCTGGTGTGGATTCCCTCGTGCTCAATGATGCCGCATAAGAAGGATCAAGTGATTAAAATGAAGCAAATAAGCAGCAGAGGTCACTGAACACCTGGCTTTCAAAAGACTCAGTAGTTTCCAGGCCTCAGAATGCTTGGAAAATAAAGTAAGTGTGTGTGTGTGTGTGTGTGTGTGTGTGTGTGTGTGTGTGTGTGTGTGTGTGACGTCACTCAAACGCAAAGGCCTTCGTACTTGTGTCCCATTAAAATGTATAATCCTATAATGATGAAGCTGGCAGACTCTCAATAGTTTGACTCATTCTCCTGCTAAATATAACTGAAGACAGGTTTTCCACTCGGAGTTACTGTATTTTTCCCCCAACTGAGAGGCAGAAACTAATTTTGATATGTAAAGAAATCAAGGCAAAAAAAAATTTTTTTAAAGAATGAGATATGTATTTCTCTGACTAATTCCTTCACAGCAGACTCCTGATGTAACCACTTTCCCAGAACCCAAGGGGCACCAGTAGAGATGTTTGTGGATGGGCAGGGCAATATTTATCAGAAGTTGTAGAATAAACAAATCTCTGCTATATGCAGACTTAATGTTGAGCTCCACAAAGAGCACTTCCAAAGAGATCCACATTTCAAGGGAGAGGCTTTCCCAATTCAAATTTAAAAAGACTTAAGAACAGACAACAAGGCAACAGGATGCCTATTAGAATTCTTTGTAAGGACTTCATTTGCTAAGAGCAACTCTAGACATGTCCTCCAAAGAGAAATAATAGGCTTCTGACCAAGGTGTTCAAACTAAAAAAAAAAAAAATTAAAAATCAGACGGGCTGCATTTGTTTTCCCCCCCCCCTTCTAAAATAGACTCTGGATTAATGGAGAACCTTGACCTAATAAAAGCATCAACCAAACTTTAGACCATAGCTGCCTCCAAGAAACCTTGCAAGGAAGTATTCCAACTATGATGTAGGCGAATTCATTACCCACCGAGTTAAAATCAGCTCGAATCCATTTGCTCTTATGCAGAATTTCTTGATTATAGCTTCTACTTATTTTGCCCACATACCAAATCTGAAAATGGTTTTTTAAATTGGTAACTCTCAAGCTGGCTTCACTGGTGGCCAGGGTACAAAATTATTTTCTCCTCTCAATTGAAGGGTATTTTTTAAAGCATTTAGTGAAAAATGAATTTCAAAAAATGAAGCTTGAGTCTGCAGCTAACTACAATAGAGAAGCTAAAAAAAAAATCAAACTCTAGATTTCCTTTTGACAACCCTATTAGTTCATGTGGTAAAACTTCAGACACATATTCCCTGCTGGGTTGTTCCAAGATGTCATTCATTACTTCCCAGTTTTAGAGGACGAAAAGTATACCTGGGGGGGAAGGAGTGTGGGTGTATACACGTATGCATGCGTGTATACTGAAATACTATTAAACCAGTACTTCCTTGCTATAGACAATCATGTACTAGACCTGGCTTATATTGGCATTTCAAGAGCTAATAGTTAAATTTGCAAGAGCTTTTCAAACCAGCTGTTATCACATTGGTGGCTTGAAATGGCCCTTGGGGAAGTTGTCAACTTGGACTATAACTTGAGGATTTGTGAGCTTATCGGAGAGCCACCCTTAATGCATATAGGAGCCCATCACTGGCTGTTTAAACAAGCATTCATCCTGATTGGCCACACTGTCTTGATCTTTGAGCAACCATTCTCAGCTGTTTTGAGCAGCATCCTCATGGTATCTACTTCAGTGTCTGCTCTTTTTTGGATGGAAGCATGGAAGGCCAGTATATACATCTAGTACCTGGCTCAAACTGATCATCCTAGCTACATGGAAGCTGAGATCTGGAAGATCAAGTTTCAAAGCCAGCCTGAATAGAAACATCCACAAGACTCCAGCTCCAAAATAATCAGTTAAAAGCAAATCTAAAGTCATGGTTCATGTGGTAGACAGCCATTTAAGCACGTAAGCTGAATGAGGCCCTAACTTCAAACTTAGGTCCTGACAAAAAAGAAAAGAAAAGGGAAGGAAGGAAGGAGCCTATACAACCAATCATCAAAAACTAATTGGGGGAGAGGGGGGGAATGTGGATATTGATTATTGTTGTTTTTTTAAGAGGGTTGGGGTTTGGGGGGGGCGTTATTTTTTTTCTTTTATTTTCTTTCCCTTTGAACATGGGGTTGGGCCTCAGGTACTCTGCTGGACAAATTCTGGACAGCATCACTGCTGCTACATCCCAAAAAGATCATTTGGGAAGGAAGATGCCATGCTGGGCCTTAGAGACAAACAAAATGACTCAGTGCTCTCTGCTGCTGATGGTCAGGCCAAACCCTGAAGTCATGCTGCATTGAGTCCGCCAGGCAGAGCGCTGAAAGGCCCCAGTGCATCAGAAGATAAATGTGGGCAAGTTGCTGATAATACCGAAGCCCCACCCCCCACAACATGGAAATTAGCAAGCCCCCCAATCAGAGCATTAAGACAAAGATCTACCAACATGTGATTTTAGTAAATAGCGTAATTTGGGCTTTTGGAAAAGCATGAAAATTCTGTCAGGATTCTACCACAGACCTTAATTTCTTCTGTCTCAGAGAATATGATTAGGTTCAGTCCCATTTGATTGTAGGGAATGTCAGCTCCCATTAACAAAAGAAAAGAAGCACTCAGAAATTAGTTCCACATTCTTTAACCCTTTCCAGCCAAGAGGACTTTGCCAGTCCAACTCTCTTCCTTTAAGGTATTCCAGCATTTAAGGTATTCCAGCCCAGGCAGCAAATCTCCACTGTAGTTAAAGGTGTTTGCCTACTGAAATTGCCTGTCTTTTCAAGGGAGGCTGTTTTTGTCTCATCATTGGCATCAAAAAAAAAAAAGAATTAAAAAGAGGGAAGAGCCAGGTATACTTTTGTTTGTATTCTTTTGTTACTTGAGGGGGCTCCCCCCCCATACCTCAATATAGAAGAATGTCCTTTCTTTCATTCATTTCGATCAAGGGCTCTGGATTGGAATGGTCTGATTGTTTGGGGGCAGCAATGGTGAAGCAATGTCCTTTTTGGCCATTCAGCCCATGAACCAGTGCGTGCAGATGGTGCTCAGAGCGGCGGAGCCTTTGCACTCCCAGACCCAGACAGGTAAACACCAACGCCTCCATTCTGACCACTTCAATTCTGTTGAACCTTCCATAGTTCAAACAGGGCACTCGGGTCAGTCTGGAGCTTAGCAGGCAATGCTGACCCAGGCTGCCTAGCAAACAGTTTATGTTGGGGAGCAATGGAGAGATTTCCTCAGATAACGATGCTATTACAGGCTGACAAATGTGGAAAGGAGCCGAGTGGGCTGCTTTTGTCCAGCCTGACCCAGGGTGAGAATACTGGGATTACTGCTGATTGCGGATAAATGGCAACCTGTGATTTATTTGTTCAAATGAAACCAGCCAAGTTCATCCCTCAGCACCATCTCCATCTTCTTAAGCTTTATTTTTTTCCTCTTCAGGTAAAAAAAAAAAAAAAAAGACTGAGTAATTTTGGGTACTCTTCAAATAACTCCCATTCCCATGAACCCTATTACCTTTAGGATAAAATCTGTAATCTTTACTGGATCTTCAAGGCAAGGGAGGCCTCAGCCCTCCAGCTCTTGCCACCAGCCACACAAAAACTGAACTCAGCCGGAAGTGGAGGTATGGCTCAAGTGCTAGAGCACCAGTCATGAGTGAAAAAGCCAAGCAAGAGAGCACAAGGCCCTGAGTTCAAGCCCCAGCATTACCACAAATAGAGATAATGTATTTATATGCTATATATACAATATTTCTATATACATAATATATAGCATATACACTATACATAAAGTATATATATATATAGAGAGAGAGAGAGAGAGAGAGAGTCTTCCTTATTCTTATTACAGATTGAATGCCACTTGCAAAATGAAGAGACAGGGCCCCCCATATGGTCTCCTGGGGTTTTGTGCATTCATTCTTCATAGTCTCAGCACAATCACAGTCACTTAAGGGTATCATCAGCTTAAAATGTTGCTTCCCATTGATCTTATGCACCTAGTATTGAGATCAATGCCTTAGTGTTTCAGGCTCAAATGCATGAAGGAATGAAGTAGATATGCGAGAGATATTGACTGCCTGGGAGAAAAGCTAAAAAGCATATACAATTGAATGGAAGTCTTCAATTCAAATGTGCATATACTAGGGACTGGATTTTCTCTTCAGCTTCTCCACTCTGCTCTTATCATTTAGCACAAGGATTTCAAATGACCCAACCTTCCAATCAGGGTTGTCCTATCAA
The DNA here is from genome assembly GCF_000151885.1 of Dipodomys ordii. Taxonomy (NCBI): domain Eukaryota; kingdom Metazoa; phylum Chordata; class Mammalia; order Rodentia; family Heteromyidae; genus Dipodomys; species Dipodomys ordii. The sequence goes on from NW_012267224.1 coordinate 9,326,361, forward strand.
ATCTCCTTCCTTTCAGGACCATTATCAAATTGCATAGCACATTCAATGTGTAGGAAGTCCATGTTCGTTGCTAAGTGTTCTCTACCAACCTATTCAATCCCTACTACAATCTATTAAAAAAATAATAATAAGGCTGGGTGGTGGCTCACGCCTGTAATCCTAGTTACTCAGGAGGCTGAGATCTGAGGATCGAGGTTCAAAGCCAGCAGGGGCAGGAAACTCCATGAGACTTTTATCTCCAATAAACCACTAGAAAACCAGAAGTGGCGTATTGGCTCAAGCAGTAGAACACTTGCCTTGAGCTGAAGAGCTGAGGGATAGTACCCAAGCCCAGAGTTCAAGCCCCACAATCTACCAAAAATAAAAATAAAATAATAATAATAAGGTACTGGATTAGTGACGGCCAGAGGGCAAAATCCTTTGATATTACTCCCAATAATTGGTGGAAGGTATTACTCATGGTGCCAATGGCTCACGTCTGTAATTGTAACTACTTGGGAAGCTAAATCCAGAGGATAAGGGCACAAGTGGTTTCTTCTTTCTTGTATTGTTTCTAACATATTTATAAGGTGATTTTTTTTGTTATTGCTTTGTATGTCCCTCCCCGATGGTATAACCCCTGTTTTCACTGTATTTGATGTTGGCATACTTTGGGGAGGGAAAGGGAAAAAACAAATTGTTTAAATAGGGATACAGATTGACCCATTGCAACAATAAGATGTACAAGATGCTATGTCGAAAAATGAACTTTACAACTTTGGCAGGGGGCAGGGCGGGGGGAGGGATGTAGTCGTGGAGATGGGAGGGCAGGGATGGTAGGGGATAAGCAAAGGAGGAGGAGGCAACAATGCTTGATAAGAAATGTACTCATGACCTTGCTCATGTAACTGTAACCCCTCTGTATGGTATTTTCACAATAAAAAACTTATTTAAAAAAAAAAAGGAAGAGGAGGTGGAGGCTAAGGAGGAGGAGAAGACAAGGAGAGTAGGTACACCTTGGGCTGGAAAATTTCCTTCTGAAATGCATACTAAAAGCTGTGCCCAGGTGCAACTATGTCCTAATTGCAAATAGATTAAGGAAATTGAATAGTTTCAAAGGTTTTCCTCCTGCTTATGAAAGTAATAAACATTTCTTGAAAATACAGAAAAATAAAAAGAAGAAAGCAATCACCCATTCTTAACACAATATGGAAGCAATCACTGTTAGGTGCGCATGTGTTTTATTTCTGTACTTTAACAAATATCATAAATTTGCATAGATCACTAAATTTACATAATACATGCATTGTCCTTGTTATTACAACCCTCACTTGCATTTGTTTTAATGGTTACATCAAATGTGTGTGTGTGTGTGTGTGTGTGTGTGTGTGTGTGTGTGTGTGTGTATATGTGTGTGTGTATACATCCTGGAGCTTGAACTTAGGGCCTGGGCACTGTCCCTGAGCTTTTATTGCTTAAGTCTAGTGCTCTACACCTTGAACCTCAGTCCCATCTCTGGATTTGGGTCCTTAATTGGAGATAAAAGTCTCATAGATTTGCCTGCCATGGCTCACTTCCAACTGCCATTCTCAGATCTCAGCCTTTGAGTAGCTAGGATTACAGGCATGAGCCACCAGCACCTGGCTAATGGTTGCATCTTATTCCAATGTGTGACTCTACTCAAATACCTTAGTACTAACCATTTTCAGAGATAGCTGACCCTTCCACCCACCCCCCCACGCTTTTCTTTGTACTACTTTATAATGTTACTATGAACAACTTCGTGAAAAAAAATTCTTCCTGCAATTTTGAATTTCTCCAGAAAATAATTCCAAAGGAAAACTTCCTGAGTCAAAGATTCTGGACATTCTAAAATGGGGGGATTCTTTTTTCTATTGTTAAATTACAATCCAGAAACAAAAACAAAACCTCCCAATACCCATTATCAAGCAGAGAATCTTTTGATACATTTTATAACAAAGTGTTATAAAGCAAATAATCACTTCTTGCTTTGTGATGTATCTTCACACCCACACTCACCATTACCACCCTATGCCACCTACACAGGCCATCAGCTTCTAAGTTTTGTCCCTTTTCTATGCAAAACAAGCCAAACAACTGTTGAATAGTTTATTGAACTGTGATTTTCTAGGTCCCTGAGCTGAAGCTGAGATATAGCTGGAGTAGAAAGAGCCTAGTCCCTGACCTAGAGGAACAATAGTGTTGTAGGTCAGATACAAATATAAATAAGCCATAATACCAGAAGATAACAGCTCCAGAGAGTAAGCCTGAGGTATACGAGCTTCTAGAAGGGTAACTGCAGAGGTTGGGGGCAGAAAGACTCCCCCATGGGCATCATCACAACTGACCATACCCCTGATAACCTGGTCCCAGCTGCTCTCCTATGAAATGTGTTCTAGCATCACAAACCCTGCCTTAGCAATCTTAACTAAACCTCCAATTGGTCATACCATTATTCCCCAACAACAACTTCAACTTGCCCCAAATTATAGTTAATACAGGGTGAACCTATGTGGAATCTCCAGGCCACACTCAAAGCTCCGCATCTAGCTCAGCCAAAAATCCATGGCAAATAAACCTCCCCAGACTTAAGCAGTGACATCCAGACCCCTCCCTTGTCTTGGCCTCCCTCCTTTCCTTTTCTCGTCTTCCTGCAAGGACCTTCCTGTTGTCTGGAGCTTGGGACACCTGACAAGGGGTCACCTTGTCTAGCCTTGCCATTTGTTTTAACTGCCAGAATATCTATGGAATTAGAAAAGGATCTCAAGATGACTCTCTGAGCCTTAACTTCTTTTGTCTCTAGTGCAAGGAGATCAGAAATGATGATTTGTGAGGCCCCATGTGATTCTCTTCCTGTGAAATCCCTCGAGCCAAGTGAACCACACCGAAAGCATTTAGAGCTGCTATTCGAATACTAAAAGGAAGGTTTGTTTTAAACTGTGAACACAGACTTGTGGCTTCTTCCAATGAAGAAGAGAGGAAAGGAAGCATTTTAATGATTATTTTCATCATTTCCTTGGCGCATACAATGAGAATATATTTGCTGGAGAACAACATCAGTTCAGTGTACAAAACTACTCTAAAACCTAAAGATCACTCCTCCCCTTTATTCATTAATTCCAGGCTGATAACTTCCAACGTTAGGTTCTGGCACTTCATCTAACTCATGTTTCATAGAAACACACAAACAAATCAGTTTGTTTTTGGAATCACCAAGATGTCTTTCAAATGAAGGGTATGAGTCATTTTTTAATGCCCCATTTTTGTGTTGTGTGTGTGTCGGTTCTGGGACTTGAACTCATGGCCTAGGCACTGTCATTGAGCTTGTGCACACAAGGCTAGCATTCTGCCACTTGAACAACAGTTGGACTTTTGGCTTTTGCTAATTTATTGGAGATCAAAGTCTCATGGACTTTCTGAACCTGGGCTCAGATCTCAGCCTCCTGAGTAACTAGCACTAGAGGCGTGAGCCAGAAGCACCTCAATGTCCCACTTTAATTCTCCATTGTACATTTGCCATTAGAAAATGATACAGTGTGCAGAGCCATGCTTCTATGTATAGTAACAAAAATGGTGCCCAACACAGCTTGCCAGCCAAAGAACCAGGCTAAACAAAACCAAAGGCTCGATTCCAAATGTTTCATGATGATACCATTCTGCCTTCCACAAGAACCCCAAGGCCTCCCCATGTCTGCAAAATTTAGGCCAACGTTTGGGGAGATGGGGAGAGGTTTTGTTGTTTTTCCTTTTATGGCAAAAAATAAATAAATAGGAAGTGGCCTTACGACCATTCGCATTGCCGTTCCACCAACTTTACTGCCCTGTATCTAGAAAGTAACTTTTGTTCTGCCCTTCTTCCTCCCTGCCCTGTCCCTTTCTGTGTCCATCAAGGCGACTATGCTAGGTTCCCCTAGCCAAGTGGACACATTTAATATTTGTCCCGTTGGGGCTGGCTTATTTTATTTAGCAGTCTTCAAGGTTCATCTATAGTGTGCATATATCAGAATCTTGTTCCTTGTGAAGGCATAATATTCCCTAGTATTCAGCCCAATGCCTTTTGCACGATGTGTTAAGTTTCCCCACATTATGGTCTGTTGTTTTTTTTTACTTCTCCTAACTTATTTCTCATTCTATTGGCACAGAGATTGGTTGGGAGTTCATTTGCCTTTTCCCCAGAGCTTTGAAACCTCCACATGTGTGCTCACACTGTTCTCTCCCTACACCTACCTGGACCCAAACACCCTGCCTCCTCCAACCTAAATTGTATATGTTCCTGGCTTCATTAAATTCTTTCTTCATCACACATACTACAGAGCACGCTCTAATTGGTCCTACCAGCTATAAAGTGTGGACTTTCATAGCCACAAAGGGGACCTCAAGTGCTGCGTTCCCTCAAGCAAGACAGCTCCAAAGGCCCTCCTCAAATTTGTGGCAATCCCTGTTGTCATTTTTTAAATATGGAATTGTTTTTATTTATGCTCACAAAATAACAGTATGGCTAACAGACCCTGAATTCATATATACAATCAAATATATTGCATGTGAACACACACACAGCTTTATTTGTAGTCACAAATAACGTTAGGAGGGCCCTAAATTAATCCTAATGAAATCACTTTTCACTTATAGAGAGCTCTCAGTAGTTTCAAAGGATAGTACAAGTATGAGACTCCTCTGCTTCCTTTTCACTTGTAAATAATACATATATAGTAATATATATATATATATATATATATATAGTAACATAAATAGACTGACAAATAAAGAAGGCTCAGCTCCAGTTCTATCATTTAAATGGCTCACTGAAAATTCACACTGGATTGTGTCTCTTGAAGAGTTGCCATGGCTTCGATCTTCCATAACTTCCTTTTTTGTGGTTAAATTAGTAATAACGCACTAAAATCTTAAGAACTGTAATAGTACTCTATTTAATTATCTTCTCCCATAATTACACTGATTAAACACAGCATAAGAGACCATAAAGATAGATAAAACATTATGGCTACAAAACTTTTTTTTAATGTCCATAAAATGACTATTAAGCCGTAGGTGACTAAATTAATATCACCCATACAATTTTATAGGGTTTCCGTCCACATCTAACAGTATCATTTGCCATGGTGGTGGATTATCTTTTTTTTTTCATAGCAGTTTTAGAACTTGAAAGGAATACATTTCCAAAAAGATGGTAACACAGGATACTGTCTGGCTCCATCAACTGGGGCAAAAAGAGGAGGCTGATGTTTGAGCAATGCTTCAAGTTATGATTGACTCTACATGTTTAAATCAGTCAACCACCCTGGTCCCCTTCCTGTCTACCTCCACCCCAGTATGTGTTTGTTTCTTCATTGCTTCAAAAAGCAACTTGGGTTTACACGAGTGATAAAGGTGGTCAAAGAAGAGATTTACATTTTGTAACTCAAGGAGTGAGCCAATGCAACAACAAAGTACTTTCATTCTAAGTGACCCATGCATTTACAGAGATGAACGAATATGCGGAAATCCCAAGGAGGAGAAAATTGCACTCTAAAAGCTAGTCCTGTGGGGACGAAAGAATTCTATTTGAAAGCTTTGTAATAATAAGGAATAGCTCCCTGGGATCATACTTTAGCAATTAAAATATTATATATACATATAGATATAAAATCAGCTAGCAGAACCAAAATAAACCTACCAATCTAAATGCATTATCACCCACTAAATATCTGCACAATTTTTCCATGAATGCTTATAAAATAAAAATAAGCACTATATTTTCCATGCTATATCAACTCTAGCATTAAATCAGTATATGTATTTTCTGTGTGTATGTGCCAGAACTGGGGCTTGAACACAGGGCCCGACAGTGTCCCTTAGGGTCACCTGCCAAGACTAGTGCTCTATCACTTGAGCCATAGTGCCATTGCTGGGTTTTTTGCTAGTTAATTAGAGATAATTGCTGATCATTGGAGTCTTATGGACTTTCTAGCTCAGGCTGGCTTCAAACTTGGATTTCCTGACTAGGTCTTGACTAGGACCACACAAGGTTTGAGCCACTAGCACTTGGATTAAATCAGTATATATATTCTTTTAAATCTATTGGGAATTGGTTAAGCCTAGATGTGGTGCAGCCATAAAATCAATGCAGTGTGTGACCTTATATAGCTTACAATCTAATGGGCAAACAAGAGTACAAACCATGGTGAGTGCTTTCAGATAATAGCTAAGGATGTCTGGGAAAGGATAATAGTGGAATTTAATGTAGCATGGGCCTGGGCTCAGAGATAAACAAGGTTGGTCTTTGAAAGGACATGTTAAAATATGAATGTTTGATGGCACAAACTCTTAAGAAGGAATCAGAAAAAGACTTTCCAGGTGGAAGGGACATACTGTTCCAGCCCTTGAGGTTGAAATAGCTTAGGATGTTTGGGACACTGGCAGAAATTGTGTTCCATTAGACCAAATCTGGTTTCTTCATCCCTCCACATGGAACAAGGTCTTGCTGGTAGACGGTGTTCACTGAATACCTGTCCAATAGCTGTTACCTGAGTGAACAGGCTGAGTATAAGCCACACTGAGTGAGAAAAGGGAGAAGCCTAGGATGAAGATGTTCATATGGGCAGGAGACAGATCTAGGAGAGTTTTGCCACCATTTTGAAAGTATTTCCATCATTTTCTCACAAAACGCATCAAATCTAGTCCCAACTTGTAGCTTCTTTAATGACTAAATTCACAGGCTTCCCTCACCTCTGCCTTTATTGGAAGAGTGTCAAAAGTAGGGACCATGTCTTACATACCTGTGTGGCCCTGGTACGCTACACACACGCATGAAATAAAAGGGCATTTGTTGAGTCCTCACTGGCTGAACTTCAATGTACTAAATCCTTAGTATGTGCCAGGTAGTGTTCTAAGCACTTCACACACACACACACACACACACACACACACACACCGGTCCAAACATGCTTGAAGAGAACCTGCAAGAAGTCTATGTGTATGTGTGTGTGAGAGTATGAGTGTGAGCGGGTAGGTAGGTAGGTGATGTGATATTCAGTAAATGTTTGTCTCTGATTGCAAATGAGAAACCCAAGACCAAGTGAGTTGTGTTAGGTACATTTTGTAGCTGTGACTAACATACTTGAGAAAACAACTTAAAAGAAGACAGATTTATTCAGGCACTCCTTTTCAGAGGTTGTCAGTCCATCAGGATTGGGAGAAGGTGATGGCGCAGAGCATTTCACATCATGGAGGCCAGGAAGCAGACAAACGTTATTAACAGGAAGAAATCAGGGCAAGATATAGTCTCAAAGAAATGTCCTCAGTGAACCTACTCCCTCCTATTTTTACCTCCTCTAAATAATACTATGATATTATGAATGCATCAGGGGGTTAATTCATTGATTAGATCAGAGCCCTCAGGATTTAAATGTTAACTCTGAAAATGCCCTCAGAGACACCAGGCGGGGGGGCTTCACTAATCCTCTAGTCTTCCCTCAACCCAGTCAAGTTGATAAAGAAGATTAACTGTCACACAAGGTTAAGGAATCTGCTGACAATGGCCAATTCTTCTATCCCTATAATCTCTCCTCTGATCGATTATCCTATCCTGCTTCCTTCAACTAAAATATGAAACTAAGAACCCCATGGATTTACCTTTCAGAGAGACCTGAGTATCATGGCTACCAAGTGACATGTGTGGAAGTCATTCCAATGTTGTATTACTAAGACTTAAATTTGTGATTTCGGAATGTGCTTCCTTCCTGAGTACATGGTAACATCAGAGGGACTGTTCCTTAGAGCAAATGAGCAAGATGATTAAAAACAAAACTAACTTCTTTTAATTAAGCTAAGTTTTGAAACAATTGAGAAATTTTATGGACTCTGATCTTGAGCCTTTGACTTCTCCTTTGGGTTCCATCATGGCATCCAGCCTGGTTTGATGCTTTGCTTTGCTCGCTGATAGGGTAATAGCTAACTTCTAAAGATAATTTTATGGCAGCTCTCTTTCATGTTTTCCCACAAGACAATCCCCCCCCTAATATTGATGATAGAAAAGTGGGCTAGAGACTAGAAATCTGACCCTCTGTGGCATTCTCATTTTCTGATGTTCTCAATGAGCTTCAAACTAAGCTCTGAAGGTTAATTGACTTGTGGGATTTATTTGGAAGAAGGGGGCCAGGGAACCAGAATAGAAAGTTTTAAAATAGCAAAAACCACCACTGAAACATTCTGTCTCTAACCATTCCCTGATTCAAACCAAACCCATATTCACTGATCAATGACCCCAGGTCCACATTTCCTCAGTGACATGGCCGTAAACCCAACATGACTGCGATGGCTTGAAGGTTTGGGAACTGGTCTCCAAAGCTGACCCTTGATACAACAGCGTAAAGAGAGGGTGTGTTGAGGGGGATGATTCGTTCATGAAGAACCTGCACCCATGGCTGAGATCAATGCCTCACGAAAGGGCTTGAGGGTCCTTCCCTCTGCCGTCCATCCCTTCCATCCTCCATCATGCTCTTGTTCTCCAGAGCATGCAGCAACAAAGAAGAACCTCGAAGCAAAGCGCGACCTCTGAGACACACCCTGCTGTCATTGTAACCTTGTACTTCTCAGCCTCTAGAGCTGGGAAGCATAAATCTCTAATGTTTATAAATTAAATAGTCCATCATATTCTAATGGCAGTGGGAATGGACTAAGAGAGTAAGCCAAACCTAAAAGGTGTTTAACTTCCTTGATTACTAGTAAGACTTTGTATGCATATGCAAATGGTTAGGGTAGGAACAGAGATTTAGTCTGTGTGCATCTTGGGGGAAATGTTTTTAGCTGGTACATTCTGAATCTGCAGAGCTGCCCTGGGGTTAGGTATGCTAATACAAATAGCATCTAAAAAATAAGTTGCAAATTTTAGGTTAAGTCCACTTCAAGGACACATACATCTGGAATGCAAAGGGAATAAAAAAATAGGACATAAATATTTCCCTTATTCTGAATCACCAGTCCCCTCGCGAGGGAATATAATCATAACTCATATGTATGTAATATTATCGTGTGCCAAATTCATTTCACATGCAAGAAGCTAATCTTCATATCCAATATAAAATGGATCAGGCTACGCTCCCTTTTTGCAGGTGAGGAGACTGAAACTGACAAATGAGCAGATTTGCCAAGTCACAGGGCTGATAATGGATGGACAGGATGTGAACCTAGAACTCCAATATCTGGGGCTTTTTACTAACCCTAGCACAACCTTTCATTCCTAATGAGTAGAACCTGGGGAAAAAACAACATTAAAACCTTACTGGGCACTGGAGGTTCAAGGCTATAATCCTAGCTATTCAAGAGGCTGAGATCTGAGGATCACTGTTCAAAGCCAGCCTGGGCAGGAAAGTCTATTAGACTCTTATTTCCAATTAACCAGCAAAAAACTAGAAGCAGAGCTGTAGCTCAAGTAGTAGAGCACAAGTCTTGAGCAAGGACAGTACCCAGGCTCTGAGTTCAAGGTCTAGAATTGGCGCGCACATGTGCATGCAAACACACACACATACACACACACACACACACACACACACACACATATACAGGCCCTGGTAGAATCAAGTGCTGGAATGACTAGAAACTTAAGATTCAGTTAAAGAAGAGATTAGGAAACAAATCTTTCGGAGCAAAGGGGTGATACATTAAAGGAGTATTTAATATGTGTGTTGACAAAAGATGTATCAATTTACAAAATGGGAAGGGGGAATATTGCAAAAATATAACCTAAAATTCTTTCCACAAAGATATTCCCTATCCTGACTAAGAAATCCTTAGTGTTAAGCATTTAAAATTATCTTAAAAGTTGTGCTTGAGGGGAAGAAAAGGATTTCATGGTACAGAAAATGTACTGCATCCTGATATGGGGCATGGTGTACCCTGACACTATTTCCTAACCTAAAAATCACAGGCTTTGCTTTTTTTTTAATATAGTCTTCTTTAAAAAAAAAAAAGCCTGCATAGTCACCAAAGAAGAGAGAGGTTTTGCTTGCTTTTTTTATTATTATTATTCTTTCAGTAAGAATTTTAATTCTATCCAGCGTAGTGGCAGAGCTGGGTACGCTATTTCTTGGGCTCCAGGTCACAATAAAAGCCTCAAAGAAGAGTTGAAAACCTGAGGGTGTAATTTCAGGGTGTAAATCAAGCAGACTCGGCGGGATGGATTTGGGGCCTACTCTGTTGCTTTTCCAACTCCTGAGTGAGGCATGCTGGGACTTGAACTACAGAGAGTTCCCAGGCAGTAGGAGGCAAGAGGCCAGGAGCAGCTGGGAGGTGAAGCCATGAGGGGAACAGAAACTGACCCAGATTCCAAGATGGGTAGGGGGAGAGGACTTTAGCTTTGTCGTTTGCTGGGACAAACAAGACAAAGACATCACTCAAATAGAAAGCACAGGGATGGACAAGGTCAGCCCTAATCAGAAGCTAGGCCAGAGAACAGCTAGCATGAGAAATGGCCAGTACAAGTGGAAAGAAAAGAAGGTTCTAGAATCCTGGCCTAGCTCCAGGTGAAAGAACATATCAGAACTAATGATTAGGGATAAGATATATTGAGGCCACCCACTTATCCCCGAATCTCAGGAGTAGGGTATAACTGACCACAGGACTCTTGTATAACACCAAGGTCTTATATAATGCCAAGGTCTAGAAACTTGGCTCTAAGCTACAGATGATACTGGGACTGTTTTTAGGCATCTTCCCCAGCCAATGGCTACCTGCTCAGCCTCAAACCTGAGCACATGCCCAGGTAAGCTTTAGTCTCCAATCAGTGGAACCTAAGACAATGTACCAAAATGGGTTCATCTTTCTAATCTGCCTCCTTCCCACTCTCAGTGGAATGTGGTTACGCTTTCTAAGCCACTTCTGTACCGTCACAGAATGCAATGCTGTAGATGGACGCTGGGGAGCCCTCTGGGCAGGCCTCCTCTAGGACAGCTGTCTGAATTCAAAGAAGCCCATCCTCCATGGCACTGGGGATTGAGGTTCGATAACCGATGTCCAACATTCTCCTTAGGTGACAGGCAGGATGACCAAACGGCTGGCTGAGGGTCTTAAGAACTCAGGGGTTTGGTATGTACATTAAACCTAACCCACTGCCAGCAGTCAAACCAAATGACCCTTTGAAATAATCAGTCGTTTTTTTTTACTCTTTTTTTCATCTTAAATACCAACTTGATTCCTTTGCTAACAAACAAGGTGCTTATTCCCCAAGCCACGGAGCATTTCTGATTAGTAATCAAGGAAAGCAGAAGGCGTAAGGGAGCATAAGTGGAGACCAAGATGAGCCATTTTGTATGGGTCCCACCTTTCCCTTGACTTTTTTTTTTTGTGAACATACTGTACAGAGGGGTTACAATTACATGGGCAGGATAATGCGTACATTTCTTATCAAGCAGTCTCCCCACCCCACCCCAATCCTTCCTCCCCCCGCCCCGCACCAAAGCTCGTTTTCGACAAGACAACTTGTACTGCTCATTGTTGCAACAGGTCCACTTGTATCCTTAAACAACTTGTTTTTCCCCATCTCCTCCACAAGTTATACTGACATCAAATATAGTGAAAGCAGGGGTTATACTGTGGGGGAGGGACATACAAAGCAACAAAGAGATAATCTTATAAATGTGGTATATATACACAATGGAATTCTATGCCTTCATCAGAAAGAATGACATTGCCCCATTTGTTAGGAAATGGAAAAACTTGGAAAAAATTATATTAAGTGAAGTAAGCCAGGCCCAAAGAAACATAGGTCCCATGGTTTCCCTTACTTGCAATATCTAATATATGTATGAGTCAAGCAGAAAAGGTCAGATAATGTGATGTTAGGAAAATGAACCTTTAGATATGTATTTTAATGTTTTTTTCTTTCATGCATTTGTTTCATGCATTTATAAGATTATCCCTTGCCTTTTATCAGGACAGGGAGGGAGGCACCAGACCCTCAGCAACTGAAGAAGCAGCAAGGAGACTTGTAGTCATTTTGTTTCTACAGCAGAGGAGTTGGCCACAAATTTTTTTATTTTAATGCCCAGTTCCTAAGGTTTGCTATAAAAACAAAAATAATTTTTTAAGGCCCAGTGCAGTTGGGTCGCACCTGTAATCCTAGCTACTCAGCAGACAGAGATCTGAGGATTATAGTTCGAAGCCAGCCTGGCAGGAAAGTCCATGAGATTCTTATCTCCAATAAACTATTCAAAAAAGCCAGAAGAAGTATTGTGTTGTGGCTCAAGTGGTAGAACACTCACCTTGAGCAAAAGAAACTCAAAGACAGTGCCCAGCCCCAGAGTTGAAGCCCTAGGACCAGCAAAAGAAAAAGAAAAGAAAACAAAAAAAATAGATCCTTGGAGAGTCATCATCTCACTTACTGGTTCCATGAGCATAAGAAAGTCATTTCACTTCTTAGAGCCAAGTTCCCCATCTGAGAACCATGATGTACACCTCACAGACCATGGTGAGGGTTGAGGGTGACTGTCCAGCTCAGTGGGCAGCATAGGAAACCCCCATGAGTATTTGCTCATTTCTTCTTGGTGCTCCATCACCCACAGCCTCAGATAGTCTGAGCAATCTAGAGCCACAGAACGAGATTCCTTGAGACACACCAGCAACAGAGCCTTTCATACTGCTGAAAAACATGATATAATTCTTCCTGACTACCTGGTTGCATTGCTGATGTTCAGAAGCCTCTTAATCTTTAGGGAAATGGCCATGCATGGGTTTGTGCTCTCACCACAACACAATACCATGTCCGGGGTGGCTTAAACCAATACGTTAAGCCAATGTATTCACTAACACGTCTGAAGGTCAGAAGTCTGACAAGCATGTCTCTGGGCTCAAAACAAGGCCAGTTCCTTTGGGGTGATCTGGGGGAGGATTGTTTCTTCACTATGAAGCTTTTGGGCTCATTCTAGTTTCTTGCACACCACCCTCTCATCCTAGAACCAGTAACATACACAGCTAGGAAAAAGGAACAAGTCCTTAATTGAAAGGAATTTTAGGATCACAGAGGGCCTACCCAGATAATCTCCCTATATCACGGTCTCTCTTAACCATATTGTCAGAGTTCCTCTGGCCTGGAAGGTGATGTTGCTTGGGACAAGCCTCTTCCTACCACACAAGAGGACGCGTTGCATTGTAACAATTGATCAGTGTTCACCAATGATCATCTAGGATACTGGAACACAAGCCATGAGAAAATGATTTTTGGAGTAGCTTTACATTTACTTTCATTTTCTTATTTTCTTGTGCTGGTCCTGGGACTTGAACTTGGGGTCTGGGAGCTGTCCCTGAGCAGTTCCCCTTCTGACTTTGTGGAAATTCACTGAATATAACAGTCTCTTTCCTGCCTGGGCTGGCTTTGAACCACAATCCTCAGATGTAAGTAACTAGGATCACAGCCATGAGCCACTAGTGTCTGTCCTTTTTCTTTTATAACTGAAAATTTAACTTCACCAAGGCAGTGTTAAGAAAAACCCACAACTGGCCGGGCACCGGTGGCTTACACCTGTAATCCTTACACCTGTAATCAGGAAACGGAGATCTGAGGATCGCGGTTCAAAGCCAGCCAGGGCAGAAAAGTCCCTGCGACTCTTATCTTCAATTATCTACAAGAAAAACAGAAGTGGTGCTGTGGCTCAAGTGGTAGAGCGCTCTCCTTAAGCTGAAGAGCTCAGAGACAGCACCCAGGCCCAGAGTTCAAGCCCCATGACTGGCCAAAAAGGAAAAAGAAAAACTCAGACTGGAGACATGGCTCAAGTGGCAGAGTATCATCACAAACAAACAAAAAATACTGCCTCACATAATTTTAAACCGGCCCTTTCTCATTAATATTAAGCATTTCCTCGGGCAAATTCAGCTTAAACCCAAGAGGGAAACGACTATGTGTCATCTGCCAGGACAAAAGAAGGCCAAGGGTTGTTTCTAGAGCCCTGATTCAACTTCCTCCCGAAAGCTGAAACGACTTACCAAAGCTCCATTTGCAGCAACCTCATTTCTGGTTCTAGTTTACAAACAACAACAGCTCAGATTTACAATTCATGACTGATGGAGTAAGAAACAGGAGCCAAACTGATTTTAAAAGCCCTGTCCATCATCCTTTCTACAGCTTATGAGGCGCGGCCAAGAGTCCACCTTATTAGTCAAGAGACATGCTGAGCAACTTTGTAACCACACTAAGCAGGTGCTGGTGCCAGGAAGGGGGAAAAGAAAAAAAAGAAAGAAAGAAACAAGCAAGAAGGGCGGGGGAGAGACTTCACAATAAACACAATAAACCCAAGAGCTTTTACTGCTGAACAGAGGAGCTGGGGTTTGTATCTTCTTCCACTGCAGCTGCCTCTTCAATCCATGCCCTCTCCCCTTCTCTAAATTGGATTTATAATCTCCAGCCCCTTGTACAGAATCCCAGGTATGGGTCAATGGCTGTCAGTGAGAGAGAGAGAAAAAAAAAGGCAAGGCAAAACAGGAAAAAGAAAGAAAGAAGATTTCCCATTTCCTGATGCTTTTTAGCCCCCAAAATTAGTGGTAGCCTTTGTTTTCTTTCTTCGTTGTTGACATGTATTTATGTTTTGTTTTTCAACAAATGCCTAACCAGAATGAATGAGGATATTAATTGATCTGAAATCTGGCTGAAATGAAACTCGCACCAACCACAAACCAGCAGAATGGCATGGGAAAGCCACGGCATTGGGATCATTCCATCTGCCTGGTGGCCTTCCACAACACAGGCTTGGTGACGCCAAGTGCCCCAAGCCTGCCACGTCCTCGCCACTGTCTCTGTATGAGGTAATGAGTTTCCTTGGCCTGAGTGGATTCTACATGGAAACGTGCCGGGATTCACTCTCAGTCAATATTTTCATAAAAAGTCACTTCACAGGAAGGCCCAGGGTCCGACCTAAGCTAATAAATGATTATCCTTTGCTACTAAAATCAGGACCCTAATTAACTTGCTAATTGTTGCTCTCTGTTCACGGACATTAACCTGAGTTATCCCACTATATACACCTGTAAGTAAATTACAAGCTCTCTCTACTCAAGATGAACCTTCTGTCTGAGTGGATAAATGTCTTCCATGTGTCGGCCACACATAATTCTTTTAAGTGACCAAGGCTAGAAGATTCTATTATGGGCACTTCTCCAAGCAAATTAAATGGACACAAACTCTCTGTAATCAATTACTCCCTGAGCAGTGGCTCTGGACACTCTGGTAGAAGGTACATCTCTTGTTCATTCTATTCTCTTTCATCACAATAATAGCTATCCAGGCTGGCTTTGTATACTCCTTGCTCCTTGAGATATACATGAGTGTCATCCCCATTTCCTAGAGGGGCAAGCTGCGATTAGAGAGTCCAATGACCTGTCATAGCAGCTACAGGTTAGGACCTACCCATTTTCCCTCCACAGAGTACTGAGCTTTGTACAGAACCTTTCCCTGAGGACTTGCTTTGCTCCCAATGTTTGAACTATGTATGAATAGGAGCCCCTGTTCCCTGTGCGAGGAACAGCTCTCGGGCTATAACAAGTAAAATCTGGAGGACAGTACTGGAACTTCCTCTCTCCTTGTATGGGATGATGGAGACACAGGTCACCCCTGTCATCCGATGGCGCAGCAGGTGCAGGCTCCAGGTGCCTGTCGAAATCCCTTTCTCATTAACACATCTGACATTGGCTTCCTTAGCCTCTTCCCCAAGATGTTCCTCTGGGAGTACCCAAATAAATATAAATAATGACATCTCAAGTCCAAGAGTTGAGGTCAGATTCTGGAGGAGGCCAACATACACAACTAAGGTCAGAGGATCAACGAGTGTCACAGCCAGAACCAAATCCAGGCTGGCTGATGCCAAAGTGCATGCATTCATTCCTAAACCACGCTGTCTCTTCTATTGTCCCTTCTCCGCTAAGGCTCCCTGGAGTCCCTATCAAATACTCGCCATCCCATACCTGGCATAATATTCAATCAATGCACTCAACTGATAAAGTAAAGCTCCCTTTTCCATATTTCTGTTCATTTTTCCCCTGCCCATTTTACCTCTCACAATAGCTCCCCTTGCTAAAATCAAAGGCCATAAAGTATATTCATTGTGACCTTCTTTCCATCCTCTACATCCCTGACAGTCACTCACACTGACATGAGACAAGCACACTTGTATTGTGCCTAGCTGTCAAGATGGGGGAGTCCGCAGCACAGAGCCACAACTTCTGACAACCGCACGGGCTGGTGATGCTCCATACTGTCTCACGCGTTCTCACGACAGCCTTTTGAGGAGGGCATGATTACCTCCATCGTGCAGATGAGGAAACTGAGGCTAGGATA
Organism: Dipodomys ordii; assembly: GCF_000151885.1. NCBI lineage: Eukaryota > Metazoa > Chordata > Mammalia > Rodentia > Heteromyidae > Dipodomys > Dipodomys ordii. The sequence goes on from NW_012267224.1 coordinate 9,342,679, forward strand.
TGACTGCACAAGTCGTATGGGGCTTAGCCTGAGCCGAAGATCACATCCAAGCTCTTTGTGAGCAACAGGTTATGAAACATGCTTGTCGTCATAAGCAGTTGAAAGGTAGCATTGCTTTTGATTTTAAAAAAGGACAATAGCAAGTATACATATGCACACAGAAACCTGGAGCGTTATGTGCAAAATATCGACAGTGCTAATTCCAGTTGTTAAACTTGTTAAACATCCTTTCCTCTTGTGTTTTTTTGAAACATAATCATTTCTGAAGCAGACACACAAATGGTAGTGAAAGGAAACGACGATTAGATGCCAGGAGTTAAGCAGCCAGGAGCTGAGCATCCTGTGCTTTTAAACACTACTTTTTCTTAACTCATCTTGCCATGACATTCTATAAAACTGTCCCGAGCATCACCTCTGCCTTGGTTTTGCCTGTAGAACACAAGACTACTCTCCCTCCTCTTCATCTCACATGGTTGCCTGGGCTTCTAAACCCCAGGCCATGTTGTCTTTGCCCTATGGAGGACCTCCATCCCAGTTCTTAATTTCCTGAAACCAAAGACATGTAGTAGAATGCACTCTGATGGCAGAGGGGTTAGTGGTCGCCCAATGGGGGACTTGGTCTGTTGGGCACCCGAGTCACATGGAGAAGCTCAGCAAAGAAGAGATGCTCTCCTCATTTCCCCACCCCTTTTCACATGTGTGCACTAGCAGACAGCATGGCACCACCGGGGTGGTTCCAAATGCATTGGCTCAGCGGCATATAGGCTAGCATTCCCATTTCTGGAGGTATTGTCTTGCCGCAGATGGTGTACAGCATTTCTTTATAGTTTAAAAACAAAGACATGTCACTGTACATTTATTTTGCAAACATCTATGGGAAGCATCATACTGGGTACTGAGGATATAACAATGCTGGAGGAAGGGGGGGAGGGCAAGAGAGCGGAGCGGGATCTGGGAGGAGAGGGGAGAGAAGGAGGTTGGGGAGCGGAGGGGCCAGACTTCAACCCAATTTGGACATTCTGAAGGAGTTTTTTCTATCACAAAAAAATATTAATGAATAACTACACAGAGCCTCATACAAAACTTGTTTCCACTCAATATTACAATTGATCTAGAATATTCTTCACAGTCCTGCCTCTGATAGCTATTCCAAAGGGACACCACTCCTGGGTCCCATACCCAGTACTAATCCTTTCAGAAGTTCACCCACTGCAGATACTGGCTATCATCATTTCCTGTTAGGACTATACACTGCCCTGCCTCTCATTCTGCTGCCCCCCAAATACAGGTTTCAAATTTCTCTATCAGTTCCTGAATGGAGCCCAATTCCAAAGGCCCAGCAGGCATTCAATAAAAGTTCATTCAACAAGTGACTGAATGAATGAATATATTCATTTGTTATGAGATCAGAGATCTGTCCTTGGGGCTAAAGAAAAAGTAAATACACTTAGCATTTGTTTTCTTTAAAGCAGCATGCAGAAGGAAATCAAATGATTAATTTTTTTTTCATCCACAAACTGAATTCCACAGCCAAGAAGTAGCCAACTCTAAGCTCCATTGCCCTAAAGTGAATAGAAGCCTTTATTGGCCTGCTCTCCCCACTTCCAGAAAATGAATGAGATCCTTGCCTCTAACTTTCCAAGAAAATATCCAGCGGTTGTTCATTCACACCGTTACACTAATCTCCATTAGCTGACAGTCAGGCACAGTTTGTTCCTGTCTCCCCAGAATCCTGGGTGGGCACACCCCACACCTACTCAGTTGCACACTAAAGATGAAGTAGAATGATAGAGCACACGGCCTTCCTTCCGTGAGCAAGAGAGGGATCCAAGCCTACACAGAAGCCGCTTTCAAATAGCTGCTTTCCTAAAGCTCCTTGAAACAGTCATTCTAAGGGCCTTATTCTAACAGAGCCCAAGAGTCATTAGGAATTTATCTTTACCTAACGCCCAAGTTCAAAGGCACAGGGGCCTTCTCTATTCCATGCCCTTTTCTCCCAGAAACACAGTGAGCTCTTCTCAAACAACGGACTCTTCCTGGAAAAGGATGTCCGGAGGTTCTGTCTGTAAATCTTTCCCTCTGACAACATGACCTCCAGTGGACAGAGGGAAAAGTCAGCCCTCATGGAAGTACGTCGGAAGCCTCGCACAGTGCCCACACCAGCTAGGAAACCTATGTCACCAAAGAACAACGGGAATGCCTTCTGGCCCCAATATGCGCGCAGACCAGCTTGACTTCTGCATTGAGCCCAACACTGTGTTGGTTCAATACTCACATGGTGCCAGCTTGAGGTAATTGTATCACTAATTGTTACTGAATTATAGTACAAGTCATAGAAAGTGCTTAGAACTCTCCGGCTAGGACAAGAATGAATCCTTGTGATTAATGTTATTAACATAGCATTCAGTTTGGTAATATACCATAATGATCCGGCTATTATATTAAAGTGTTACTAAATATTCACTTAGCTCCAAAAAACACAGTGGGTGTGAGGTTTTCTTTGTCAGATTTGGAATAGAAACAGCACTCTCTGTCAGATTTAAGCCTGGTATAGTGCCCCAACAAACAGACTCAGCCTCCTAAAGAAATGTTTACAAAGGCACAGAAAAATACCCACAGAAGGAATCTGTTTATCATACACAATACAAATATTTACTAGATTATTTAATGGGTGCCCAGCATGTCTGTCCTTAATGTAACATTAGCTGACATCAAGAATGCACCATATGTGCAAATAATTAATTCAAATTATGCTTTTCTTCCAGTGAGTTCTCCTATAAAGGAGCAGAATTAATGGAGAGACATATTCAGGAGCAGGGAGTTGGAGGCCCCTCTCCATGGCGGCCTTTACAAGTACCTCGTTTTTAATACTTCATCTTCACTGCGATTCCGCTGCCAAGAACTGATGGCATTTGAAATGCTCCTACCGTGTTCCTTATGTAATCAGTATGATGACTAACATCGCGATTAAAAACCTGACTTGGCTAAAGATTGCTCTTGAGATTAAGCTTCAGATCTCCCTAGCAAGTTCACCCCTTGCAACAACCTCCACAACCCCAAAATAAAGGGTTCCCAAGATCAACAGGGGAGAAGCCAGCATCCACAGTTACAGAGAGGCATGGAGAAGCTGTCTAGAGGAGTGTTAAGAGTTCAGTTGGTTGACGCTTATTTATAATAAAGATATTCTAATTACATGAAGGGATTTCCTATAGATAACTACGCTGTCGCTTCTCCCTTTCACGAAGACATGGCAAAGTTGCATTTGCATGACACTTCCAATGGTAAAACCTCTAGTGGAAGTGAGGTTCAGCGGGGCTGAGCATGGCCTGTAATCTCAACTACAGAGGTAGGATGATCACTATGAAAGATGAGCCCTGGGGAAAGAAAGTATGAGATGCTATGTGAAAAACAAATTAGAAAGTAATAGGGCTGTGGACATGACTCACATAGGAGAAGCTTGCCTACAAAGTACAAGGCCCAGGGTTTAAAGAGAGAGAGAGAAAGACAGAAAAGGAAGGAAGGAAGGAAGGGAAAGACAGAAAGACAAAAAGAAAGAAAGAAGGAAGGAAAGAAAGAAAGAGAAGAGAGAAAGAGAAAGAAAGAAAGAAAAAGAGAGAGAAAGAAAGAAACAGAAAGAGAAAAAGAAAAAGAAAAAGAGACAGAGAGAGGGCACACTTCAACCTAAGAGGCCAAGTGTTGAACATGCCCCTATATCTTTTCTCCAGTTGCTCAGGTTAGTAGTATCCAAGCCTTTCTCCTTTCCAAGAATAAGATGTCAGGGGGGTAGAAGGGGTGAAACTGATCAAGATGCATTATACTCATAAATTGGCATGCTACATTGAAACCCTTTTGCCCAACCACTTAAAAATAATTTCAAAAATGTAAAAAGAAAATAGAATTTCTAACTTCCCTGTAAAAAGTGAAACTGATCTTTCCCAAGAGCAAATCATTCCACGTCTATAATGCAATTATGGATTTATATATCTCTGTATGAACATATATTTACATGTATACCTATATACATGCATATATCATACATGCTATATAAAGACTCGATTCGGTACTACATGTAAAGCAATTAGCATAATACCCAACAGTTCATAAATTTTAAAGAAATGCATTGACAACATTGCTTGGCAGAATGTTGGTACTCAATAAATGGCAGGTGGATGGATTATTCATCACTCTTCCAATGTCTGTTGAAAGGAGACGTAGGTGGTGAGATACTTGTCAGCTCACCCACCAAAGCTAGGTGCTGTAGGAGTGAAGGCCTTGGTCATGTCCGCTACAAATATCTACCATAGCAAAGCACACAGACAGCATTAAAACCATCCAGTTCAGCTCACAAATGGACTCTTGAGGACAATAAAGGCCTCCACCAACATAGAGGGAGGGGGGAAATGACCTTCCAAACTGTTTAAAAACATCATCACAAGATTTCTCAATAATGTAGTTGCCTGTGAAAAAGTCAATACTTGACATCATAAACTTAGTTCTAGCCTTGTGGCTTCTCTTTCTCTGACAAATCTGTATTTAAAGGGGAAATTTCTAAGATTGAAACAATGGCCATGATTGAGTAATTCACAGCTCAGTGTTATATTAGCAATTAATTAAATCTACCCAGCATAATCAAGAAACCAGCCGTCTCCCCTGTATTTATTTTATTTCATTTCATTTCCTGTATCTTGTGTATTCCCCAAAGCAATTCTTTGCAGTAATTTTACCTTCCATGCACAAATCTAATAATCCCTTTGCTCTTAAGTATTGCAGGTGCCTCAGTATTGTTATTATATTATTAAATGTACATCAGATAAATTCCAGTTGTGCTGCATTCTCCAAAATATCTTCTTCCCAATCACATATTTTCTTATTGTTTCATGAGCAAACATGAAAGTGTTTATTAGCCACCCGTGTTTTTTTTAATGCATGCTCTACCTTTTTTTTTCTTCTAACGTTTGTTGCTAATCACAGGATTTAGTCAATCTCTTATGCACATTCACGACTCTGTAATCTTAAAGAGCTATACACCAATGATTGACAGATAACACTTGATAGGTTCAAAATTAAAAGAGTATGTGAAGAAAAATGTAGCGCATCCAGATTAGTTGGTATACTACCATTTTCCAGTGTGTTGGCTTTTCTTAACATCATCACCTTGGGGAGGGAGAAGGGGTAAGGTAGAGAGGAAAGAAATAAACATTCCTCATGTTCCAAACTGCTGGGTGCAAACCTCTGAGCTTGAACCAGTCTGCAAGACTTGTCAGTCAGAATTCTCCTAGCCAAGAACTGAAATTCATGCCATTGAAATATTAAGTTGAAAATCAGATTGCTTGGCACTTAAAACCAAAACGCCAGCCTCCCCTGAGAGCCAGCCAAAAAAATTCTCTTCCCATACTTTATTCAGTTTCATTCACTGGAGAGAGTTATGGTTTATGTAGCATTAGTCCTTAAATCTTTAATGAGAAAAGAAATCATGTCATGTTTATTGAAATGATTAGGCCAATTTTTATTGACTCAGTACAATTTATGGCAAAAGCTGGTATTTACCTGGAGCCTTTCTACTCTAAAAAGGATTGATTAGTGACTTTTGGCTATTCTAATGCGTGAGTCAATGACTAGTTATCTAGCTGCGAAAAGAATTGTTTATTTTTCTCATCTTATTTTTCATTTATTTTTAATTTTTAATATTATACTTATGGAGTTGCACAAAAAGCTTTCAATTCAGCATGTCAATCAGCTTCTTAGTACCATGCATCTTGATTGGTGTGACCCATTCCTCACTTTCAGCCATCTCTCCCATGTTCCCTGGTTCCATTTTCACCTACGTGCATTGAGTATGATGACTCTAGTTGCCCACCTTTGATCTCCCCATCTGCCTTCCCTCCCCTTGAAAGAAACGTATTTTACTTCTTTTCTCTTCCAATGTAAGCTCCATAAGCCACACCCAACAGACAGGATTTTTCTTCTGAATTCAGTGACCCAAATTGGATAGCAATTAAAGTAACAGCATTAAGCATTTGGGAACCTGCAAAGACCATATCTACTCAGTCAGAACTCAACATGGCTCAAGGCTATCTATTCTGTTCCCTTCAAGATTTAAATTTGTATACTATTTAAAAGCCAGGAAGATTTAGCATGGGCAGGCCCTTCTTAGAGAAGTACTCTGGTACCAGCCACAGATGGGAAGTTTTTGTTCTCTGAAATAAGAAAGAACTATTTTCCATTCTTCTGTGGCATCTTCTAACTTTGATCGTGCTCACAAGATGATGATTATGCTGGGATCTAATCCAGGAACACCCTCGGAGGGGAGAAATAAAGTGGCTGGGGGGGTGGGGAGGGTTGCTACTTCATGTGCATGCTTATGGAGAAATGACAAGGCTGGATGTTTTAAAACACCTGCTCTTTTCTAGTGTGTACATTCAAAATAGATCATAATGGATCAAACTGTCCAAATGTGGCTTTCGTCCTTTTGAAAAGCAATTGCCCTCGAGAGAAGCATTTAGGGTAATGGCTGTTTATCACAACTAAGAGCCCAAGGGTGATTGTCCATTACTGTGTAAGAGAAAAGTAGGCTTCTTAGGGCAGAAATGGGGGTCCTTGGGAAAAAAAATCACAGAAAAGGAAAAACCCTCTATTTCTGTCATTGGGGGAAGAAGTACTGAATAACCATTGGTCATGAGCACCAACTTGTTTCATTTAGAATCAAGATTGAAATAGCAAATGCAAAAGGAAAGTTTTAATCTTTCTTGCCCATATTGACTTAAAAAAACTTATTTAATCATGTAAGCACAAAGGGTTCTCACAGTAGAACATTCCAAATGACAGGAGCCTTGCAATGAGCTCTGATAGGTCAGGACACTGATCAGCTAAGCCACCTCTACCTAGAAGCAATTCTCTGCTTAGAAATAGAAGTGGCTTTCTATAAGCATTCGTACTGAGTAGATGTAGATTAGCAACTACACCGTCATAATGAAGATATGATGGTTGTTTCTTTGTTGCTAGAGAAAAGGAATTAAAAAGCAAATCTGGCCACTTTCCAGCTATGTGTGTACTTGAAGTGATAGATGGTACTTGGGAACAACTGGAGTCATCAGAAATTTTAAAACATTCCACTACACAGGACGATCCTTGTCAGCTCACACCGGCCCCTCCCAGATTGTGTCCAGGAGATGCAATCATTTATTCAAGGGACACAAATATCTCCACAGTCCCCAAACACCCTACTTCCACACTATCACCTATGGTTCCTATATGGAGAAGAGAAAAAAAGGAAAGGCATCAACATGATAGAAGGAAGGTTTTTTCTAAAAATACTTTCCTATAACTTGCCAAGATGACAGAGAGATTTCCCATTTACTTTTAAGTCACAGAAACCTAAGGGCTCGGTGGATGTGAGGCTACGAGACTCGAGTGTGTTCACCAGCTGGGTCAAGTGTACATGAGATGGGCTGTGAACTCCATCTGTATCATCATTGGACTTCCCTGCCCCCAATTGGTCCGTCTGTTAAAGGGGCAGGTTGGAAGGACTATACAATCTCAGGGTCATAGTTCTGAACTGCAGCTCTGGATCGGGGAGGGCAGCCATAGAAGGTTAACAGATACTTTCAATAAGTGATAAAGATATGTTGTCGTCATGGTAACCTGCATGCAAATTTAGAACTTTTTTTTTAACTTCCTTCCCTTTTTCCCTGATTTCACTTATATTTTTCTCTTTTTTTATGTATTCTCTTATGTAAGGCTGTGTAATCAAGAGTCTTACAATAAGGAAATTGAATTTCAATTACTCAAGATGTAACTTCAAACTTTTAAAGCAGATTCCCCCAAACAAAGGTTTTTAAAATATCAATATACAGGACTGGGAGTATGGCTCACATGGTAGAATACTTGCTTACCTGGACTCTGAATTCAATCCCCTGATCTGGGTAATAGAAATGAAGACATAAATACATAAGTAAACAAATAGCTGGGTGCTGGCGACCCATATCTGTAACCTAGTGACCTGGGAGGCTGAGATTGAGAAGATCATGGTTTGAAGCCATCCTGGACAGAAAAGTTTAGAGACTCTTCTTCAGTTCTTAATTGGACACAGTGGCATGTGCCTCTCGTCCCACACTAAGTGAGTGGCTGAGACTGGGTGGACTATACTTCCAGACCAGAGAGAAAGGCGCGGAGAAAGGCCATGAGACCTCATCTCAACAGAAACTGGGAATAATGCCATGTGTCCACGATTGCAGAAATGACAGAAGCCTAAAGTAGGCCGATCGGTCCAGATTGTCACTCAGGCAAGAAGCAAGAGCCTATTTTTTAAATAACTAGTTTTGGAAAAACAAAAACAAAACCAGGACTGGAAAAAAGGCTCCATGGTAGCAAACCAGCCTACCAAGCCCGAGGCCCTGAGTCCAAACCCTAACAACACAAAAGAAAACCTAAATAGGTCAGGAGCTGGTGGTCACACCTGTAATCCCAACTACTCGGGAGGCTAAGGATCACAGTTCAAAGCCAACCCAGACAGGAAGAGCTGTGAGATTCTTATCTCCAAATAAACAATGAGAAAGCCAGAAGTGGAGCTGTGGCTCAAAGTGGTAGATGCTAACTTTGAGCAAGGAAAAGCTCAGGGACAGCACCTAGGCCCTGAGTTCAAGTTCCACCCCAACCAAATACAAGAGCAAAAAAGAAACCTTAGATAAATAATGAATTCTCTCATCTATACATTTGTGCCATATCGTTTATACCACACAAAATGTTCCACAAGCATAAACTGTGGCATAGACGGAGTCATTATCTTAACTAATTTCTTAAGCCTAAAGCAGAAGGGAAGTCGTTGAAATCTAATGCACAGAGAAGCCAACTTTCCCAGGCATGAGAAGCATCTGGAAGCCCAGCCACCAGAGACACATGAGCAGCAGAGGCAAGGGCAAGGCTGACTCCGTTTCTTCAGAACAGGTTTATTTTTTCTCTCCTTTGAAACAAGACTGGCAATTTCTCCCCACAAGGAAATGCACCCCCATCAGGCATTCCTGGCGCTCTCTTCACTACCCTTCCCCCTCCCACCAGCCCCCACACTTGCCTTCCACAAAGCTACTGCATTCAGGAGTGCAGGCCTGCCTTTGGGCCTGCCCAAGGCCCAGAGATCTACAGATGCATGAGTACTCATCAAGTCACAAAACACTGCAAGTCCTGACTTCCTTCTTTTGGTTTGTTTCTGTTTGGGTCAGTGTTTTCATTGAAATATGTGTCACTTCTATACAGCTACAAGAACCCAAGTTTTTTTTTTTTTGGGGGGGGGGGCCCGGTCGTGGGGCCTGAACTCTGGGCCTGGGCGCTGTCCCTCAGCTCTTCAGCTCAAGGCTAGTGCTCTACCACTTGAGCCACAGCGCCACTTCCGGCTTTTTTCTTTTTGCTTATGTGGTGCTGAGGAATCGAACTCAGGGCCTCAGGCATGCAAGGCAAGCACTCTACCACTGAGCCACTTTCCCAGCCCCAAGAACCCAAGTTTTTGCTTTTGTTTTGTTTTAATGAAAATCTAACAGGCTCCCACCTCAGGAACTGCAGATACTCAAATCAGAAGGGAGCAAAGTTTTCCTTTTAACAGTTTAATTTCACCAATCAGTGCCCAGGACATAGAGAATATGCTCTGTGGCAGGCATGTTCCAGTAAATTCATTTGTATTAGAATAATAGCAATGCTTTACATCCAAAGGGCGCTTGTCACTCACTGTCACAATCACTCTCTGATTGGTCCTAATTACAATCCCACCAAGCAGGTAAGAGAGGTCAGACAAGGGCCAGTTTCTACATGAGAAAATGGATGCTCTTACTGGAGATAAAGAGTGCCCCCCTCCCCCATCACCCAGAGAAAGAAACATAAACCACCAGACTCACTCATTTTTTTAAAAAATGATAGCTGGGAGCCTGCCATGCTTTTTTCACACCCTGCAAAGTTGTAGGTATAAATGCACCAAGAATTTTGGCATATTTGCTGTTGCATAATTATTCAAGAAGGCACAACCGCGCCGTCAACACATTTGACTAAGTCACAATGAAGAAAACCTGCCAAGACTTCTGGGCCGACAAGCTACCCCGCTAGCCTAGCCGGGCCCAGCGGCTCAGGACGCTAGGGCCTCCTCTGGCTCCCAGGCCCGGTGACAGGAGACGGCTGCTCCGCACGCATTCGCACTGAATGCATTTGGCGGGTGCTCATGGCATTAAGTACCCTGCTGACTGCTTTTCCATCCCGTTTTCCATCTCTGATCCCATCACAGCAAGTCTTGTCTTGGGGTCACTAAGCCTTCACCTCAAACCTCCCAAGATTTCAGACTTCCTTTAAACAAAGCAAGAACCAGGTGGCAGACTCAAAGCCTGCGGTCAGCATCAGTGTCTATCCACATATGTTCACTCGCAGGGGTGGTGGTGGGGTTTTGCAGTTCTGAGGCTTGAACTGGAGACCTGGCAGACACTCTATTGTTGAGCCATGCCGCCAGCCCCTTTTTGCACTGGTCTACTAGGGCTGATAAGGTGCATACCGCTGGGCTCTCACATTATGGGTCCCCAACCATGCACAGCCAATCATTGGTTGAGATGAAGTCTAGAAACCTTATTTTTTTTTTGCCAAGAGTGATTTTCAACCTCACCAAGAGTAGCTAAGAGTATAGGCTTGAGCTTAAGCTCCCTGCTTAACTTTTTTTTAAGTAACTTTATACTATTGCATATGGTACTGATGTTCCCCATTAAAACATGGTAACAAAGTTTCTAATGAAAACCAGGGATGGGAAAGAAATTTACTGGTTAAACTTAGGAAACCGATGGCTAGGAGTTTTTGTTTTTTATTTCTTTGTTTTGGATCAGAAATGGACAAAAATAGGTAGGTTCATATAGTTTTATGTGGTTTGAGTTTGTTCTAATGGGTAGTAGAATAACTAGTGACCATAGACAGACAGACAGACAAACAGACAGAGCCTATGTTGTGGATTCAGGAGCCTGCCCCCTGTACAAATGGGACCTGAGACACAGGTAGGGTGGACTTGTCTGTATCAGTATGTAAGCCTGCCTCTTCCTGAAACTCCTGCTAATTTCAGGAGTGCCTAGAACGGCCTCCAGAGAGAGGGAGTGCACATGCCCTTCTGATACAGCCAAGTTTTCACGCAGAGTCTCAAACCACCCTCACTACCCTGAGTCAGAGTGTGAAGGAGAGACATGTGTGCAGGCTTTGAGTTGACTTGTAGGACAGAAGAGGGGATTGGTCTGTCGGCGTGGCCCTCAAAGCTGGCTCTACTCACACTACAATCATCGATCATCGGCTGAGTTTATCAAAGGGGCTGAGGCATGCTGAGCTGTGGTTCGTGTCTGAGATCCCAGGTGGCTTTAAGACACAGTCAGAGCTGGGGAACTTGGGCCTGGAGGATCTCTAAGGTCCTGGCTAATATTCTTTCAATCCCTGATTCAAACCTGGGCCATGCCAGCCTTGCCAGCCTTTCCTTGCCCCCAGCTTTCCACACAGCCTTGATCAGTAAACACCTGTGACTTCGCTCCAGTCACCATCCTCAGCCTGGCCCACAGAATTACAGAATTTCAAAGAACTCATGTTCATCTTTGTTCTACCAAGAAAGACTTGGGAGTTTGGCAAAACACAGGCTTTGGAGCTACGTAAACAGACCTGGTTTTGAGTCCTTGTATAGTGACCTTGATCAAGCCACTTAATCTCAGTAAGCCTCTAATCTCTCACCTCCAAAATGAAGAACATTAGCCCAATTTCCTGCATCTTATGAGGGGTGAACTGTGCAACGCACCAACTCAGAATATGCCGGCTACCACTCCCTCCCTCCAGCGCCCAGCTGGTAGGAGGTCCTGTGTGCCTGGAGGGAAAGAACTGATAGAAAGCCAGGCTGGATTTTTCTAGAATCCTTTAGTCTTAGGCTGAGCAGATCAACACCAGCCAGAGAGACACTTAGAGCTTCAAAGCTTGGCCTCCCTACCGGGGGCAGCAGCCTCCTGCCTGTTATCAGCCACAGAGAAGCAGAATCACAATCTGTGCTCCACCGGGGAAGGGAGAAGCTGCAAAGGTGAACTCACAGAACTGCAGGCCGTGGGATAAGTAGGCCAGTCCTGGACTCCTGCAGCCAAAAGAGCAGGAAAAAGGAGGCACACAGTCAAAGGGAGCTAATGAGGGAACAGTTGGGTCTACTGATACCAGGGCAGAGAGGTGCCTGCACAGATGGAGGAGGGAAGAGACAAGCAAAATAAAAGATATTTGCCCTTTCCATCTTTGGCAGGGGCCAACGAATGGATTTCTCAGACCAGTGAGAATAAGCAGCAAGGAAAATATCTAGCATTGAAGCTGCGGGAAGATGGCTGCCGCAACTCAGCTTTGTTCTACCCCTGTGAATCCAGGCCTAGGACACAGCTGGAAGGGAATACGTTCACGCCACTTGAATGAGGCTTACCCCTAAGAAGTGGTCTTGCAAGTCACTTCTATTCACTTCCATAGGCATTTCTGCAGACTGCAGACCTATAATAAATGGAATGCCTTCTTATCAGAAAAGAATCAAAAGGGGAAAAAATGAGGCATGTGACACACATGTATAAGAAAGGAAGGATAAGAAGAAAAATGGTTCCTACTGGGGTTGGGGGTGGGGAGCGCCGCAGGAGGTCGGTGTCAAGAGAAAGCTGTAGCCAGGCACCAGTGGCTCACACCTGGTTACTCAAGGGGCTGAGATCTGATGATCAGATGTTGAAGCCAGCCGTGTACAATAAAGTACATTAGACTCTTAACTCCAATTAACCACCAGAAAGCCAGAGGTGGAGCTGTGGCTTGAGTGGTAGAGTACTAGCCTTGAGTGGAGAAAGCTAAGTTCTGAGTTCAAGCCCCAGTATATGAGAGGGGAGGGGGGATTTTATTAAGACTATCACAGATGAAAATCTATTGGGGTTGCTCATTAAAGAGACCACGTTTTTTGCTACTGCAAACAGCAAATAATCTCAATCTGGATTTTCTCCTCTTTGGCCCATCATGTTTTCACCAGCTTTTCCAGTGTTTAAGAATTTGCTGGGGCCTTCTACATGATAGTTATCAGGAAAGAAGCCACTAAGGCACGCCTACGTGGATTCACCATAGCTGTGAGCACAGGTCATCTGAAACCAACACAAAGGATACTATTTGTCAGCATTTTCCCCCATCTTACAAACCCATGACACCCTCCTATGAGGTGCTGTGGAATTCTGAGAGACAATCCCAAATATCAACATGAAATGCTTCCTACCATGTTCAAAAGGTTTCCTGTAGCAAAACATGATGTTCACAGCTCCCCCAGTGAGGGACCAATTTTCCATGTGGGAAAGGCCTCTAATTCCACTAATCCAAGCTTAGTGTTTCTTTTCTTCTATTTATGTGCATCGGCCCTGGCCTATGGGCATTGATGCTCAGGGCAAGTTGGAGAATATCCCTGCCCATCCTTCTAGCTTTAGATATCTTTCCACAAGGCCCAACTACAGGAAGTCTTGCAGGAAATTTGTGTCAATCATCGGATCTGTCAGGTTGAAGGATGTGAAGACTTTAAGAGAAAATAGGTAAACACCCACCATTTAACCTCCTTGTTGATTTTCACCCTGCACGACACTTTTAATCTCACCCCAAATGTTAAGTTTTGAAGAAACCAGAATCATTACAAAGGAGAAGCAGGTTGCGGTGGGTTCAGCTTAGGGTTAAGATTCATGAAATTTAGCCTCCACACATTTCAATTAAATGGTACATCGATCCCTGTACCAAACTGAACTGAAATCTGCTCAAAGTCCCATTTGTCAAGTTTTATCTGCCACCATTTGGATTCAAGATGACAGACTGAGTTATAAATCCAATTCAAGATGGGACTTACGTCGTGCAATGTACCGAATTTTATCAAAATCAGTCAGTTTCTTCAACAGTTGAACAGGGCATAGACCAGAAAGATAGCTAAAAGGGAAAATGTCATGTCAACTTGCTGAAGCAGGAATCATGCTTAAATTGGTCATCCCTGTACCAATTCATTCAACAAATACATATTATTTAGTACCTGTTCTTTGCTATGTAATGTGATTAGAGTTAAGGATCTGATGAATCACATGGGAGATGATAATTATGCTGAGAGGTAGAAAGATAACTAAATAAAACCATTAGAAGACTTGAATGGATCTAGCTGTGCAAACCTGTCATTCCAGCTATGTGGGAGGTAGTCTGGGAGGATGGCAGTTCAAAGCCAGCTTTGCCAAAACAACATCTCAAAACAAAAAGCCAAGCATGGTAGCCCAGCAACATGGGAGGTATAGCTAGGAGGAACATACTCCAAGGCTGGCTCTTGGGCCAAAACACAATAATGATGACAATAATAACTAAAACAAAAATGACTGGAGGCATGGCTCAAATAGTAGAGCACCTTCCAGCAAGCACAATATCCTCAGTTCAAACCCCAGTACCAGGAAAAAGGAAAAGAAATTGAAACTGAAACCACCAAGGAAAAAAAGGTGTGCCAAGGGAAAGAGCTAGCCTATCCAAATGGAATGATTCAACAAGTCTCCAAAGGGAAATATTGGGTTAAGATGAAAGGATCTCACGAAATCCTCCGTCAGTAGAGTGTTCTGGGAAGAGGAAGGGACAAAAACCAAGGTCCTAAGTGGAGTCTGTCCTGGTCTTGGGCAGACAAGGATCCAAAAGAGAAGAAGAGAGGAAGAGCAAGCCCACTGTGGCTTGTAAAGCCAAGAGATAGTCTGAGGTACACTGCAAAAGCCTTTTGTGTGGGGTGTGCATACCATTCGTGTTGGTGACAACAGAAGGAACAAGAGCACACTGGGCTCTTCCCCTTTGAGGGTCTCTAGCACTGTGAAATGACACCTAGCAGCCCCTGCATTTCACTTTCCTTGGGGAAAGTATCATTATTACACATTATCATCAGCTCATTCAGTGGGATGCAGCCTGCCCACTTCACCGAGCAATGGGAATATGTTCTGGGAAACAGTGTTGTTAGGTGAGTTCATCATTGTGCAACAGGACTTCTACAAACAAAGAAGACTGCAGGGTCACAGGCAATACAATCTCCTGGCACCCTGTTGCACATGCAGTTAGTGAATATGTAGTTGGTGAACATCCAGTGGTTGAAGGCATGTAGCACACATCAGAAGCGTATATGCATCCTATGATAAGTAGCATAAGAGTGTGCTATCCAATCAGGCAACTCTAAATGCAATCAAGTCTTTACTGCATGTCCTATGTGAATGGCTTTTTGGCACCTGAGCCCTTGAGAGGGTAAAGAAGAGTCGCAAAGGCCTATGGATCTCCATGAAAATCTGTTACATCAGAGATACGCCAATCCTTGGTAAATCTCCCAGCCATCAAGAAAAGACACCCACTAAACACCGCTGGTGCTTCACACCTGTAATCTAAGCTACTCAGGAGACTGAGATTCTGAGGATCACAATGCAAAGCCAGCCCAGGAAGAAAAGTCTGAGATGCCTCCTCTCATATACACACCAAAACACAAGACCGGAGGCATGGCTCAAGTAGTAGAGTGACAGTTGAGTAAGCAAAGCTCAGAAAGCATGAGGCCCTGAGCTCAAACCCCAGCACTGAGAAAGAGAGAGAGAGACTCAACTATACAAAGCACCTTCCCATTTGTAAGTCACCAGAAGAGTGATAAACTTGGTGGAGTTCCCACCATACAAGTTTCCTTAATTACCTTTAAACCATTTGGGAAAATAAAGCAGATTGCACAACTTTCCCTAGCCAACTCATTGATCCACCCTTCATTATTTGGGATGAAAGAATTTGCTATTGGCTGAAAGGTCAATGCTCTAGAACTATTTATGAATGACTGCAAGGGAATGACAGACAAAAAAAAACATCCTCATCCCTTCGCCTTTGCGTGGCTAAGTGGTGAGCCTCCACTCCCGCTGACCACCTTTGGAAGGCCACAAGACCCCTGTCATGTGTTATGTGTTGTCCTTCTAGGGTAGGGGAGAGGGGAAGAGTCTCTCCATGGTAAGTTAAAGAACACTGCTTTCAAATAAATGATAAATGTTGGTTACATTTTTAAATTGTGCATGATTTTAATTCTCTGTGAGCAATGCTGGATGGATACATGTAGGATAAAATGGTCAAATGGCTTAACCTTTTAGTAATAAAATGGCATGCAATAAAAATGCTGGAGAGCACCAGTTACTGAACTGTCATAGACTGGAGAAATATTAGACCCCATAATTCCACATTGCAAAACCAAATTTGTAGATTTTTTTTTCCAAGCGAGAAAAAAAAATCCAGGAAATTAAATGGAAAGACTTGTAGTAATGAAATATTAAATGCAATTTCAAGTGCGCAAAAAGGTCATAAGCCAGAGAGAGAGAAAGAGGATTCCAGAACAACATTAATTTTGTCATTTTTCATGGATGCCTGATATTCAGTACTGGAGACCTCAACTTGGGAGAGGTGGGGGGGGGTCAAAAAGAGAAAATTACAGAGGAGAGGAGGAGCGAAAAGAAAATGAACAAGAAGCTAAATAGAAAATATTTGGCTCATCTTCCAGGTCGACGTAATTATTGCATGAATATCCATCAGCCTTGTAGAGAGGTGCAAAAGCCAAAACAAAATCATTGGACTTGGAGCACATTGTGTCAGTAATCCTGGAAGTTGATCCTGATTTGTGGTTCTTTGCACTGCTGGAATTCTGGCTCCTGATCTTCATTTCACTGTACTTGACTTTCTACTTTAGCCAAAGGAAGCATGGATCCTAGGTATGCTCTAGTGAGCATTTGGAGTTGGTCAGTTGAGTGGGAAGATGGGCTGGGGGTTATCATAATTGTAAGTAATTGCTAGAAATGGATAGCATCAGTTTCCGGCTACAATAGTGAATACTTCACCTTAGTAGAAATATGCCTATAGGAAGTGGGAAGGGAGATGCCATTATAGCCAATTGTTTAAACTGAAAAATATTATATGAGGACGAGGGTCCAATGTTAAGTTCATATACGTTGACTTTGACAGTGACATATTATTAAGACTCTATCTCAATTGTTTCCAGAGTCACAATGAAAATACTGCCATAGGCTTAAGTACTGGTAGCTCATGCCTATAATCCTTAGGTACTTAGGAGGCTGGGATCTGAAGATCCCAGGTCAAAGCCACCCCAGGTTGAAGTCTATAAGATTCTTATTTCCAACCAAAAAAGCCAGAAGTGGAGGTATGCCTCAAATGGTAGAGTGCCAGCTGTGAGTAAAAAAGCTAAGGAATGGGCTGGGAAAAAGAAACTCTTATCTCCAATTATTTTTTTAAGTCAGAAATGGAGGAGTAGGGCTGGGAAAGTGGCTCAGTGGTAGAGCGCTTGCCTTGCATGCATGAGCCCTGGGTTCGATTCCTTAGTACCACATAAGCAGAAAAAAGGCCAAAAGTGGCACTGTGGCTCAAGTGGTAGAACGCTAGCCTTGAGCTGAAGAGCTGAGGGACAGCACCAAGACCCAGAGTTCAGGCACACAACCGGACCCCCCCCAAAAAAAAGCTAAGGGACAGCATCCATGCCCTGAGTTCAAGTCCCACTACCAGCACAAAGAGAAATAAAAATGTTGAAGAGCACTTCTCTAGGTCTGTTACTCACACAGTTTATTCTCTTTCTTCAAATACAACACAGAGAGAAGGTGATTTGTAATTTACGATTGCTGTAACTTTGAAACCTACACAGCACACAATGAAATCTTTTTCTTCAAAATTCCAATCAGTATAGTTATAATACTGGATGTCACAAGAAGAAAAGATTTATATTTATGGACAATTTTTATTTATTCTTACCCATTTATAAATTGGACTACCACCTCAATAACTGTGGTTAAAAAGAATAACGCCATTGCTCACCACTGCCTTTGACTATGAAAACAATTTCACCATAACAGATAGCTCTAAAATACTCCAGGAATAATCCATAAATGAATCTTAGATTACTAGTCTAAAGATAGTGGTTATAAATGATTACATGAAAGAGTTGATGTTACTTTGAAAATCTTACAGTCTTGTCTATGGATTTTTGTACTTTATATGTAACATTTTTATGAAGTGATTTTTGCCTCTACATAATAGCTTTCATCTTCAAAGCACTTCACAAATATGAACTGGTTACATAAAAAGCTGTATTACTGCAGAGTTAGAAAATGAGAAGGCTGAGCACTCTGCCACATTCTCACACGTTCTATGTTTAATCTAACCCAAAGGTTATGTTTTCTAAAGCATGGTTAATTACCAACACCAGAAAAAAACATAGGGTTAACAAAGCTTTTAACATACACAGACAGTCTTTTCATAAAATTTCCCTTCTACTGAATAAGCTTGAAGAAATTAAAAATTGTATTATGATAATTTTTTGTATTCTTCTATTGCACAAAATCTGTTAAATATCAATAAAAATGCAATCCTGTAATGCTTTGGTATATTTAAAATTCAAAACAATTATGTAGGCATCAGTGAGAAATGGTTAAATATATCATGGTATATCTACTGGATATTATCAAATACAATGCAGCTACAATGCAGCTATCAAATACAATGCAGCATATTTAAGTAAACAGAGAAATATTCATAATATATTAGTTTTTAAAAACTCACAAGATTCTCAGTACTCTGTGATATCAATTTTGTGAAAAGATAAATTAGATATAGACAAATTGGATCCAATCAATATGGAAGGGAAATATACATGGTTTAACTTTCTTCTTTGGACTTTAAATTCCTCACAACAAAAGTTATAGTATTTTGTTGATATTTATTTGCTTTGCGATAGTAGAAATGGAAACCAAGATTTTGTGCATGCTAGGCAAGCACTCTACCATCAAGCTACATCCTCTACCTATCATCATCATCATCATCATCAACAACATCATCATCATCATCATTAACATCAGCAGCAGCAGCATCACTACTACTACTACACTTTGAAACAGGAGCTCACTAAGTGGTCTGGTTAGCCAAGAATTTGTGATAGTCTTGTCTCAGCCTCTTAAATGATGGGATTACAAATATGCATCACCATGCCCAACTTTGTTTTGCTTTGTTTTCAGTTATGGGCCATAAATGTTATTTAAAGGAAAACACAATTGGAACCCAGTCCTCAATGACTCACAAACTTCCAAGGAGAAACTGTCAGTTCAGTTGAGACTGTCTTTGAAAGCAGATACCCAAAGGTATCTGAGCATACATGGAGAAAGTTCAGAGAAGGCAGAGAACTAAACCTTTCCACGTGAGCAGGCGCTCAAAAATGACAGAGAGTAGATAAAACAAAAGAAATAACTTGCAAAGGCACAGAAGCATAACACAGGGAAACAGCAAAGAAAATGGAGAGCAAAGATCCTGGCCAGGTCTCTGAGAAGCAGCTGTTGGAAATGGTGCACAGCTGGCCATGAAAGTGCCTGACTGCTGTGGGAAGTCCAGCGTCATCCCTTTGGATGACACATAGAGCCTGCTGAGAAAGGAGGTCTGGGGAGGCATCAAATGAAGAAAATAATGGGGTCTGATGAGTAATTTCACTCATTCCAATTGAAGGAAGCAGAAAATTGGAGGAAAGAAAGACTAGAACCAGGAATCTGAGTTACTCCTAACTCAGATTCCCACAGGCAACAAGAGGGGCATCCTAAAGGGGAAAAAGAGTTTCAGAACCAGAAAAGGACCAGAACCGGTTAAGTCTAGTGGCCCACAGATATAAGTGAACAAACATTCCTAAGCATTCCCAGGCCTCTTGAGAACATACCACATATAGCTCAGGGTAGATACAGATATGGAGATGGAATCATGGACGGAATCACCGTCAAGACTTACAAAAGAAGGAGTCCACACACCTGAGAGCCATCCAAAGCCACATGATGGGATGATGAGAGAGAGCACGATAATGCGAGCTGAGGGACAGAGATTTTTTTCAGAGAGTGACCCAATTGTAAGATGCTAAAGAGGTCAAAGAAGATAAGGGCCGAAATACACCATTCAGTTTTATCATAAAAATCTAAAATTATTCATTGCTCATTACTGGGACCGATTCCAATGGAGGTACAGACAGATATTTAGAGAGAGGGTTGATGTGCTTTGATGGGTTGGCTCAGATTTAAGGACAGTGGCAATGTGACAACTCCTTCTAGAAGCTTGACCATGAACTGAAGAAGAAAGCAGACAAACTAGAAGTGACCACAGATCTTAGAGAGAAGGACCTTGATTATTTATTAGCAAGTGACCAGCTGCCATTACAGTGACAAGCCCCAAAGCAATGAATACATTCCACCTTACCTAATGAAAATATAGCTACATGCAGTAAAATGAAGATATGACAATACAAGTCCAGATGTTGGTACTTAAAGTGTCACATTATCCAGGTAAAATTCATATCCTCTGTCTTGTGTGAGTGTAGGAAAGTCCTGAGATCCCATTTCTGAAGTCTCACCTTAAATTTTTATGTTACCCAGGTAATTGAAAGAGTTGGCTAATATAAAGAATTCAGTTGATAGCTATAATTTGAAAGCAGGTGGAATAATTTTTGCCTAAACTGGCTGTGGCATAGCCAAAATTAAATTAACTGTATAACTCTTTCGACATTAAGTAGACTTGAGAATGACTAAACAAAATTCCACTTATCTCCCAGCATTTTGGAGGCAGAGGATCATGAGTTGGAGGCCAGCTTGGGCTACACATCAAGACCTGTCTGGAAAAAAAATTCATTTGTGTAGTACAAGCTAGTTGAAGAAGTATGGGAAGAAATTTAAGGAACTTCATTTTTGTTATAGCTCTCAATGGAATATTTAATTTAATGTTGGAAACTTCAGCCCAAAACGGGGTCAAAGTCTCAATCATTCTGTCTCTCAAGTCACCTAGAAATATCAATTTTATTATTTGAGATCTGTGAAAAGATTTGCTATTTCCAACCCACCTAGGAACTTATCATATAATTGGAAAAAAGTGTTATATGAAAAAAAATAAAGTATTCACTAGGAATTATCTAAAGAACAAAAACCTTAAAAATAACTCAAAAACTGTGCAATGGAAGAAAAGAATATAAATTATGGACATCAGCTTAATGGAGCAAGGCAGTAATGCACAGTCATTAAATACATGAAGCAAAGCTGAATAAAATTGTTTGCTCACTCTGCCCACCATCGTATAATTATAAATTATGTATGCAAACTAAAAATATTATTAAAGAAAAATAATACACAAACTGAAAGTCAAATAAAACAAGAGCTATGTTGGAGGAATAAGAATGATTTCTGTGGCACTTTCAAAATGTCCATTAATGTCCTTTGGAGAATGTTCAGCATTTAAGAGGAAGGAAGGACAGAAGGCAGCTTGTGGTAGGCAGGGTTGTAACAGAAGCCAAAATCAATGGAAAGGAAATAGTCCTACGTAAGAAAGAGAGAGTTCTAAAAAATAAAAAAAGCATCTAAACATGTTTGTAGACTATTTGTAGACTGTGACTCATCCGTCGACTCAGAGCCCTGTTTAGAACTGATACAAGGTTCAGTGGAATTATCTAAGTATTCTGTGCTAGAAAAATACTGATGGTGGAGTGAAGGGGGTCGGGAGGAAAAACACTGGGATCAAATGAGGGAAAAGGTGACTCCGTTCAAAAAGAAATGTACCCCATACCAGACTCATGGCACTAGAGCCCTTCTGTACATCAAAAAGAAAAAGAGAACTACTGAAGTTACCTTGCTATGTAGACAACACTGACTATAAGCACATTGTTGTTGTTGAATGCTTTCACTCATTTCCCTGAAAACATGACAGTAGGAAATGGTAGCCCAAACTATTCATGAAATGCTAAATACTAACTTTCTCTGCACTTTTGGGTACTCGGGCTTGAACTCAGAACCTGATGCATCACTCAGCTTTCTTGCTCATCACTGGTGCTCTAGTACTTGAACCAAGCCTCCAACCCAGCTTTTTGCTGCTCCTAGTTGGCTTCAAGCTCTTGTGCTCCAAGGATCAGATTCCTGAGTAACAAGATTACAAGCATGAGCCACCCGCATAGAGCTCTGTGCATTTTTTTAATTGAATACTATTTACAGTAGACAACTTTGTTTAAAAAAACCCTTAAAGGAAAAAATAATACACAAATTTGTGCATATTTAAATACGCACAAAACCTGTGCTACAGAAACACTCTCTGATTCCAACTCCTCCTCTGCAAAGGAGGGACTAGAGAATATCTCTCTCTCATGAGGTCTTGTAAGGATTAAATGAGATTAATGTGTGCAGGGCTCTAAGAGGTATATCTGGAAGATCAAGCATACAGATAATGCTAGTCATTATTATTATTAATAATAATAATGTTGTGAGACTCCCAGAAAAGTCAATGCTCTGTTGCTAAGGGAGTGTGTCTTCATTACTACTATTTGTAATAACACAAATAAGGATGACAGTAATTATCATTACACCTTTTGTATGCATAGCATCATTTACATACATTCTCTCTTGCAAATCCACTTACAACTCTACAAGTCCATCCTTCAGACAGCTCAAGAATCTGAGCTCCAGGAAAACAAGTCACCTGGCTGTCTTCCTGAGATGTTATGGTAGTTAAGGGCTGAGGGAAGTTTTGTTCTGCAACTACAACATAAAGGAAAAGATAAAAAAAAATAATAATAAGGGTCAATCTCCCAGTGTGATCTCTAGGAAAAACCAGTTGGGCATTTATGACCTGCCTTTTGACAAGGTAACTTAGATGGATTTGGAGATTTGGGGATAGTAAAACGAGTAAGCATTCATTAGGGCATAACTTATAAGTTCGTTTGTTTTTCAGAGAAAGTTGTAAAAAACAACAAAGTAAAAAGTGCATTTAAGTTCACAGACTAGGACATTCCTGGGCTAGCCCCACTTCAAAACGACCTCCAAGTCCTAGAACAGGAAGTTACAGTTTTTTTTCCCCTCTCAAATAAAGTAAAAGATCACTATTTGCAAATACTACAACACAACAAAAAGGTAAGAGTCTGTATGTGCGTGTGTGTGCAAGCGTGTGTGCACGTGCATATGTGCACGCATCAATATTATGGCTCAAACTGAAGGGGTGTGGTCTTGTTCTTTTGTTGTTTCACTCTAGTCTGGTGCTATACCACTTGAGCCATCCCTTCACTTCTGGCTTTTTGTTGGTGACTCAGAGATAATAGTCTCATAGACTTTTCTTCCCTGCTAGCTTTGAACAGTGATCCTCAGATTTCAAGTCTCCTGAGTAGGATTAAAGGCATGAGCCACAGACACTCAGCCAAAAAGTAGGAATTTTAGTAATTCATATAATAAATCCTGGCCCCTTTATTACTTGACAAAAATATATACATACATTATCAGGTTTGTTGCTATCTAAGAACATTTTTCCTTGTGGAAATGATGAGGGAAAAAAAAGCAAGCCCTCAAGCAAGCATTCTTTTTGTTGTTGTTGTTGGTCATGGGGCTTGAACTCGGGGCTTGGGCACTGTCCGTGTGCTCTTTAGCTCAAGGTGAGCACTCTACCGCTTGAGCTACAGCACCACTTCCGGTTTTCTAGTGGTTTATTGGAGATAAGAGCCTCACAGAGTTTCCTGCCCTGGCTGGCTTTGAACTGTAATGCTCAGATCTCAGCCTCTTGAGTAGCTAGGATTACAGGTGTGAGCCACTGGTGCCCGGCTAGGAAGCTTTCTTAATATTACTATGATTTGGATATGCATGGTATGTTACATGTGCGCTGAACTCATTTACTATGCTCCCATCTTACAATGGTATTTCACTTCTTGCAGTTTATATCATGATGATGCATTATTATAAATTTCTCTCTCATATACATACTCTTTTTTTTTTTTGGCAGTGCTAGATCTAGACACGGGGCCTTATGCTTGCTAGAGGCACCGCTTTGGCTTTAGTTACTTTTCAGATAGATTCTCATACTTTTTGCCACCTGATATTTATCTAGCATTATATCAAAAATATTTTCCATAGTATGAAATATTGTTTGGTATTTCATGTCTGTAATTCTAGTGACTTGACAGGCTGAGATCTGAAGATCACAATGCAAAGCCAGCATGGGCAGACATACCCACGTGACTCTTACCTCCAATGAACCACCAAAAAGCCAGAAGAAGAGCTGTGGCTCAATTGGTAGAGCATCTGCCTTAAGCCAAAAGGCCAAGCAAAAGTTCAAGATCTTAGGGCTGGGAATGTGGCTTAGTGGTAGAGTGCTTGCCTACCATGCATGAAGCCTTGTGTTCAATTCCTCAGTACCACATACACAGAAAAAGCCAGAAGTGGTGTCGTAGCTCAAGTGGTAGAGTGCTAGCCTTGAACAAAAGCAGCTCAGGGACAGTGCCCAGGCCCTGAGTCCAAGCCCTGGGACTGGTAATTTTAAAATAAAAAGTACAAGATCCTGAGGTCTGCCTCGGTGCCATTGTGAGAACAAAACTAATAGAAGTATTATTTGAAACAATATTTTGATGACCTCACCAAGAACAAAGAGAGAAAAAAACTTTTTAGTCCACTGAATTTTTTTCTGTATTTCAAATCTCTCTGGCATGATCATCTGCCTCAGTTTCCTCCATTCCTATGATCTTCTATTAACACTTGTAAAGCAACTTAGGGTTGTAATTTATTTTAAAATATCAAGGGGAGTAAAAGAAAAAAAAGCTTTTAGTTCAGGATGGTTCTTTGTGCTTAAATTTAACAGACCTGTTTTGAGTGCTTCAGAGCTCTTGGGTATGAGAGATTGCCTTAACTTTATGGTTTCCTCTGCCTAGAATGTGAAAGTAAAAGTCAAATATTATCACAAAGGTCTTCAAAATCTAATTGTGCCAGAGGTTATCACTTTTCTAAAAGTATGTCTCACGGTGAAAATGCTGTTATTTTGAAAGCAGATTTGGAGTTTCTGTATAAAGAACAGTGCTTTCTCTAAACTGGGAGTTCTCCTTTGTCTATCTGACTCAGAAGCCATGTGTTGTATCCGCCAGGAACCATCACTGACAAGTCAATGAACTCAGGCCATCTCCATCTGGAAATCTCTTCCTCTCCAGTACAAATCTACATCTGAGCTCCCAAAATTCTATTTAGCATCAGTTCCATGGTAATACAGCTGTGTTCTTTCTCCTAATTTTCTGGCTTCTACCTCAAAAATGTTTGGTTAAAATCTAATGTTGAGGACTCTAGTTAACAATTGAACTCTGTCATGGATATGCTGATATGAAAGAGAGGGAGGGAAGGAAAGAAGGAAGGAAGGAAGGAAAGAAGAAGGGAGGGAGAGAAGGAGGAAGAAAAAGAAGGAAGAAAGAAGGGA
The DNA here is from genome assembly GCF_000151885.1 of Dipodomys ordii. Taxonomy (NCBI): domain Eukaryota; kingdom Metazoa; phylum Chordata; class Mammalia; order Rodentia; family Heteromyidae; genus Dipodomys; species Dipodomys ordii. Next base: position 9,367,948 of record NW_012267224.1, read on the forward strand.
GGGAGGGAAGGAAGGAAGAAGAAAAGGAAGGAGGAAATGAGGAGGGAGGGAAGAAGGGAGGGAGGGAAGGGAAGGAAGGAAGGAAGGAAGGAAAGAAGGGAGCGAGGGAGGGAGGAAGGGAGGAAGGAAGGAAAGAAAGAAGGAAGGAAGGAAGGAAGGAAGGAAGGAAGGAAGGAAGGAAGGAAAAGAAGAAGAGAGGAAGAGAGAAGGGAAAGGAAAGGGAGGTGAGGGATGGGGAGAAAAAGAAAGAGAGAGAAAGGAAGGAAGGGAGAGAGGAAGGAAAGGGAGAGGAAGGGAGAGAGGAAGAAAGAGGAAGGAAGAAGGAAGGAAAGAGGAAGGAAGGAAGGAAGGAAGGAAGGAAGGAAGGAAGGAAGGAAGGAAGGGAGGGAGGGAGGGAAGGAAGAAAGAAAGAAGGGAGGAAGGGAGGGAGGGAGGGAGGGACAGGAAAGAATGAACAGATAAACTACAATCACAGTATGGTCTCCTGAGAATACATTTATTTCTCTAGTATAAAACAAAATTAAATTCTTCAATCTCAAAAACTATTAAAAGGTTGTATTTAAAATGCATGAAGCATTAAAAAGACATCAAAATTAAAATAATCTCATAAATCTCTTCATTTAAAAGACTTATTAGAATATACATCGGGGTGGGAAACAGCTGCCCAGCACTCTGGGGCAGTAAATTATGACTATTTTAACTTTTTTTTTTCATTTTCATCACTGAAAATTCTTTCCTGAAATAATTGTGTCTCTGTAGCCAAAACCAACTGTCCCAAATACAGGCAAATAGTAAATTGCTTTCGGCACACTCTGAAGAAGGTTTTCTGTATATTCTTTTAAAGATCAGCAGACTACAGGGTTCTACCCTCACAAAGGACACAGGAGATACAAGCAGAAATTAGTTTTAATGTAAAATTGATCAGATTCTGATTCAGTTTGCCAGAGCATTAGGGAGACCCTAGGAAATCCCAAACATGTAAGAATTTTGCTATCATCCATAGTATCTGCTGACTAAAACCCAAGGAGAGAGAGTGGAGGGGTGGGGGTCCTCTATTGGGCGCCAGTGGCTCACGCCTGTAGTCCTAGCTACTCAGAAAGCTGAGATCTGAGGATCAAGGTTCAAAGATTCTTCAGTGCTAATGAACCCGCAAAACGCTGTAAGTGGAGATACGACTCAAGTGGTAGGTCAGCAACCTTGAGCAAATAAAGCTAAGCAAAATTGCAAGGCCCTGAGTTCAAGCCTCAGTACTAAGACAATTGTTTTGTGTTGTGTTTTTTTTTCCAAATGAAAGTGAAGATTCTCACTCCCCAGATGGCCCTGTGTCAGTCTTGACTGGACTAGAGCTGTCCTCAGAGGACCAGGAAATTCTCACACAGCTCACACCTCCGTGTAGCTCAATCCTAAAAGCAGGAACAGGAAATCCAGATGGCCAAGCATTAGGCCTCCTGCCCCGTGGCATGTTCCCCTCAGATTCTGTAAGACTACACGATAAACTGAGCAGAACTATTTTTTTTAATAGAAAGCAGCAAGATATGCTGGCCAAGGCTCATCAGCAGATAAAAGGTGTGTTCCAATAAAGCTGCCTCCGATTTTTATCACCTCCCTTCCACTGGTGGACTCTGGCATCGGTCTTTCTTAGCTGACATAAGATTAGTAAACAGGAGGCTTTATTAGGAGCTGCTTAAGCACCATTAATCCGACAGAATTGATGGGGATGGGGTATCCAATCTTTCTCTGCTTTCTTTCCAGAAAACAACAGAAGGAGCAGAGTCTGCCTTCTCTCCAGGAGTCACATTTATCTTTGTGATTCTCTACACTTCGCCATCGCTTCGGCTGGCCAGGCTGAGCACAGTTCCTTATCTAAGACTCTGCAAAGGCTAACAGCGACTGCTCGAGTATAAAAACTGCTAGTATTTTATTTATCTCTCTTCCTTTCTGCTTAGATTACCATTATCTTTGGTCACTGAATTTTGTCTTTGGGGCTTCAAGTGAACAGCTAAGTCAACCAGAAAGCACAGATCGAAATACAATGGATTGTCGCCCATCTTCACACGGATACACACACACCCATATGCACACACACAGACTCACATACAAAGTCATATATATTGGCAAGATTTCTCCTGGCCTTTCTTTGTTCCTACCTCAGAACTCGCTCTAAGAATGGTTTTAGATGATTCTGTGAACTTCCTTGGAAAATAGTTATGCTGCAAAACAATGCAGGTTCTACAAATGCCTTGTTAGCCACAGACAAAGCTTAAGCGGAAGCCACACCAGGGAGTGGTGGAAAAGCAGGTGAGCAGTGGCCACAGAGAACAGCACAGTACAGGCAGCTAAGGACTACCGCAATTGCAACTTCACCCATTCATTCTTTCTTACAGCCACCTAGAAGGCACGGAGTAAAGCAGCCAGAGACACAGATTGAGAAGACAATCCTGCCTGTAACGACCTCCATTCACAACAGAAACCGGCATGTGAAAATCTAGGTAAATAAGATTAAAATAACCAATGTACTCGGAGTTAAGCCATGTGCTGTGCTATGTATGGGAGGCAAGATTCTTTCTGACTACAGCGTTGCTGGGAAGGAAGAAGCAGAGGAGTGGCATTGTTCCTGCAGAAAAAGAAGAAGAAGAACACTGGGATAAAAAAAAAAAAAAAGGCCGAGGCACACAGATGGAGACGTGGAAGCTTCTGGAACAGATCACTAAGATCCCCATCTCAGCTGTGTGAGTTCCCTATTTACAACTCTTATCAGATCCAGCATCTGTATTGAAATTTGTAGCAAAATAAGTGGCTTTTCCCTTTCTTTCGTTGATGGTACTAGGTTTGAACTCGTGGCCCTGCACTTGCTAGGAAGGTGCTCTACCACTTGAGCCATTCCCCCAGCCCATATGTTTCTTTTATTGAAAGGTAATTCTGCAGCATTCAAAAGAATGGTTCAAAAGAACAATGGATTAAAACATAAATAAAAAAAGATTTCCAGCATTAGAATTCAGATTAAGGGACGGTAAAGGATTGAAAAAAATCCCAAACTGCATAAAGTACTCATGTGATGACTCGGGGTGACTCAGTGTCATGTTGGTGTGTACCCCCACAGCCATTGTGAATCCAGGCCCCATAGTCTAGAAAACAGTGCAATCAAAGTCCATCACGAGCTGGCTAAGAGAAGAACAGCAGAAGAGAGAAGGCACTGGGAAAGAGCGAAGGAAGGGGTGACATTGTAAAAAAGAACAGTGCTCATTACCTGACTTATGACATCATAACCCCTCTCTACATCATCTTTATAATAACAATAAATTAGAGGGGGAAGGGGCAGGAAGAAGAGCTAGGACTAGGGAAGACCCTGAAGTTCACGCAACATGTTCAGCCTTCATATGAAGCAATGATAACAGAGCAAACTTTAGTTATTATACAGAAGACAGCTGGACAGATCTGGAAAGCTAAGATCTGCCTGGCTGTGAGACACCAGGGGTCATAACTGGAGTAATAGAAAATGGGATAGAAAATAGGTTACGTGGGGCTGGGAAGGTGGCTCAGTTGTAGAGTGCTTGCCTTGCATGCGTGAGGCCCTGGGTTCGATTCCTCAGCACCACATAAGCAGAAAGTGGTGCTGTGGCTCAAGTGGTAGCAGGCACCATGACTGGCCAAAAAAAAAAAATAGGTTACGTTACCCACCCCCACGGTTGCCCCAACCGGGCATACTCCATGATCCACTCTTCTCCACCATTCTCCAACTTTTCCACATGCCAAGTCATTATTACTGCATTCCATCAAATCTAAGATGCCCTCCATTGTGAGATGTGCCATTATTTTATGTGCCACTAAGAAAGAAAAATGCTGCCAATTAAATGATGATATACCATCCCTTGTAAGAAGCATCCAATTTCAGAGATGTTAAAAATGTGGGGGAAAAGAATCCTTGTCTTGGAATCAATGAGACACATTATTAATCACTATTGCTTAAAAGCAAATAATATAGAGCTTGGAAGTTAATTGGTTTTCAGAAAACAATGAAAAAGCATATCGGGGACAATGTCCTGCTCAATGTAACTAGAGCCATAAATTATCATCCCTTCCCCTCAACGGAGTCAAAGCGGGGACTCACAGCTGGACCTGAAAGACCCAGATTCAAGTTCACCTCCTGTGGAACGTTAATGAGTAACAAAACCTCAGCTGATTTTCCTCAGCATGTCCTTGGTGCTTTTCAACACACAGGCATGCACACACACATGCACGTGCACACATGCACACACACACACATGCACACACACACATACACACACACACACACAGAGTCCTACCTGGATTTGTCAGAAACCATTCTGATGAACATTTCCCTTTGTAACACGTATTTTCACTGGGAATATTATTCACAAGGTTTATCGTCCTCTCTTCCCAAAAGCCCACTGCGCCCACCAGTCCTACTTTTGCTGATGCTCAGTTCAATAGAACAGATATTGAGGCCAATCATCAGGAAATCGGGTTAGGCCCTGTATAGGTGTGCTCATCAGGGCTGGTCTATTTACAACCCTTGTGGATTTCTGTCCAGATGCTTCTACAGGACCCCTTATCTGTCAATGTGAATGTTCCCAGAGAGGAAATACAGAATGATCTACCCACATGTGGTAGGAATAGGAAGTCATCTTCCTATCGCCCCAGCAGTAGCTCTTCCGTGTATTCATTACTCTTCCACCTCTTCAGCCTGCACCACAACTGGAGTTAGACAGCTCAGTATCACTGCTCCATCCATGGAGGAAGAAACCAACTCAGTTGGGCCTTGCCCAAAGCCATACCATTGTAAGTAATAGCGCCAGGAAGGAAGACTAAATCTAGTGTCAAAGGTGGTGCTCAGTGGATAGGCCCCCAGGGTTTCCTAATCATAAAACACATTTGTGATTGTGTGTGTGCGTGTGCGTGCGCGCACCAATCCTAGGGCCTAGGCACTGTCCCTGTACTATTTTTGCTCAAGGCTAGCACTCTACCACTTGGGCCACAGCGCTGCTTCCAGCCATTTGTGAGATAAGAGCTCATGAATTTTCCTGCCCAGGCTGGCTTCAAACCCAGGTTCTCAAACCTCAGACCCCTGTATAGCTAGAACTATAGGCCTGAGCCACAGGTACCCAGCTGTAAACCGTGCTTTTAAAGGGCATTCTGCCGTCTTTCCCTAGTAGTGTTCTAAAGCTCAGATGAGTTTCGGGAAGATCAACTGTTCCTACCTTTGGTGGAGGGAGGGCTGTGCTGGACAATGCTGTGTCCTTTGTCAGTGGGTATAGGAGTTGTGCCCCTCTTGGGTACAGCCCAAGAGACAGCAGGACTGTGCAAGCGTGCCCAGATGTGAGCAGGGATGGCTCAGAGGCAGCTGGGCCTGGGGGGAAATGTCTCAGGCACTAGCTCTGCATTTGCTTCCACAGCACTTGGAAACTACAGGGCGTTTTAGAACTGCTGATGGTATAACTCAAGGGCAATAGGTTTCCAGCTTCCATCCTGGATGCATAGGCCATGAACCGGGGTCTCCAAAGAATACCCCATGCTCATGCTCAAGGCCCCATGGCTTTCAGTAGTAGCAAGGGAAATACAGATGACCTGAAATACTCAGTGTGCTAGATGGTGTGCACTGAGCACATACAATGTGCCAAGCCTGGCGCTTCCTGCTTTTCTTGCCTCGTTCTGTGGACCCTCCCAAAATCCCTTCAGGAGAGTCCACAGCCCCACCCTCTCCTAGAAGGAGGGGAGTAGAGCATGAGGAGCACAAAGCTCTGTTCCCAGCCTACCTGGGTCTGAATCCCAGCTCTGGCCTTCCCCTGGAGCAAAGCTACTTCATTTCCTCAGTGCCCTAACTGACCTTTCAATAACCCTAGGCAGTAGCCGACTCAGGCCTGATGGAGGAGGCATAGGCTGGTGAATGTGAAAGGCCCAGAATACAGTGATGACGTAGTTTCAGCTATTACTAAACTGCTTTTCCGACCAAGAGGCTATGGGATAAGCCAGGCGCAGGTGGCTCACGCCTGTAATCCTAGCTACTCAGGAGGCTGAGATCTGAGGATCACGGCTCAAAGCCAGCCCGGGCAGGAAAAGCCATGAAACTCTTATCTCCAATAAACCACCAGAACCCCAGAAGTGGCACTGTGGCTTAAGTGGTAGAGCACTAGCCTTGAGCTGAAGGGACAGCACTCAGGCCCAGAGTTCAAGCCCCATGATGGGGGTCGGGGGAGGTTCAGATCTGAAGATTACAGTTGAAAGCCAGTCTAGGGCAGGCAAATCTGTGAGATTCTTATCTCCAATTAACCACCAAGAAGCCAAAAGTAGAGCTATGACTCCAGTGGTAGAGAGCCAGCCTTGAACAAAATGGCCACGTAACAGTGCGAGGTCCCAAATTCAAGCCTAGTATCAGCACGAAAGAAAGAAAGAAACGGGGAAGGAGGGAGGGAGGAAGGAAGGGAGGGAGGGAGGGAGGGAGGAAGGAAGGAAGGAAGGAAGGAAGGAAGGAAGGAAGGAAGGAAGGAAGGAAGGAAGGAAAAGAAAATGCCTATCATTCACAGAATCGTTTATTGAGGAACTATTGTATCTCAGTACTAGATGGGAAACTCCATGAAGGCAGTAGAATCCATTTCATTTCATTTTTAACTGTTCCTCCAAAGCCTAAGATAGTGTCTTGATCTCCACTGAGGCAGAATAAATATTTCTAGATAATGAACGTATTTGCCTTAATCTTCATAATTACTCTATGAAGTACAATATAATTTTTTTTGCCCGTCCTGGGGCCTGAACTCTGGGCCTGGGTGCTGTCACTGAGCTTCTTTTGCTCAAGGCTAGTGTTCTACCACTTGAGCCACAGCACCACTTCTGGCTTTTTTTTTTTAGTAGTTTATTGAAGATAAGAGTTTCCTGCCCCGTCTGGCTTCAAACCTCCAAGATCCTCAGCTCTCAGCCTCCTGAGTAGTGAGGATTAAAACACCCAGCTTAATATGAAGCTTTTGCTTGCAGGGGAAGTAATTAAGCCCAGAACAGTCAAAGCCCCTAGTCAAGGCCACAGCTGGGATTCAAACCCAGCCTGTCTGGCCAGCCATTTTCCCAACAGGAGACAGAGATGCTCTCTTTTGCTTTCCCAGGCCCATCAAGAAGATAGAGCAGCAGATACAGGCTAGGAATGTGTTTTGCAAACTCTGCACTTGGAAAGGTTGCTAACTGATTTTTAATACAAAGCCTAGCACCAAAGTAGCACAGCTTATGTAGAACTTGAAGCACTGAGAAGAAAGAGGAATTTGGAGGGAAAGAGTTACGAGAAGGCTGTTGCCAGCTTTGGAATCAAATCATACTGCACATGTGCAGCCTTGTTCTCAGCAGGAGGGCAGAGAACAGGAGGCCCAGATTTAGAAGAGCAGACTTGCAAGATCATGCAAGGGGCCCCCAAAGCAATATTCTACTCCATGTGGGATTCTCTGTGGACTGTCACACTAAACCCCACTAAACACAAATGACAGCATCACAGGAAGGAAAAAGGACGTGAGATGTGCCGCACCAGGCCTGCGGCACACCTTCCTGCCCAGAAGATCTGCTAGGCTTCCGTGTTTTGTTTTGAGATGTCTGAGTGAGATCTCTAACCTAAAACTTCTATCCCTGAATCAAATAATTTCAATTACATTGCTGCAGCCAATTAGAACTAAGTGACACCTGAAGTCTGAGGAATTTTCAACACCACGTTCATCTTTCTCCATATATTTCTTCATCATCCCGGGCAGAAGAACCTAGCACAGCACTGAAACAAGCCCAACACAATCAGGAAACTGTGATCCAAAACAGAAAGTGAGGACTGGATGGACTTCTCTCTCTTCTTCCCCTCCCCCCAAAAAATAGCTTAAAACTGGGGTAGTGGGGGAAGAAGAAATGGCCAAGAATGCTTTCTCAAGAACACAAGTAAAATACCAGCCTACAGTGTTTAGGAAAGTACAAATCTATACTCCAAACCCTGACTCATTAGGACTGGAAATCCACCAGGAATAACCTTGTCCATGGTTTTTTTTTTTTCTTAAAACTCATAAATGGAGGCATGGAAAAATTAAGAGACAGGGAGTTTTTTGTTTTGTTTTTGGTTTGGGGTCTCATGGATTTCCCTTGCCTGGGCTGGCTTTGAACCGTGATGCTCAGATCTCAGCCTCCTGAATAGATAGGATTATGGGCTTGAGCCACCAGCTCCTGGTTTATACCATAGCTTCTTTTTTTTTTTTTTTTTTTTTTGTGTCTGGTCGTGGGGCCTGAACTCTGGGCCTGGGCGTTGTCCCTCAGCTCTTCAGCCCAGGGCTAGCGCTCTACCGTTTGAGCCACAGCACCACTTCCGGCTTTTTTTCTTTTTGCTTATGTGGTGCTGAGGAATCGAACCCAGGGCCTCAGGCATGCAAGGCAAGCGCTCTACCACTAAGCCACCTTCCCAGCCCCATACCATAGCTTCTTGATCTGAAAAGCAGTTTAGTAATAGCTGAAACTATGTTGTCACTATATTCTGGGCCTTTCACATTCACCGGGCTAGACAGTTTTAGAAGCAGTACCCAGATGCTGCTCCTAAGATGAGCATTCCTGTCCCCATCTCCTCTGGGAGAACTCATAGCCTCAAGGGCCCAAGGCTGGACGAGTTCTGTGCATGATCAGAGAGCCCTGGCCACTGAGACCTAGCAAGATGGGCGCAGCCCTCAGAGTTGCCAGCTTGTGCAATAGTTTTCTTTTTTGTTCTTGGCAATCGTGGAGTGTGAGCTCAGGGCTTCACACTTTCTAGGCAGACCCATTTCCATTTGAGTCATACCCCCAAGCCTATTCTTGCTTTAGTTATTTTCCACATGGAGACTTGTGTTGCTGAAAGCTGGCCTGAACCACATTCCTCTTACACGTAGCTTAGACTGCATTGGCCTCGACCAATTGGTCTGGACCATATTCCTCCTATACCTAGCTGGCCTGGCCCACATTCCTCCTGACACAGAGCTGGGATGAATGACAGATGTGCACCCCTTTTCCACAGCATAAAGACTCAGATGGCATCTCACTAAGGGGTTCCCCCACCCCCTGATAGCCTTGAACCATGAGCATCCTAATCTCTATCCCCTTGAGTAGCTGGGATTACAAGTGTAAGGCAACAGACCCTGTCTGTGTTTATGGTATTTTGTTCAAGAGAAGTCAGAAGCGCCCCCTCCTTTTTTTGAGAGTAGACAGAAAGCTTCTGATTTTCAAATCTTGTCAAATTGGGAGTTAGGTCCAAGCAACTGTATGTAGGCTACCATTTTGAATTGCCATCTTCTCTTGCAGAGTTATGCTGTGTACTTACGTTCTGCTTTCAATCCACAAACTATCAGGTCTGCCAGTTTCTCAGCAGTCATCTCTGCTCTCCCAGACTTCACTTTCCTCATCTGTAAAATGGACCTGATGATACCAGCCATGTCCATTGCAGGTAACTTCTGCACAGACAATAAACGAAGTTTTCCAAATCAAAGGCTACCTACCTTGTGTCCCACAACCTGTGCTCCATCAGAATACAATGAAATAAAAATTAGAAGTCGGAGATGGGCCCCTGGTGGCTCATGCCACCTTCTAGCTACTCAGGAGACTGAGATCTGAGGATTACGGGTAGAAACCAGCCCCAGGCAAGAAAGTCCAAGAGACTCATCCCCAATTAACCACCAGAAAACCAGAAGTGGAGCTGTGATTCAAAGTGGTACAGCACTAGCCTTGTGTAGAAAAGTTCAGGGGCAGTACCCTGAACTTCAAGCCCCATGACTGACCAACTCCTGCCCCCCAAAAAAGAAGTTAGTTGAACTGAAAAGCACTTTGAAAACAGTTAAACAGGAATTAAATGGAAATGTCACGTGAAATGCAAGTCCTTGGAATATTCCTCCATTAGACAGAAAGCTTTCTTTTCCAAAGGGAGGGAAAACAAAAACACAATATATTTCCTCTCCCTCCATAAAAGTTCTTCCAATGAAAGTAATTGACAGTATCTGTTCAGTAACAGCAAAAGAGAGAGAAAGAGAGAGAAGAGGAGAGGGAGAGAGAGAGAGAGAGAGAGGAGAGTGCTTTTATGCAAATTTGATTTCCCTATAATAATCTAAAGCTATTCTGCTAGGAGGAATTATCTCTGCAGGCTGGCAGCTGTGGTAGGCAGTGAATTAAAAATGGCTCTGGATCTGGGAAAATCTGTTCTATAATCAGTGCTATTCTTGGAGAGGACATCAATTCAGTCCAGCTCCCATGATGCTCCACTGTGAGTCACATGCAAGCGTGAGGTAGAATGTCTCCTTACATCACACCTGGGAGATGGACCCCACCTGAGCCACTACACGGCTCTCCACAATGAACACAGGACCCATGTGTCATCCATACTTCATCCGACTCTTCCTGAGTGGCTTCAGTCCATCCTAAGAGTATGATAAGGCTTCCGATGTCTTATCTATCAGGACACCAGCTTTCTTCTTTTCTTCCTGCCTCCCTCTGTCCCTTTCTTCCTTTCCCCTTTCCCTCCCAGCTATTCAATTCCTAAGTCACAAGACACCAACAAGGAAATGCTCCACAAAAAGATTCTCTTTCTGGCAAAGCACATGCTACCAAAACAGATGGTAGTCTTTGCTATGCTATCCTTAGACTACCATCACTACTGGGAATTGAACTCGGGGCTTTGTGTTTGCCACGCAGGCTCTCTACCACTTGAGCTACATCTCCAGCTCTCTCTCCTGTTGGTTATTTCCTTTTCCTTCCTTCCTTTTTTTAATTTTATTTTTATTTATTTATTTAGTGCTGGTCTTAGGGCTTGAACTCAAGGCCTGAGCACTTTCCTTGAGGTTTTTGCTTTTGTTTTTGTTCAAGGCTAGTGTTCTACCACTTGAGCCACAGTTCTACTTCTGGCTTTTTTGGTGGTTAATGGGTGAAAAGAGTCTCAGACTCTTTCCTGCCTGGGCTGGCTTCAAACTGCCATCCTCAGGTTCTAGCCTCCTGAGTTGTTAGGATTTCAGGCATAAGCCACCAGAGCCTGGCCCTCTGGTTATTTTCAAGGTAGGGTCTCACTCTATGCCCAGGCCAGCTGGGCTACAAACCTACTTGTGCTTCTCTCTGCATGACAGGTGCATGCAATTGTGTCCAGGCATTGTGCTTCTCCCATGTTTAGGGTTATACGTGAGCACTCCCATGCCCAGCCACTGATTGACATGCAGTCTCAAAAACTTTTTTTAAATACCTAGCTAGCCTCCAATCTCTGCTGGAGTCACCACACCCAGGTGCCATTACCTTGGTGAGGGGTTTTTTGGGTGATGGTGTTTTTTGGGAGGTGGGGTTTTTAGTTTTTGAATTTAATTTTATTGCTAAGGTGATATGCAGAAGGGTTACAGTTATATACATAAGGTAGTGAGTACATTTCTTATAGGACTTGTTATCCCCTCCCTCATTTTTCTCCCACTTTTCCATCCTCCTCAATCCCCCCACCAAGTTGTACAGATCATTTCCAACATGTTGTCTTGGGAGTATCGCTGTTGCATTGATTCACCCTTTGTCCTTTGTCTCACCATTTAGTTGTTCCCCTTCCCTTCCCCAATTCAGATAAACGTATATATAATACCCAGGTACCAAAATCAAACACAGTGACAACAGGGTATAAACCACAGGGCGGGGGGACACACAAAAGAAAAAAGAAATCACATTACATTGCTAACAAGACAAGTTCTTGGTTAGTGAAAACCCTCATCCTGACTGGCTGATACAGCCAGGCTGATGTGGCATCGGCCTTCTCTCCTGGAGTAGTGGGCACCATTCTTGCAAATGCTGGACAGCCACTCCATATCCTTCAAAATCACTGCAAGTGCTGGGTGCTGGTGGCTCACGCCTGTATTCCTAGCTACCCAGGAGGCTGAGATCTGAGAACTGTATCCAGCCTGGGCAGGAAAGGCTATGAGACTCCAACAACAAACTACTCAGAAAACTCTGGTAGTAGGCTGTGGCTCAAGTGGCAGAGTGCTAGCCTTGAGCAAGAGGCTCAGGGGACAATGCCCAGGCTCTGAGTTCAAGCCCCAACACTGTCACGTGCATACACACACACACACACACACACACACACACATACACACAAATCACTACAAGCTAGTGCTGGGAGCCAGGCAATCACATTATGTAGATCAGAACTAGGAACTTTGTCCACCTGCAAGAGCCACAACCCTAAAGTCCCACATAGCTGAGCACATATTGTTCTTGATAGAGGACAGTCACAGCTCCATGTGGCTCCCACAGCATGGGGAAACCTGCATGATGTCCCCATAAAGTGGAGCCAGTGGAACTCTCTGGAACTTAAACACTGAGACCACATGAGACTACACAGGTGGCACCAGAGCTCTGTGTCAATGCGAGCGCTGTAAGAACTTCTCAAGTGTTCCCCGTTGCCAATTTCTCAGGATCGTGAGGAGTCCTGGAGGAATAAGTTCACCAACTCAAAAGGAACTGGGAGCCAGGCACTGGTGGCTCACACCTGTAATCCTAGCTACTCAGGAGGCTGAGATCTGAGGATCGCGGTTCAAAGCCAGCCCAGGCTGGTTTGTCTCCAATAAACCACCAGAAAACCAGAAGTGGCACTGTGGATCAAAATAGTAGAGCGCTACCCTTGAGCAAAAAGCTCAGGGACAGCACCCAGGCCCTGAGCTCAAGCCCAGAAGTCAAGTAGGCAAGCAAGCAGGGCTGACTGAGCAGTTCACACAAGGTCTATGACTTTTGTTTGACTTGGTTAGAATTGAAGTTCACAAGTGTGCATCAGTGATCAGCTAGCTTGAAAGGGGTTACAAGTGTATCTGAGCAATCAACCCAAACCAGGACACCTGGCCAAATTGTCCAAACAAATGATTCATACTTTGCTGGAGCTCTACCACCAGAGTCACGCCTCCAGCTCCTAGAGAAACAATTCTTGTGTCAGGGTGCAGCTTCACTAAAATAGCTTCTTGTCAGATGATGGCTACCCTTAAAATGGCAGTGTTTATGTCAAGCAATTGCTCTGACAGAAAAAGAATTAAGAAGGTTCTGACTTCTATATTCCTTGAGAAAAGGAGTTTGCTCCAACCACCTGATACTCTTGGGGTACAGCACCTGAACCTCTCTCTCTCGGGCAGGAACTATTTCTCTATGCTTTTTTCCAGGTTCCATTCTTCACACCCTTCTCTTCCTCCGCGCATGCGGGCACGGTGAGGTAGTACGTATCATTTCGCCTGCCTCCACTCTTTTTGAAGCTCCAGAGGGCCCCCGCGTCCTCAGGAAAGGCACCAACGCTGTGTTTCTTATCACTTGGGTAGGAAAGTGAAATGGGGTGGCACTGCAGGGTTCATTTAAGAGACAGCTGCATCCGTTTTGCTCATTACTGCTCATGTATAAACTGCAAATTGCATTTGCAAATATTTTCTTTAAAATAAAATTGTCATTTTGGAGCCTCCTGCAAGCGCCCTGTGTCTGAGTAAAACAAGTAACACTAATATAAACCAGGGGCATCGTCCCAACCTTGTTCACAGGGGTGAAGCCATGTACTATGGGCCTCATTACACAAGCAACAGTGCAAAGGGTTGGGGTGCTGGGGGGGGCTGGGATTAAGTCCTTCCACCCCAGGAGGAAATCTATTCACAACCTCTGGGTTCTCCTAAATCCAGTCCTTGTGATCCTAGAGTTCAAGAGGTGGTACCTAAAAGCCAGAAGTGGAGCTGTGGCTCAAGTGGTAGAGCACTAGCCTTGAGGTGGGAGGGAGAAAAAAAACCTCAGGAACTGCGCCCAGGTCCTGGGTTCAAGCCCCAGAACCAGCACAAAAATAAATAAAAAGAACTCCACACTATCATCCACAAAGCATTTCCTCCAAAATCTTGAGCTTGAACTTGAACAAGTTTCTGGATCTAACAGTACCCAAGAGTGAAAGACAATCAGAGACGGAGGCAGCCATGGTTGTAAAAGCATCAAGAGCCCAACTGTGAGAAATTTAACAGGACAAAGAACTCTGCTTCTTAACAAAAAGATTGTAAGCAAAGGTGGAAAACAATGAGAGCACCCACCTTAGAATCCGAGAAAATGTCCTAGCTGCCAAATTCAGTGTGTAGAGCCCAGTTCCATCTTGCTCTGGAAAAGTGTATTTTTTAAAACAACTCAACAATTCAGATCAGAACAATTCAAACATGAGCTGGATGTTCGTGACATTAAGGCACTCTTCCTTATCCCTCAGCTGCTGGGCCTGAGGAGAGATGGAATCTCACTCCCACTACTGACTCTGGGTGGCCTTAGTGATCAGAAGCATTAGTCTCTCTCCTCTAAGTTTGGGTCACTGGAGCCTAGCGGCGTCAAAGCCAGCCCAGTGTCTCACAATGTCTCAGCATGTCCTTCCTGGAAATCTGCAGCCCCGCCAGTCCAGGCCAATTGGTGGAGGCCAATGCAGTCTAAGCTATGTGTAGGAGGAATGTGGTTCAGGCCAGCTAGGGACAGCCAAGCACAGAGAAGAACCAATCCCCCATCCCCCACCCAGAGTTACCAGCTGGGCCTCAAAACAGAGCCACCTGGAGATCCAGCTCCCTCATCTGTGCCTGAGCACACCCACCATGGAGACTCTGACCCAAAATGAAGACCTCACAGGGGAAGGAGGCCCAGCTGAGGCCAGTCTACCACAAAACCACAAGAAGCAACCATGAACCCCTTGTCTTAAGCCACCAGGAATGAAGGAGATTTGTTACGCAGCAAACCAACACTGAAAACCTAGATGTCCTACAGATGCATTGCTAAATATGCACACAAGAAATGATGGGTTACCTGGAATTTTCCTCATTCCAGTTAAGTGTTAAAACAAGCTTGGCCATGGGTTGCTAACCATTCAAGCTAGGGAAATGGATCGGAGGGAGCAATTGTATTTGTTCCCTCTAATCTGGGGTATTTGTGAAATGTTTTCCAATGGAAAGGTCTTTGTACGAGCTCTGGATTCTGCAAGACAAGGTCTGAAGTATACAGGAGACAGTAGTCTAGAAGCTACTGGAAGGTTCCACACGATCAAGGCGACTGCAGATTTTGATCCAAATATACAGCATAGATATTTTCATTATTACCTGTCAACTCCAGGATGACCATCTCTGAGAACACAGCAAACACAGAGGAAGAACTTGAAGCCAAGAAGCGGATTCAACCTGTGGGCCCCGTGTCTTCTAACTGGGACCCTTGCGCATACTCTTCACCACCTCGGGCTTCCCTGCTTCACGTGCAATGAATGTTTTCCCTGATGCAGCTACCTGATTTTTAAAGAGTTTCAGGAACAGCACGGCCTATCAAGTGCTCTACAAGCTCACGTGTAACTGTGGCAAGCTGTAATGACAAAGATATCATTTATTATCCAACACCCTGATAACTTTCTATCACCAGAGATCACCTGCCCACCAGTGTAAATAATGTGGGATTTCTGTTCTAAAAAGCACATCACATTCAGGAACCGGACATGGAGGATGTGGTTTAGGCTGCTACCATTAAAACAGAGCCACATGGGATGTGGAAGTTTCCTTTGGGGTCAGTAGCATCTGTGTGTGTATATGGGGGGGGGGTGCGCGCATGCACACAGGCACCAGTACTGGGTTTTGAATTCAGGGCTTCACACTCTCTGCTTGCTTTTTTCACTCAAGGCCATATAAGCAACACTTCCACTCTGGGCATTTCGGTGGTTAATTGGAGGTAAGCTCTCTTGGTCTTTTCTGCCTGGCATGGCTTCCATCCTCAACCCTGAGTATCTAGGATTACAGATGTGAGCCACCAGCACCCAGCTTGGTGGCAGTTCAGACTTAAGGCTCCTTGAGACCAGCGATGGGGAGCTGAAATGAAGTTTGACAAGAAAGCAAGTGATTGGCAGTTCAGGGAGATGCTACGCCTGGACCAGAAACCCACATGTGTTGTGAGAGAGAGGTGGACAGAGCCAACTCTTGCTCTGGACCACTCCACGGCTGCAGCCTGCCCAGCGAGCAGCACAGACACACATCTATTTCGGCATAATTGATTATTCTCACAAACAACACCAAAGAGGCTAGCAAGTCATTAACTTCACTAATAAATTAAATGAATCCTCTAATATGTGGGCTGTTATATCAAGAACTATAATCCTCCGAATAGCTCTCTTTCTGGAGTGGATTTGGGGGAGAAAACAAATATGTGAGGCAGAGCAATATGCTACCCTACCTTTCCATTTCTGTGGCCTTTTATTGTGGAAAAGATTGGGGGAAAATTAAACAGCCTAATTGAAGAAGTCCACTTAAATCTACCTGTCAATGGCTTATAATTTTCTAATAAAATACGACCACCTGGGGTGAGGTGTACATCCATGACAGTTTGGGCCTATAATCCCAGGCCAGGAGGGGTGGGATCAGGACAATGAAGATTTGAGACCAACATGGGCAAAAATCAGCAAGTGGTGAGGCAGATACTCACCTGTCCCCCCAGCTATACAGGAAGAGTAGGAAGGAAGAATAAAAACAACAAGCAAACTAAGGCTGGGAGTAAGGCTGAGTACGGTACCTCCCCAGCAAGTTCAAACCCCAGAACTGCCAGATTGTAGATCGGCAGACAGATGATGTGTTAGGTAAGCTCAGTAGCAAGGAAACAAATCACAGGATGAGACAGGTCTCCACCACGTTAAACAACCTGAAGGAGACTTTCACATTTAGTGGTGGTGGTTTTTAATGAGAAGCCTTCTCAGAAACACTAATGTGCACATTGTAAGTCTGTTAAGAGGTACCCAGAAATGTTTTATTCAAGAGATTTTTCTCCGGGCTCTTGGTTTTCAGAGCCCCCCAGGGGAAAGATGAGATTCTGATTCTACTCAGTAGCTAACATTTGCCCATGACTTCCATTCGCTTGGTGCTTTGCAAACTAACTCCTCAGGTCTTGCTGAGGCCCAGTGAGTTAAAAGGTTTCAGTTACTTATTATATTTTAATAAGTTTTCTTTTTTAAGAAATGTGTGAGACTGGCCACTGGTGGCTCACGCCTTTAAATCCTAGCTATTCAGGAAGCTGAGAACCTGAAGACTGAGGTTCAAAGCCAGCCCAAGGCAGAAAGTCCACAAGACATTATCTCCAATGAATCAGCAAAAAAAAGCTAGACTAGAGGTGTGGTTCAAGTAGTCGAGTCCCAACTGTGAGCAAAAGCATAAGGCTCTGAGTCCAAGCACTGGTATTGGCATGCATATAGCATCTTGCTCAACAAAAGTGATGGATGGTACCTCATATTCTCTGTACCCCATGCAAGCACAGCTGCCCCACCAGTGCCCATCCACCAGTGGTCTGTGTGTGTTAGCATCCCACTGATGAAGCTAAAATCAACACACCATGATCACCCCAAGTGCAGAGTCTCCGCTAGGGTTCACTCTTGGTGCTGTGTATTTTGTGGGTTATGACAAATGTGAAAGCACCCCCAAACTACACTGTCCCATCCTTCAGAATAGTTGATCTCCCCTCCAAATCCTCTGTGCAGCAGGGATTGGCTCCTCCTGGCTCCTTGATCTTTTCCAGAACGTCCTTTGCATGGCACGCCATGGTAGGTGGCTGTCTCGTGAGATTCTTTTACTTAGTCATATGCATCTTACGTTTCCTTTATGTCTCTTCATGGCTTAATAGCTCATTGGTTTTCAGTGTTGAATAATATTCCATCGTCTCAATATAACATAGTTAATTTTTCAATCCATTTACTAAAGGACATCTTAGCTACCTCCAATTTGCAGCAATTATGAATAAAAGAAAATGAGGAGTCCATCTGATTAAAATACTGGATTTATGTGCATTAAGTACCAAGGTAAAATCCTTTCAATCAGTATATACTAATAAATATAAGGAAGGGAGGAAGGGAGAGAAGGAGAGGAAGGAAGGGAGGGAAGGAGAGGAAAGAAGGGAGGGAAGGAGGAAGGAAAGAAGGAAGGAAGGAAGGAAGGGAAGGAGGGAGGGTGGGAGGAGGGAGGGTGGGAG